>NC_056725.1:1105443677-1105781177 GCF_019279795.1 Protopterus annectens | reverse complement strand
ACACTTCAACAACTGCAGCAATGTAAGGTGAAGATTTTTTTCATGTTCCGAGAGCAACGTTAGCAATTATATGTTAGGAATTGTAGTGAATCTTCCCATGGTAAGATGCATTTAATAAAATCAGTTCAAAAATAATCACACCTATCTGAGGCAAATCTGAGTGAGTGAAACAGAACATTGATTAGCAATGCTGGAACCTAAATACACTGTTTTAGTATAAGTATATAAAATGCTTGCATGAAATTTATTATTTCAATTCTTCTGCTGATTCTTTTCAGCTGTACATTAAAGAATATCTGCCTGTACAAAGAAAACAACTCAGACTGCTATATGTGTACACATTTCACAGCACCATAAAAGACAGAAGTCACCATGAAAGATATTTCATTTTATGCCCCACCATACAGAGGAGAATAAGAATCTAAGTTTATTTTTTTCTCTTTTTCCTCAGTTGTGGACAAAATGTTACTGTAGTGAAATATCTTAAAAAGTGCAACCTTAGCTGTACAAATAAACTGCTGATGGGTATGACACAAACCAAAACAAACTGCAGTTTTGAGTTATTTCAGTTCTCATGCAGGCAAGTATGCATGTAGACAAACATGAGAAAGTACTATGAAACAGAAGGAAATAATCATCCATAAGTCCATCCATCTAATCATCTATCCATCCATCCATCCATCCATCCATCCATCCATCCATCCATCCATCCATCCATCCATCCATCCATCTGTCAATCTTTCCATCTGTTTTCTAAACCACTTGTACTGTTGAGAGTAAGCTGAGCAGGTTGCACCAGACTCCCCCATCACCAACATAATTTTCTAGCTCATACTGTGGGATAACTAATTATTCCCAGGCAAGGTGGGAAATATAATTTATGCTGCAAGTCCTCGGTCTGCCCCAGGTCCTCCACCTAGAGGGTCATGTTTGGTATAATTCCCATAGGAGGTGCCCAGGGGACACCCTAGCAAAGTGACCAAATGACCACAACCTAATATTCTCATCAAGGAAAGTAGTAGCTGAATCCTGGGAGTTTTCGGTGTTACTGAAGTCCTCACCCTGTCATGAAAAATGAGGCCAGCTAGTCTAGCTATTCTGCAAGGAATTTTTTTTCTGCCACTTGTACCTACAATCTCCTATGCTTAATCACTGCACAAAGCTTATGACCATATGTGAGTATGAAGACACAGACTAACCAATCCATCAATTCCATCCTATCATGCTGTTGTATTTCAGCATAATTGCTTTACAATACCCCCAGTATTATTGTCATTGTAGCCATCCAGTAGTCCATTTCCTGTGTCCATTTAGCATCAGTCATGAGCAAGGTCCCCAAGACACTTAAACTCTTCCTCCTGGGGTAGCTGTTCCCTATTAGTTTTATAGGTTATTCCATTCTTTTCTGGCAAAGAAGAATGACAAATTGTTTGTAGATGTTAATTTTCATCAAAACTGCTTTGGAATAAGGAGCAAATCACTCTAATGAGTGCTAGAAATGACAGCCATTTGAGGCTAATAGGATATGACCAGCAGCAAATAATGAAAGTGCTACCTTCTGCACTCCAAAATGGATAATCTCCACATTATGGTGTGGACTGATATCCTGATCATGGACGTCATAAACAGGAAGGGGAATAAATTAAAGCCTAAGATGAATCCTATGCCCATATTAAATGCTGTGACTGAATCTTAATATTAAGAACATGACTTTTTTAAAAAGTATTTAAATACTTAAACTTTGACAATTATTTAAATAGATGAAATAATGCTTGATGCATATGATTTGCTATATTTGAGAAATGGTAATAAATTACGTTTAAAAAAGTGGGATTTGGACAGAACTCTTACTCCTTGAATATATGGAAAGAATGGAAAGCAACAGTGTCCCTGGGATCCATTATTGTTGTAACATTTCCCACAGGGTACATAAACACACACACACACACACACACACACACACACACACACACACACACACACACACACACACACACACACACACATTCCTTCTCCAAGTCTAGAAAATACATGAACTCTCTAATATGAGCACAGTGACATACAGCTGCTCAGCTCTTCCATGGCTGGTAAAACATCCAGATTGCTTCCCCAGGATCAGAGGATACGTTATTGGAGGAAATCTCCTTTCCAACACCCTGGCCTACATTTTTTATGGAGGCTGAGGACTGCAGTCCCTCTACAATTAAGACATACTGTCCTGTCTCCGTTTTTGCAAACTACTAGTCTGATTTGTTGCTGCAGTTGTTCTTCCTTTGTCTTGATCTTTGAATGTGTCCTGTTTAACAAAGCCTTTAAAATAAATACCAAAACATATTGTATTTTAGATATAAATCTGTGTGGGTTAAAGGTAAAGATTATTTGCAAATAGTTATTTCCTGGATTGTTTACATTTGAATGTCATTTTATATTGTTTCTTTTTTAATTTCTGTTTGTTACCTTTGTAAACTGTAGTAGTTTTGCTAATCTCCCTCTCTTTTCCTCTGTGTCTTGTCTGTCTGTGTGTCTGTATCTCACAATTTTTCCTTTCCATGGTTTACAGATATTTCATGTCTCATTTCTTTGTATTGTTAACCGTGCATGCACATGTATAACAAACTCAGTTCTTTTTAAGTATTATATTTAACAGTATAATGTACTTAAATTGCTTTCATGATTGCTTATTTAAAATGAAGCTTGAAATATGTTTTACTTTGTGAAATTGCATGTCTTTGTATATGTACATTTGTTTTATTCAACAAGCAAGTTTATATGTAAATTTATCATTTTATATTTTGTAATGTGCAGTAAATATTTTAGTTGATTTACCTCCAAACCATGATTTTTTTTCTGTAGTTCTCAGTTGCCCTCATATTGTTATCACAAGTTAGCTTTTTTTGTATCACCTGTATAGTTTGCAGCGCAGCTCTCGTATATTAACCATTCAAGAGATGAATAAGTTGGTGCTAGATGTAATCCCTGTGGCACTCCACTATCTTCTCATCACTATACATATCCCAGCACATAAGTTGCAAATGTTGTCAGTCATTTTGTAATTAAACAGCAGATGTTCACCTTTACACTATTTCCTTTAACCTTTTCAGCATTGTTTTCCCCTGGAATTTGTCAAATGCATTTGCTGATTCCATGCCAATTAAAGCAAGTATTCATTTCTTCACAGTTTAAAAACTGCTTGATTAGCCGGTGACTGTATAACATAATAAAATAAGCTATGCCATCGGTTTCTGTATTTATTTCCTGCTTAATAATAGACCTTTTTGCCATTACAGTAATACGCATATTGCTGCCATGAAACTTCTTGCTTTACAGTATTTTATCCTTTATCCCTTTGTATTAGTGTTATAGATTTCCATTAGTTCTATTGCAGTAGTTCTCTGCTTCATGTTAAACTTTTAAGTTATTTATCAAAAGTGTCATATCTTTTACATACTTATGTGTGACGTGTAATCGTCCTGATTATTTCTGTGTTTTAGGATTTTAAGTTTCTTTACTGACTGGTCTTTCTAAGTTTGAAATATAAATTATCTATTATAGTTCTCCTTAGTTTAGCATTTCATTAATGTTGAGCCATTTTGTGCTCACCCATCCGTTCTCTCCTGGCCAGTATTCACATCTGGCTACTTTAAAACTCCATCCCCCTTCTGCACCAAGGCACCAATCTCCCGAGACTAATGATCACCTCTGTGACTATTCAGTATGAAGGTTTTACAGCAAAGTAAGAAGCAGTCGTTTGTTTAATTATTGTAAGGGATGGGGAGTGGAGTTGTGGTTTGGTGTCTACTTATTCTAAGGGATAGGGAGTGGGGCCATAGTTTGGTGTCTACTTATTCTAAGGGATGGGGAGTGGGGCTGTGATTTGGTGTCTACTTATTCTAAGGGATGGGGAGTGGGGCTGTGGTTCGATGTCTACTTATTCTAAGGGATGGGGAGTGGGGCTGTGGTTCAGTGTCTACTTATTTTAAAGGATGGGGAGTGGAGCTGTGGTTTATTGTCTACTTATTCTAAAGGATGGGGAATGGGTCCATGGTTTGGTGTCTACTTATTCTAAGGGATGGTGAGTGGGGCTGTGGGTCGATGTCTACTTATTCTAAGGGATGGGGAGTGGGACCATGGTTTGTTGTCTACTTATTCTAAGGGATGGGAAGTGGGGCCATGGTTTGGTGTCTACTTATTCTAAGGGATGGGGAGTGGGGCCATGGTTTGGTGGCTACTTATTCTAAGGGATAGAGAGTGGGGCCATAGATTGGTGTCTACTTATTCTAAGGGATGGGGAGTGTGGCCATGATTTGGTGTCCACTTATTCTAAGGGATGGGAGTGGGGTCATGGTTTGATGACTACTTATTCTAAGGGATGGGGAGTGGAGCTATGGGTCGATGTCTACTTATTCTAAGAGATGGAGAATGAGGTCATGCTTCAATGACTACTTATTCTAAGGGATGGGGAGTGGGGCTGTGGTTCGATGTCTACTTATTCTAAAGGATGGGGAGTGGAGCCATAGTTTGTTGTCTACTTATTCTAAGGGATGGTGAGTGGGTTCATGGTTTGGTGTCTACTTATTCTAAGGGATGGGGAGTGGGGCCATGGTTTGGTGTCTACTTATTCTAAGGGATTGGGTGCAGGGTTGTGGTTTGGTGTCTACTTATTCTAAGGGATGGGGAGTTGGGCCGTGTATCAATGACTACTTATTCTAAGGGAAGGGAAGTAGGGCTGTGGTTTGATGTCCACTTATTCTAAAGGATGGGGAGTGGAACCGTGGTTTGTTGTCTAGTTATTCTAAGGGATGGGTAGTAGGACTGTAGTTCGATGTATACTTATTCTAAGGGATGGGGACTGAGGCCATGGTTTGTTGTCTACTTATTCTAAGGGATGGGAAGTGGGGTCATGATTTGGTGTCTACTTATTCTAAAGGATGGGGAGTAGGGCCATGGTTTGATGGATAGTTATTCTAAGGGATGAGGAGTGGGGCAGTGGATTGGAGTTGTGACAGGTGGAGTAATAAACTATCAAGTGGTAAACCTTAGAACTTCATATACTAAGCACTATGTCCCTCTGACCCATGTATTCAGAGATAGCTCTGGTGTCCAGTGGCCACCCTGACCCCCCCCCAGGTGTGTAATGGGTTGTTTGTATAGGGGTGTGTAGTAGTAGTATGACAGCCACCCTATGTCACATTGTCACTCACACACACACACACACACACACACACACACACACACACACACACACACACACACACACACACACACACAAACACACACACAGCCTCCTACCACCTGATCACAATCAAAGATTCAGTAATACATTCATCCACCCCCACCACACACACACTTAACCTACCTCCTAACTAACTACCCTACTGCTAACTCCCAGGCAGATGCACACACATGCTCACACATACACTCATATGTTCAAATTCTCACATACACTCACACACATACTCCATAACCCTAACCACTAAACAACCCCAGCTCCTATCTCTACCACAGTGGATACACATGTCAAAAGGCCAGGAGCTGCCATGCTATTCTACACAGAATCACTTGACTGTGTAAATGTTTGACCACAAGAAATTCTACATGGAGAGCACATGGCTAACTGGAATATGTATCTGTCTTGAATTACATCATTAGCATTTACCATGGCTATTGAGATAGCCCACAACAGTGCTGCGCATCTTCATGTGAAAGCACTGCCTTGAGACTGTTTCTGAATTTGGAGAATTTATAACAGGGTATGTATCTCCTGAATTTGGAAAATGTTATAGTATGGTATACACCTCCTGAATTTGGAGAGGATACAGAGGAGCATACATCTCCTGAATTTGGAGAAGTTATAGCGTGGTATACACCTCCTGAATTTGGAGAAGTTATAGCAGTGCATACACCTCCTGATTTTGGAGAAGTTATAGTAGGATGTACACTTCCTGATTTTGGAGAAGTTATAGTGGGGTGTACACCTCATGTATACTATGTGGTAACTTTTATGAATTCAATCCTACATCTCTTTTTACCATGTCATGTCAGGATTTTCTTTTTCGTTGCAGTAACAATATAGATTAATATAACAATGTTTCTTTTCATAACCAGCTTGTTGTATGCCTGAATAATGAATGTCAAGAAATTTGCAGTTGAGGTATATATTACCATCCATGCTAAGAACATAACAACTGGGTTATGATCAGAGAGACCCAATCATAGCTTTTTGTAGTGCATGGAGCTCTACCCATCACCATTTACTACAAAAGTTAGAGGAAAAATTGCAAAAACTCATAGCATTTTATGGCTATGAAAGCTATAGCACACGTACTGCTGTCACACAAAACCAGCCACTGTGAAAGACTGGTGAGTCATGTGAACAGCTTTAAAAGCTGTTATAGCCATATTTCTTTATAGAAGGCTAAATGAAGTATCTATCAGACTTTAAATCTGTTTGCACATTCTAGTGATATTCTGTGTGTCTATTAACTGCTGTTAATGCTTTAACATAAGAGTAAAAAGTAACAACAGTTAGGGCTGCATAACAATATGATTGAGAATCACCTTTTCAGTGTTAAAAGAAGCTTAACAAGCCAATATTACCCAATTTTGGAGTGTAATCATGATGGTCTATACGCCATGGTAATAGTAACAGAACACTATCATCAAATCTAAAATAGGCATTTATGAAGAACAGAATACTATTATCAAATCTAAAATAGCCATTAATGAAGGAATATGATACTCTATATGCATTTAATAAAACAATTAACATTGTACTTAACTGCCATGTTATATGGACCTAAAAAAAAATTAAAGACATAACTTTGTGGCAAAACATTTGCAAATGACACCTCTAGTTCACCATTTCATACCTAGTTGCTACAAATGAAATTGACTAATTTTATTATTCAGAGTTTTGTCAAATGCTTTTCTGCTCAATATAGTCCCCGGGATTTAATAAGCTCCATATAGAATAGTGTAGCTCCTACATGGAGTGAACCATGTCCTTGTCCGCATCCCCCTCTCAATAGCGAGCCTTTCATATTCATGAAGACACGCCACTGAAAATGGATCTGCAGAGAGGAACATGGAATGAGTGCAGGGGGCATGTTGCAGTAGTGCTCACAGATCCAACACACCCCCTGCACTATCAAAGTGCTGTACGGCACTTTGTAAGTGCTTTCAATGTCCGTGGACACTGAAAGCAACCAATTAAAAATAACAAATTGTCCATGGACACTGAAAGAGTCATTAGAACCTGAAATAAGTGCATGGGGTGTGTGAAAGGTACTGTCACACACACCCTGCATTGTGAAAGTGCCTTACAACACTTTACAATGCTTTCAGTGTCCATGGACACTGAAAGCAGGATTGTCAATGGGAAGCAATGCAGGGGGTGTGTGGCAGGTACTGTCACACACCCCCTGCATTGTGAAAGTGCCGTATGGCACTTTGTATACACCTCTCAACATCTTAGAGCAAAAAACCTGGACAAAGCCTAAAATGATGCAGGGACAAATAGGGACAGCTTTTAAATAGTGCCCTTACAAACTTAGAAAGTTGATAGAATAACAGGTTTTGCAGTAGCCTGAATGTTCTGAAGGTTTAGAAACCTAAAATACAAATGTATGCCAGTATTTACTGACATCAATCCTGATATTGCCCATACACACTTAGAAAGGGGATAGAACTACAGGTAGTGCAATGGCAAACATAAATTAGCATTAGTATTAATATATGTAATTAAAGTAGTCACAGTAAATAATTCTTTTTTTTCTGTTATAAGTGAAGTTTAAGCATAGCTGAGTGGGTTTGTGTGTCACAATGCTGTGCTCAGCATTACTTAAACATCTCAAAGGAGCTAAATAGAAATGTATAGCAAAAATTCTCAATGACGAGATAGCGTAGAGGTTAGAACTCCTGCTTTGAATGCAGTAGTTCATGGCTCGAGTACCAAGGCAGGCCCTTCATTTTTACCTTTCTTACCGTTGTCCTGCACACCCTTAGCTACCTTTCATATTGTACTACCCTCTGCATGTCCCTATTTCATCACTTTATTATAACCCTTTCTTTTTAAGAATTTAGTGTGGGTTTAGTATATTATATATATATATATATATATATATATATATATATATATATATATATATATACACACACCTCTTAGAACAAGGACTCTGGACCAAGCCTGACAAAGTGGGGGCACAAAGGCCTGAAAATAGGGACATATCTTAAATATTTGATTAGTTAAGCTTGGAAATTTGCTACAGTAACACCGTCTGTTTTAACATATATTGTCTGAAATATTCCAAGTCTGAGACTCAAATGCTTTTCATTATTTAGTGACTTCAGTCCTCACAACATCCCACTGATTTGTCAGAAATCCACAACAGTTATAGGAAACAGACCAAAGATATGAGACAAACATCTGGACATCCTATGAATATCTGGATAGTTGAGAGCTATGAGTGCAGTCATGTAACATTAGGGAAAAAACACAGAGCTGCCAAGCAAGTCACCATGTACCTTCCTAACTACAGTCAGACCAACACAACACTACCCCAAATCAGCTCTAGGGTATTACACATGCATTTGCAAATACATAATGCACTACAGGGATGTAACTGTAGTGAAAAACAGGCATCGGTGTGAACGTGCATACCCACAACCATTTGCATCACAGTAACAGCAACATACCAGTAAGCCAGCTGAATTATAGAATATAATGACTGTGTGAACAAACATATCCTGATTGCCAGTCACACTCTATCCCTACATATACTGCCCCAAGTCACATTGTAGTAGGAATCCTGAAGTTGTCCGGGACTTGTCTCAGTCTGCCCCTACAAACATATACAGGTGATAGACCACCAGAAACTGTAGCAGCATGCATAGTCAGATAGAAAAGGATCCATCACACTTACAACTGCCCTCCTCTCTACTCAGTCCAACAAACATTTACACACTATACTGCTACACAATCTTGACAGTCTAACAATGGCCAGACATACAGACATCTCAGCTGTACAGCTTTCCACAGACTGTCCAGGTTTTGGCCTCATATTTATGGCCTCTTCCTCATAACATGTCTGGGTGTCTGCTAAATCACTGGGACGATATCAAGAATGAAGTCACTAAATAATGATATACCATACCTCTCAACCTCTTAGTGCAAGAAATCTGAACAAAGCCTGACATAATTAGGGGAAACAGGCCCAAAATCAGGGACATATTTTAAATATCTGTGTTACAAACTGAAACAGTCTCTGGTGTTACAGGGTTTGTTGTAACATATGGATGTCATCATTTAGTGACTGCAATCCCCAGAGTATCCTATTGATTTGCCAAGGACAAAAACTGTCTGATGAACAGACCAAACATAAGAGGCAAACCTCTGGACATTCTGCGGAAATCTGTACAGATGACAGGCATGTCATATACATAACACTGTCAGACTTGAAATCACGCAAAAAATGCATGTCCAGACAAACCCTGTTAAACTAACAATTTTCCAGCTGTATAACAGCAATAATTAAATTCTGTCCTAATTCTGGAACCTCCTCCCCCATTTTGTTGGGCTGTCTCCATATTTCTTGTTGTAAGAGGTATTTCCACCTACCCTATCTGATGCTGTAGCTCACACACCTCCATAATGTCCTCCTCACAGGCAAGAAAAAGGGGCAAGGCCCACATGAAGGACTTAACTACAGGACTGTGTTGCTATGGCATTGGCTAGTAGAAAGACAACACAGCTGTTCTGGATGCAATTATCAAGTGGGAGACACCAATTGGTGCATAGGGCATCACCTGATCATGACCATTACCTACAAAAGGCAAGCTGCTGCCTATGCAAACCAGGTCTGAGCTTTTACATTAAAAGACTGCAAATACAGACAGAGATACTTCATGATTACTCTGAGAAAGCACTACAATAGGTATGTCAAACAAGTAAGTATGTAATGGAATGCAGAAGGGGGTTGCAATAATGGGAAATAGAAAGTTAAACAATATGTCTCAACAGGACTTGCTGGACTGAAATATTGCTGTTCCACACCTATGACCTTCCCATCTGGTTTTGTCTGCTTTGACATAGATCACAGTTGTGGCCCCTGAGTCACCCCAGGAAAGGTCAGCTCACATATGACTACTACTGGAGTGTCTGTTGTACAATACTGACTGTGACACTGCCAGGCCAGCTACCTGGGATGTTGTAAATATTCATATGTCACTTGTGAATACTACTATGATACATATGCTTGTTTTACAAATCTAAGAGACCTACATAGGGTATGTGCATAGTAAACAACTGGCACAGAAGTGTGTGTTGAACTGTATGTTATATACTGAGCTCATACCTTTCAACTGTCCAGAGTTTTGCACACTGACCACATGTTTGCCCCATATTTGTAGTCATTTTCTTATAGAGTTTTCTGGCAAATCACTGGCAAATTATTGTAGACTGATGTCAGAACGTAATAGCATACATTTGAATGTCAGATGTCATATCCTCCAGATTATTCCTGTGAATGCAAAATCTACTGTACTATCAACTGTCTTAAGGGTATTACAACAATATGTAAAAAGTGTCACTGTTTGTGGGCCATTGCCCCCATTTATGTGTGCCTTCATCCAGATGTCTTACTCTAACAGGTTGAGAGGTATGACTGAGCTGCAAGAGTGCAAACACAGTGTGCCATACTGCCATAGAACAGAAATGTATATCAAGTATTACCTGTGCACATGTATTAATAGGTGTAGCTGGAAGCCTCAGCTATACAGACATGAGTTGCAAAGCATCAGGTAAATAAGTTGTACATGTTTTACAAGTGTGTAATCTTAGTTTCAGTGCATCAAACGGACATAAATATTCACAGCTACAGGTTGTTGCATTGCTTTGAAACAGAAATTATTACTAGACTGAGTATGATTACCAGGTTGAAATTGGAAAAGTGTTCAACTGTGTTATGACTTTGTGTCCAAGACTACAACACACATCTATATGACCACCCACATAGCTGTATTGACTCAGCAATACTGACTTGTAAAACTCACCTCCCCCAAGGTAGAGTAATCCTCTTTGGTGGACAGCAGCAATACACAAACCACCTAATAGGTTGAAATATTGGCTTTACAGGGACAAGACGGAGGAGGCACCAAATTGGAAGCAATTCCACCTTTGTCTGAGCAAGCATATAAGGTCACAGGTGAATCACTGTAAGGCTAACTATGAGTACAAATTGGACACAGCCACCAAAGCCAAACACAAGGCCTTCTTCACATATGTCTGCAATCTGGGAGGCAACAACCAAATCCACTCTGTATTGGTGGTCAAAAACACCACATACACACATGCCATAGCTATAGCCAATCCGCTGCAGACAGGTTAAGTGAAAACATCACCCCCCTGTCCCTCCACCAGTATAGGAGGATATGCACAGCACTCACCCCCCCTCCCCTCATCTTCAGGGAGCAGGTCCATAATGCTCTCTTAAAGGCAACAAATTGAAGCTAACATGGGACCTGATAACATCCCTGTCTGCATCCTACATGAACTCAGACATGAGCTCTCAGCTCCATTTCACACTGTAGTCAAACAAAGCCTGAGCACCAATGTCATACCATTTGATTGGAATACAGCCACTGTCATCCCTCTACACAAATGTGAATGATGAATGGAGGATTATGCACATTAATGGCCCTAATTGGAGGGAGCATGACACATCAGGACCAGGGTGCAATACATGATCATACTATGCTGATAGATGGCAAGGGTATTATGTGGTTGTTAGTGGTGGATAGTGCTAGAAAATGTGGATGTGCCAGTTAGTAAATAGCGTTCACCAATGCATGAGGTCCTGTGATGTGTTTCCCTGTTTATGTCTTCCAGGTGGAATGCCATGTATGCGCCAGCCTGCATACTCGGAAGCCGAGACTTCGGCAATTATTGAAGCCATTCAACAGCATCATGGAGCCCTGTTCAGCCCTAGCAGACAGCAGCTGCAGGAGTGGACTGCCCTGTGTGCCAACTTAGTTAACAGGGTGAACAATGTAGATCATCATGGGTGGACCTATGAACAGGTCAGGCACAGGGCAACTGACCTCATACACCATGCCCAGGGAAGGGCTGCTGCCACAGCCAGTGACCATACAGCCACATGTGGGGGCCCTGCTATGCAGGCCCCACTATCACCAACACAGGAGTTTCTCACCAACCTTGGGGCAGCAACCGCACCCCAGCAAATTGAACACACCCAAGTTATGGAGGTGGGTGGTACCCACACAACAGGGAGGAGTGTCCAGGTAAGGCCCCAGTGGACATCAGCTGAATACTGTAGCAGTCATACTGGTATCTGTAGAGTATCTTGATGCATATGTCATGTCAAACTGAATTTGTGGATGGGGTTTTGTAATGCACACAAGTGCACATCTATGGTGAATGACATCAAATTGTGTAGTATCTGAGCTTGTACTGTACATGTGCAGAAATGCAGCATTCATCCTGTACCAATGCCACATGTGAGTCTGCTGACAATACCTCTCTCCCACAACTACATAGGTCCCTCTGGTCTGGATGGGGAATAGCAGCCTGAAGCTGGTGAATATGGAAATGTCTTGTTGTGACTCAACAATACCCTACGCATGTTAAGGGCATGGATTTTCCCATGCACACAACTGTTACTCTTAGCCATATTGCAATATGTGCATGCTCACTTGTGGTGTGGTTAACTGCATTGCATAACAGTGGTCATCACAGGGGCCTATTTGCAGGAGATGTAACATTTCTGTAGGTGTTGTCACTGTGCTATACAGATGTACAGCAATAATGTGTACATGGGCACAGTGTGTGCTAGGTGAAGGCCTATCACCTACTAACACTACTCACATATCCCAGAGGTGTATATTCGTACCAAAATGAAGTGGATATAGCTGCACTGCATGATGTTGAGGGCCTGCCAAGAGTGTGTATGTTGTGGTCTGATTGTGTGTCGTGCATGTCATCATTTGGTTATTGTGTGGTCTGTATAGTGCCTTTTTGCCACCTCACCAGTATGTGTCTGTGTATGTGCTTGCATGCATGTGTGCATGCATGTGTGTGTGCATGCATGTGTGCATGTATGTGTGTGTGTATCAGCAAACCTTATAGTGCAGCTATTAATTTACATATGTTGCCTTCCCCTCACAGGTGGAAATGGGGGTCGGTGTCCCTTCCACTCACAACCTGATGTCAGTGTCTCTGCGGACTCTGATGATGATGGTGGTCATAGTGAGGCATGGGTGGAGTTGTCAGGGGCTGAATCTGTGCCATCGGTTTGCATCCCACTTTCAACCACAATGTCCCCACACAGTCACAATGCCCACACATACTCAGTTCCCAGCAGCCACAAATAATGGATAGTTGGAGGGTGGTGGCATGGAACAGGCAAGTGTGGTGACTGTGGCAAGTGTGAGTGTAGACACTAGCCATAGTCAGAGAGCAGGCGAGGTTGCACACAGGCAGAAAGACAGGGGTGCTCAGAGGAGGACTTCTGCCTGACTAACCCTGTCACAAGTGGCACAGCAGTTGTCACCAGACATACGTTTTGGACCATCATGGAGTTACAGGCACATACTGAATCCAACACCAGACAGATATTCAGAGTCTTGAATGCAACATTTCCTGTCATGCATGATGACCTCTACGGCCTTGCTGATGCCACACCTTATTATGCTGAGGTCATGAATAGATGATGGGGTAAGACATTGTCAATCCTTGAGCGTGGAATGTCTGTGCTGGAGCATGTTGTTGGAGTAGAGCTTTGGCCACATAGACATAGGTCAGCAACAACATCAGCTGAGAGTCTACGAGGCTATGCACCTTCACACTCCTGTAGTGGCAGTACCACCAGCACTACTGAAGGGAGGGTGCTGTCCACACCACAATGGAACAGGCCATGGGCATGTGGTCCTGGCTGGTCCTGTCAGGGACACAGATCCAGCAGACAGCAGTCACCGTTGGGGAGTAATAATGCATCTGGCCTTGGGCCTGATGTTGCCAGTGAGATCCCTAGCAGAACCAGTTCCTATGTCTGTGGCCAGAGACAGTGAACTGTACACCCTGTCATGTACGGTCCAAATCTGTCCAACATACCCCTGTGTAGGGCAACCACATGGTGTGACTGTGTGCATACAAACATACATATATCTCTATCACAGGTAGGTCACCACCAGACACACACAGCATCTCTGTACATCCCATTTAGACAACACCCCTCCAAACACACACACATGATGTCAACCGTATGGCCCAGCCTAGGCCTCTGGCAAACCCATACCACACCCTGTGCATATGATGATATGTGTGCCACATCCCTGTCATCCATACCAAAGATGCAGGGACATGCTAATATGGGTCTGATGCACAGGGTGAATATAGTACAGTGTAGTAATGTAATGCTGTGTAAGGTGCTGTCTGCAGGTAATTGTTTTTTTTCTCAAATATTTTTTTAATTTCAATTAAAATAACATTTACATAATATTTTTAAATATCATTTTAAACAACTATATACAATATTTACAATAGTCTGACTTTCAATTATATACACTGTATGTTATTAAATATAGAATTAACAGATCAGTTATCAGAGATACAATACTGATTATTGCAGAGTATCCAACAAAGTCATAACTTTCTTCCAATGATTATTTACCAATGGCCAGGCATAGTTTTGTAGTTCTTTGATTTTTATTTCCATCGATGCAGTTGTCTTCAGTAAAGTGCAGAATGTTTCCAAGGTTGGGGGTGTATTTGAATTTCACCTTCTGGTTACGTATTTCCTAGCTATAGCAAGTATTGTCCATAACAAATACATATTTGCTTTATTCAGGTAGGGACCTTCATTTACATTTAGTATAATCAATACTTGAGTTAAGGTAAAGGATTTGTTAAATAAAGCTTGTAAAAATGATTGATTCCATTCCAATATGATTTAATTTTATTACATTCATTAAAATATCTGAATCCAGTCTGCTTTATTTGACTTTTCATACCTCCAGCAAAAAACATTTGTAGTAGTACTGATCATTTTAATTCTATCTGGTGTTAAAACTGCTCTATGTAAGTATTTCCCGTTAAATATTTTCCAGTACTGTGTGTTAGAGGTGTAATTAACTGATAGTAAGATGTTAGTTTTGATTACTTCTGTTAACTGCAATGACTGACCTTTTGTTAAGAACTGCCAGTTTGATGGTTTGGGAATTGTTTTATATGTTATTAACTCTTTATATAGATTTGAAATGGAATTTTTCTTTTCACAGCTATTATATATAAATTCATACATAAAACATATTAGATTTGGAATATCTTTAAATGAGGAATTATTAATTAATCTGCATAAGTCTTGAGTGTACATTAGAATACTTTGTAAGGTTAACCAGTCCTGTGTTGGAATATTGTAAGACGTTTTAATCATATTTTATATAAAACATTTAATTTATTTACACATTGAAACCAGCATAAGAATCCATTTTGTTCCCAGGGGGTTATTGTTTCCCTATATATTTTGTGAGGAAAGTTCTTAGTGATGGTAAAAATGGGGTTAAAAGGTCAAACCAAATTTTTAGATCTATGCTTGCATTGATAAGTTTCCTAAAGGAACTGATGTAATGATTAATCAGTGTTGTTTTAGAAGGTTTTGTTATATTATATTGTATACTTATGCATTGTACGTACCAGGGTTTGTTTAATTTATCTACTATTAAATTTTTTTTAACAGATTAAATTCATTTGTTAATATAGCCATTGTTAATTCTTTCCAGTTGGCAAAATAATTTGGGTTTATCCAGTCTATTGTAGTTTTAAGCACAGATGGTTTTATATATGCTTCTATTTCTGGGAAGTTCAATCCTCCTTGTTTCCAGGGTCTAATGTGATGAATTAGAGTTACTCTATTCTTTCTGGGATACCACAAAAATTTTATTAAACATGAGTTTATTTCTTTAAGAATGCATCTTTCAGGAATTAACTGTATTGCTAATGCTACATATAGGATTTTTGGCAATAAGACCATTTTTATTAATTGCAATCTGTCTTCAAAAGTTAATATAATTTTGTTCCACTTTTCTATATATATATTTATTGTTTCAATAATGTTTTTATAATTTATTAATATTGTTTTGTTTATATTTTTGCATAGCACTATTCCTAAATAATTTAGTTCTTGTTTTCCTATGATGGCTTTATCTGTAACTTGTAGTTCTTTTTCTTATTTAAAAATAGAAATGTTGATTTTGATTTATTAAAGTGTAGACCTAAAATCTTATAAAATTTCTCTATTACTTCTTCTAGCTCTCCTAATGACTCTCTGGAATTTGATAGGGTTAATAAAATATCATCAACAAAAAGCATTATTTTAGATATGTACTGATCATAGACTTCTATTCATTTTATTATTGGATTATTGCATATTATTTCTAAAAGTATTTTATAGCCAAAGAAAATAAAATAGGAGAAAGGGGGAATCCTTGTTTAGTATCTTTTGTTATATGGATAGATTCAGAGGTGAAAGGACCTAATTTAATGTAGGTTATGTTATTAATATATATGTTTTTTTAGTAATAAGATGAAGGGGGGAGGAATGTGCTGGCAATCGTGATGGGTACACATCAAAGTGTATGTATCATTTTTAGACATGATGCATTACTAGCATTAGTAATGCTGACTGAATGTAGTCTCAAATGCTGTATTCTGGTTGTGTTCCAGGTGTTTGTATGTCTGCAGGCTGTGGCCCTGCTGACATTATGAATGAGGAGTATGGCAGAGTGGAAACACATTGACCTTTTAATAGCCAAGGTACAGCTGTATATGTACATGTTTAACAGGTGTGTATGCATGCAACAGTGTGTTAGGGACACTGGGGCAGACAGTGTGACCTTGCATACATACCCCTTGACACAGCCAGCTAGCCTTCATACATGTCACCTCAGTGTTCTGTAGTACCACAGGCTCATACATACAGAGGAGGTTACTTGAGTACTGACACTAGATCCCACGCAAGCCTAGCCATTACTTTAACCCCAAAAGATTCACCTATTTTGTGGGCACAAGGCAGTCACAGGGCCTTCACATGTCTACATATTGCACACACATAGGCAACACACAATGTGTGTGTGACATTATCAATTGTGGAATATGGAACACAACTTGTAGTAATGTGACAGTTGGCAGCACAGAGCATGCCCACAGCAAGTGCAACAGACAAGATATCCTTTGGTATGCTAGTATAATACCTGATTTGTGTGACATTACCTTAGCTTATAGTATTTCTCATGACATTAAGGTGCTTCTGATGTGCAATCACTTCTCTATGCAATCAGTACAGAACTGTATGACATGTTTTTTGTCCTACAGTCTTGAAACCTCTTTTTAACTGTTTCAGTTGTTGTCACATGTTACATCTTGCCAAACATGGACTGCAACCTGCAGGGTGGTTCAGACATACCTCTCAACTTTACAGTTTGCACAGACTGTCCTGATTCATGCCACATATATTTGGTCAATTTTTTCATACACCTTTGTCTTTCTGGCAAATAATTGCCAAATCATTGTGGGCTGATGTCATAACATAATGACAGACATTATGAGTTGCACACTTCATACCTTCCAGACCATCTATGTTAATGCAAAACCTGTTATGCTATCACTGTTATATGTTTGTAGGAGCAATATTTGACAGGTGTCCCTATTATATGGCTTTGTCACCCCATTATTTATGGCTTGTAAACATTTATTGCTCTAAGAGCTTGGGAGGTATGGGTACAGATGGTGGCCACACCTCTGACCTCTGCATATGTGTGCAGATTGTCCTGATGTCGGACACATGGTTTCTTTACATCTGTCATAAACATGTGGTTTTCTGACCAACATCTGGTAAAATCATGACAGACTGACATTGGAGATCAACGGCAGATATTGTCATGTAACAACACATACCCTTTGGAAGGCGCATTCAACTGCATGACCTGTTCTGCTATCTATTTCCCATGTGTGTCACAACGATATGTAACAGGTGTGCTCAGTGTTTGTTGTTTGCCCCAGCTTCCCATATGGCTTTCCCCTGATGTCTGTCTGTGAGTGGTTGGGAGGTATGCTGGTGGCCGTAACACAGGTAGACTGCTGCAAGGTGATGTGATACAGTGATAGAGTAACAGACTGTTTATCAGCATGATGTTTCAGACAGGTACAAGGTCTGCTGCTGATATGTCTGTCACTATAGTAACTGTGACATACTTGGCAATGTGTTTCACAAATGCCCATTATTAGCTGACACAGACCACATATTGGTTGCAAACATCTGGATATTCCATATACAGGTGTACAGATGGCTGGTATGGCCTGTTTAGTTTAACATGGTGCATGTATGGCAGATGCCATTAGCTGGTTCTTTAAAGTAATGCCATAGGGACGGAGTCAACAGGCCTTAAAATGGTATAACCAAAACACACAACAGCCACAGGGGATACGCACCACACACAAACACACACACTACTATAGTTGCCGGTACTGAGATTAGAACCTTTGCCTATCTAATTAACTGCACTGTATTATTATTACACAGTTACTGCATGCTCCACAGAGCTTATAGGGCTGAAGAGTGTATACAGGTACTTCTATGGTGGATGACATCAGTGGCCCTTGTAAAATGGGAAATGAAAATTGTACTGGGTGGACCATGCCTCAAAATGGTAAATCCCGGGGGTGTGGCCAAGGATGAACACAGGATAGCAGCAGATTTCTTCAGCTCCACCAATTTCATTACATTGACAGGAATTAATTACTTAAAAAATTAATTCTTGAAGTAATTTTCTTTCTAAATATGTTTGTTTTATATAGTTCTTGAACTATATCTAAAAAAGAAAGGAAATCTTAATAATATTCCTGTCAGAAATTACTTTGGAAATTTTCCTGTCAGTTTATCAGTCTGAAATGAGTTCCAGTAAGACAAATTCTCAAGACTCCAGCATCAAGAAAGAACTTCAGTCTCTGATAATTATAGTCCAGCAACTTACTGCTAAGATGGATAAAATGGATACTAAAATAGACACTTTCATAGAAAAACTACAAAACAAATAGACTTGTTACATATGGACCTGCAACAACAGAAGATCCAGATGACAGGCATAGAAGAAGCTGTGAATGATATGGAAAATAAAATACAAGAAGAGGAAATCAACATTGAGTTTCTGCTGAAACAAAATACACATTTACAAACAAAGCTGGATGACCTGGAAAATAGATCTAGGCACAATAACATTAGGATTTTTGGACTGCCAGAAAATATTGAAGGTAACAATATTACTTCTTTTTAACAACATGGCTCCCTAAAACTTTAGATTTACCAGAAGCATTCTCTTTGGTATCGAAAGAGCACATAGATCTATAGCTAATACTAACTCTAACAAAAACTATCCTAGATCAGTTATAGTTAGATTTCTATCATCTTTTGATAAAGAGATGGTTCTTAAATCTGCTTGGGCCAAAGCTCCTGTTAAGTTTAATGAGACAACTGTGCGTTTTGACAATGACTATTCTTCCATGGTAATTGCTAAAAGAAAAGTTTTTCTGCCACTAATAAGGGAGCTTAACAAAGCACAGTTTAAAACATACCTTCTGTTTCATGCCAAGCTTAAAATCTTCCTTCTTGATGGTCCTAAGGTCTTCAATGATTCAGACTCTGCTTTACTGTTTGTCAAAGAAAAAAGGATTTTGGATAAAATAGAAGAAATGGAATGGGCTAGTTCTTCATTAAAGAGATTGGCAACTGAAGCTTCCTGGAAGACTTCAGAGAAGAAGAAGAGACTAAAAAACAAATGATTTGTTATATGTTTTTTTTCTCTCTCATCATTTTAGTTCATTATTAATCTTTTTGAATATAGTTCCTGCATTTCCAGAAAGCCACAAATATTTTGGAAAAGATTTAATCAAAGTTATTCTCTATGTGCAAAGAAATGTTTTGTTTCATAACCAGTCAAAATGCCTGAGGATTTAATGGCAGGCTGTGACTCGATTTGTTTTTCTTTCTGAAAAAAGTAAGGTTAGTAATTTGATACATTTTTTATCTTTATCTTTTTTTCCTTCTTCGTTATTATTTTCTTTGTTTAAACAATGACATTCTATTTAGATTATGTAGTGGGTAAAGGGTGGGGGAGGGCAGGGAGAGAACAGTAATGAAAATATCATTAATAGAATAATAACATATTTATTTCTTGTAAAAGTTTATAAGTTCTTCAAATGCTATTTCTAATTATACTTTCTTCATTATACTGCTTATGCTTGTTTGTAAATAATCTGTCATGCTTTAACTAATAATAATCAGAACTAAATAAGAGTAAATAATATGTTTTATTTTTAACTCTATTAATATAAACAGTAAGTAACATTCCATTGTATATACTTCTTACAGCTTTCTCTTACATTTTTTATTTCTGCCTCACTGCCTTTTATTTTCTACTCTCTTTTCTTTTCTTTATTAATATATAGAATGCTTTTGACTGTGTGGGCACAGTGAATAATAGGATTTGTATGAAAATTGAGTTGGGAGAAGAATGCTGAGTTGTATTGCTTGTTGGTAATTTTGAGTTTAATTTCACTTGCATAGAGGCTGTGATGATCTGTGGAATACATTGTGGAGGTTCTGTCATGTTTAGATGCATTTACACTGCTAAATGAATGTTTGTCACTAGTTTTTAATAAGTTTCCCACCAAAATGTTAAGAGAGACAATCTGGGATGTGGGCTGTCTTATGCACAATGTCCTTGAGTTACCTCAGAATCTTCAAATCACAGAATTCTCACAGAGAAACTGAAAGCAGTTAGTATAAACATTGACAAGGTTATCACACTGACACACCACAGATTCAGGAAAAATACTCTGTTCATAAAATATGTCAGTTATAATGAGTTTAAATGATGTAGTTTCTTGTAGTAAGTAAATGTCTTATTTTAGAAGGCATAAAAAATGGAACATTTATTTAAATATTTTTGAAAATCTACTTAACAGCAGCATAATAATCTGTGTTAAAAATTTGTGTTCCAAACATATACTTTACTATAACTCATTTAATTCATCTGATTGACAAACATAAATAATCTTATAACTCTATTCTGGAAGAAATGTCATGTGATATATTTTAAAGCAGTAGGTTAGCATGATTGTAAAATCTGGTTACCAATATGTGTTTGCTGTGCATTATTTTGTATAAAGCAGACAGATTTATTCTAGGAACAGCAAGTAGGATAGTGCTCTATAAAGACACAACTCAGTGAGATCAGATATATATATATATATATATATATATATATATATATATATATATATATATATATATATATATGTGTGTGTGTGTGTGTGTGTGTGTGTGTGTGTGTGTGTGTGAGTGTGATGGCTTTTTTTCTAAGAATCTGCATAACTATCCAATATGATTTATAATAATTTCTATGAATACAATATTTTACTCTATTGACAAAATGAATGTTTGCAGTTTATAAGTTTCCCCCAAAATGTTAAGAGACAATCTGGGAGACAATGGGATGTCAGTGTCCATGAGTTTTCCTCAGAAGCTTCACTCACAGAATTTTCACAGAGAAACTGAAAGCAGTTAGTATAAACATTGATTGACACACCACAGATTCAGGAAAATACTCTATTCATAAAATGTGTCAGTTATGATGAGTTTAGATGATGTAGTTTCTTGTAGTAAATAAATATTTTTAGAAGGCATAGAAAATGAAACATTTATTTAAATGTTTTTGAAAATCTACTATAATAATCTGTTAAAAACTTGTGTCCCAAACATATACTTTACTATAACTCATTTAATTCATCTGATTGACAAGCATAAATAATCTTATAACTCTATTCTGGAAGAAATGTCATGTGATATATTTTAAAGCAGTAGGTTAGCATGTTGTATATCTGTTTGCTGTGCATTATTTTGTATAAAGCAGACAGATTTATTCTAGGACAGCAAGTAGTGTTTCACAAAGACACAACTTCAGATATATATATATATATACAGATATATATATGTGTGTGTGTGTGTGTGTGTGTGTGTGTGTGTGTGTGTGTGTGTGTGTGTGTGTGTGTGTGTATGTGTGTGTGTGTATGTATATGTGTATGTGTGTATGTGTGTGTGTGTGTGTGTGTGTGTGTGTGTGTGTGTGTGTGTGTGTATATGTGTGTGTATATGTATGTGTGTGTGTATGTGTTTATGTGTGTGATGGCTTTTTTTAGGTAATAACTAGGTGTTTCTGAGAATCTGCATAACTATGCAATATGATTTATAATAATTTTTATGAATACAATATTTTACTCTATTGACAATAATGAGTTTAAGTAATGCTCATATACAAACAATTCAAGATTTTTTTTGGAAGCTGTTGATAGAATTCACATGACAGAAAATAAATGCATCTTAATGCATGTAATGTCTGAATCATATTAGCCAAAGTTTTTGATTTAAATGAATGTTAGAACATAATTTTCTCTCCTCTTGATTTCTAACATTAAGATTATTTGACTGCTATTAGAATACAAGTGTTATATATTACATAGATCTATATAATAGTATGAACAGTTTTTAAAAAAAAAAAAAAAAAGTTTATTTTAGTTTATATGATGCTGTTTTACCAAATGTGTAGTTTTGTCTTGATAGATAATTGAATTGAAAACTGTTAACCTCAGTTAAATATAACTAGTATTAAATTGATAAGGTGGTAGCTGAGGTACTACTGCTTAGGGTAGGGGGTTAACTTGAGTAGTAAATACTGCTCTAAGTTGGAGTTTTCAACTCCAGGCAGGATGCAAGGTTTAATCCTTACATTATTTTCACTTGTTCATTGTTATATGTATATAGTTTTGACATCCACAATATATTTTGTACACTCATTGTCACTACAAACAAAATTGAATCCTATACAAAATCCCATAAGAGATTTAATAAATACAGCTATATTTAAAGGTACACCTAAAGAGGAGATGTAACATTATTTATCTTGTTATTTGTTATTTCAATCATAAGATTCTTGAGTTTTAAAATGCCAAATGACATCTTTAAAAGGAATTTCTTTAAACATTAATGGATTGAATAATCCGTGTAAAAGGGCAAGCCTAATAAGATACATTAATCTACACAAGGCCAATCTAGTCTTCCTGCAAGAAACCCATCTCTTGAAAAAAAGACATTGATAAACTAGCCACTAATAAGTATACAGTATTGGTTAGTTCAGAGCACACTCAGAAAAAGAGGAGTGGCTATTTTATGGAATAAAAGTATGCCCATTCCTAAAACCATTAAGTCTTATCAGGATGACAAAAGAATGTTTTGTATGGTTACAATACAAATTAATGGGAAGACTTACACTTTAATTAATGTATATTGGATACCTGGAATTGGTATTAATACAGTGAAACATCATATTGATAAGATCATATCATTCTCTGTAGGGGATATTATTTTAGCTGGTGATTTTAATTGTATACTACATGAAAGTGATACTACCACTATAAAGAAAAGAAGAATTACATCTAATGCAAAACATTTAAATGATTTTGCTAATTCTTATCATTTGAATGATATTAATAATCAGATAGAGTCAAAATCATTACCATACACCTTTTTTCTAACAGATACAAAACGTATTCAAAAATAGATAGGGTCTTTATTTCTAACCAGATGGTAACAGATTTAATTAATTCCAAAATCATTTCATGTCCTATATCTGATCATAACTCAATTGTTTTTGAATTCATGATAAAAATACTCATAATGTTCAGATCAAAAGGATACCAGCATACTTAACTCAGCTAAAAGACTATAAAGAATATATACTTTCAGAAGTACAACATTTTCTAGACATAAATAATACTCCTGAAGTCTCCATTGTCTATGTTTGGGATGCCTTAAAATCATATCTATATGGACAAAGTATCAGATGGTATAATAACAAAAGGAAATCTTGGGATAAGGAATTGTTAGATATTCAAAGTAAACTAGACTCTTATAAACATAATAATAAAGAAAATATTATGGACAAGAAAGTTATTGAAGAAATAAACAAACTAAATGAGAAATACAAAGAAATTTTAACTCATAAAGTTAAAATAACTTTAGAGAAATACAAGTTTTGTCTTATTCAATAAGCCCCAAATACTTACATAGACTTAAAAATAAAACAAAAGATTGAATAAACAAAACCATATCAAAGAAATCTTTTCTCTAAGGAAAAAGAAGAATGTTTCTAGTATACCAGAAATACTGGATGAATTTAGAAATCACTTTCACAAGATTAACCATAACAACATTAACATGGAACCTAAAGATAAAATAAAGGAGTTTATAACCACAAACATGAATAAAAGCTTAATAAACAACAGATTAAACTATTGGACAAGAGTATTTCATATACAGAAGTTATTACACAAATAAATAAGCTTAAATCAAACAAAGCACTGGGTAATGATGGTATTATACCAGAGATATATAAAATCCTTTCTAAAACTACATATTCATTAATACATAAGGTTTTATTCTGGCCCAAACTGAGTTAATAACCCCCATCTTGGCAATATACATTTATTTCACCAATTTTAAAACCTAATAAAGATCCAACTAGATGTTCTTCATATCGACCCATCTCATTACTTAATGTTGATTATAAAATGTTTATGAGTATTTTTGCTGATAGATTGAAGACAATTATTCCCGCATTATAGACATAGATCAGATGGGCTTCATTGTAAATAGAAATACTTTTGATAATATAAGAAGAACTTTAACATTAATTGATTTTGCAAATAGGAAAAAGAAAGATTTAACACTTATTAGTCTTGATATAGGTTCAGCATTTGATTCAGTAAGTTGGGACTATCTGTTTACCTTACTGAAATGCACAAATTTCTCTGATGCATTTGTAAATTTAATTGAGCATTTATACAAAGGAACTGGCTTATATTAAGGTAGGAACATATGTTTCACAAAAATACCCATTCTTAAAGGTACAAAGCAAGGATGTCCACTTTCTCCACTATTATTCACTTTAGTAATGGAGCCTTGGGCTAATTTGATTAGAAACAGTACTGACATAGAGGGTTTTGAAATAGAAGAAAATACAACATCAAAAATTCAACTTTTGCAGATGATGTTCTAATTACATCAGCAGGATCTAATTCTTCTATGCAGTCTTTATTTGATAAAATGATGAATTTTAAAAGTATTTCTGGTTTAATATTCAATGAAGAAAAACTAAAATACTACCTATATATACACGAAAAATACTCTCATTAGTGATTTTACTAAATATGTACCCAACTCAGGTCAGATAACTTATTTAGGTATAATACTATCTAAAGATATTAAATCTATTATATATAATAACTATAATACCTGTTTTCTTAATATACAAAATCTTTTAATACCTGGAATAATATGTTTTTTACTATGGAGGAGACTTACAATTATTAAAATGATAATATTCCCCAAGATTTTATACTTAATACAATCAATAATACTTTCACCTACAAAAATAACTATCAAGAAACTGAATACACTAATGTTAAATTTCTTATGGGCACCTAATAGACCTAGGATTGCATTAAAGAAACATACTAATAGCTGGTCTCAAGGGGTATTTCTTTTCCAGACTTTAATTTATATATTATCTCTTCTATTATAAAAGTTATTACTTTATTAATAGATCGGTCATATGTCGCAAAATGGAAAGATTATTGGGAGCTAATTAGTATGCACTTCATGAAAATCTCCTTAACACATAAAAATATGATTATAAATAACTCCATGTTGTGGTTGCTAAAGGAATTTTGTACTTCACCTATTACACCTAAACATATGGTCTGTTACCCATTAAATATTATTATTAGTTATCGTAACTTTATATTCATGCACCCTAAGTATAGGGAATGGAATTTTATTGTATTCCCTATAATTTATACTCAGGGTATGCTTATGTCATCTACTTCTGAAGGAGCTCATTTAGCTATAGATAATAATCTAAAGTACTGGTATCAGCTGATATCTGATAATAAAGTTAAAAATCTAGATTTCTTAAAACAAGAATTTGATCTAAGAGCAACTTGCTGGTTAGAGGTTCAGATCTTTAGACAATATCTCATTGATAGAATAGATCTAATGTCTATAACAGTTAAAGAATCTATTCCAAAACTGATTGATTACTTGATAATAAATTTACAGCATAAAGTTTCTGATAAAGGTAAACTTTCATATATACATAAAATTATCAGACAAGAAACTTTTTACAATGTAGATTCATACTGGAATTATTTCACCTCTATTAATGGGGACCCACCAACTCAACAAGATAAACAATATATATTGGAATCTGCTTACAGAACTACATCTTCCATTGTCTGGAGACTTTATACATGGAAATTTTTACATAGACCTTTTTATACACCTTTGATGATGAATAAAATTAATAATAAAGATAATCTATGTAAGAGATGTAATGTAGAAATTAATGCTGACTGGGCTCATATGTTTTATGACTGTATGAAGTTGAAAGAATACTGGAAGTCAATTAATGAATTGTTGCAGGCTCTTTTTACAGATAATTTCATTATTTCTAAGTCTCTTATATTATTCAACACACCTGTACCTCAATGTGTTAAAAAGATTAAACTTCCCTTGTTATGGTCTATCCTAGCAGTGGCTAGGAAAATAATAACTAGAAATTGGATTTCAGATACACCTCCTTCGTTCAATGAATTTAAAGATGTTATGAATATAATGTGTCATATGGAAATAAGCACAATTAGAATGAGAACAACTAGAAAAACATCACATTTTATTGTATGGGATAATTTACAAAATTTGTTAAAAAAATTCTAATTTCAATAGCACAGTATTTTAGTTTAATTAATTGATCTGATTGTAGTGGATGTCTTTGTAAATACTTTAGTTGTTTTGTTGAATATTATAATAATACCTATTTTTAATTATTTGTATAAAATTGTTATGATATTTCTCTTATATGTTAAAACAATAAACTTGTTTTGAAAAAAAATGGTAAATCCCACACCCCTAGAGGATATGGTTTCACCCAAATACACACACACACACACACACACACACACACACACACACACACACACACACACACACACACACACACACACACACACACACACACAAAATACTGTTCTCAAACACACATATACACACAGTATCACAGTTGCTAGTATTGAGTTTAGAACCCCCTACCTATCTGGTCATAAGTACTACAGTGTTATACAGTTATCGCACACACCACAGAGCTTATAGGTTTGAAGAGTGTCCCATGGTACTTCTAAGGTGAATAACATTACCAGCCCTTGTAAAGTATGGCAATGAGAAGTTTACTGGGTGGAACATGCCTCAAAATGCACGCACACACACACACACACACACACACACACACACATTATCACAATTGACAGTATTGAGTTTAGAACCCCTATTTATCTAGCTATTGGTACTATAATGTTATGCAATTATCACATGAGCCACAAAGCTTACAGGGTTGAAGAATGTCCCAAGGTATTTCTAAGGTGCACAACATCACTAGCCCTTGTAATGTATGGCAATGGGAAGTGTATTGGGTGGAACATGCTTCAAAATGGTAAAACCCACCCTCCCAGAGAATATAGTCTCACCGAAACACACACAGAATACTGTTCTCAAACACAAGAACACGATATTACCATTACCAGTATTGAGGTTAGAACCCACACCTATCTAGTTTTTAGTATTTTAGTGTTATACAGTTATCACACACACCACAGAGCTTAAAGGTTTGAAGAGTGTCCCAATGTACTTCTAAGGTGAATAACATCAACAGCCCTTGTAAAGTATGGCAATGGGAAGTGTACTGGGAGAGAAAGCCATCAAAATACTGCATCCTACAAATATACACACTTACAAACAATTACACACACATTTGCCAGCTCTGAGATTACATCACCTGCCTATCTAGTTATTTGTTCTATACAATTACATAGCTATTGCAGATGCCATAGAGCTTACAGGGCTGAGGGCTATCCAGAGGTACTTCTAAGGTGATTGACATTGGCATGAAAGCTAAAGTAGGCCAATGGGAAGTGTACTGGGTGGGGAATAACCTAAAAACCTTTGACCTACATACACACACACACACACACACACACACACACACACACACACACACACACTTGCCAGGACTGAGAATAGAACCCCCACCTATCTAGTTATTTGTACTATAGTGTTCTGAAGTTATCACACATGCCACAAAGCTTAAAGGACTGGCAAGTGTACAGGGGTACTTCTAAGGTGACTGACATCAGCAGGACAGCTAAAGTAGGTCAATGGGAAGTGTACTGGGTGGGGAATAACCTCAAAACCTTTGACCTACATACACACACACACACACACACACACACACACACACACACACACACACACACACACACACACACACACACACACACACTTGCCAGGACTGAGAATAGAACCCCCACCTATCTAGTTATTTGTACTATAGTATTCTGAAGTTATCACACATGCCACAGAGCTTAAAGGACTGGCAAGTGTACAGGGGTAATTCTAAGGTGACTGACATCAGCAGGACAGCTAAAGTAGGCCAATGGGAAGTGTGCTGGGTGGGAATGCCTTAAAATCTTTAACCTACACACACACACACACACACACACACACACACACACACACACACACACACACACACACACACATTTGGTAGGACTGAGTTTAGAATCCCTACCTATCTAGTTATTTGTACTACAGTGTTCTGCAGTTATTGCACTCACCGCAGAACATATAGGGCTGACAGCTGTCCGAAGGTACTTCTAAGGTGACTGACATCAGCAGATCTTGTAAGGTAGGGCAATGGAAAGTGTACTGAATGGGAAAGACTTCATAATACTTTACCCTACAAACACACACACAGACACACACACACACACACACACACACACATACACACACACACACACACACACACACACACACACACACACACAGGCAGGTGATGTGATATTACAACCCTTACTGCAGTACTTTTACACAGTGGAGCTCACATTCATGCTGGCACATGGACTGGTTACAACTGGTATGCAACTGTCCACAGCAGGACGTCACTCTATGCCTTTCAGGGTATCCCTGTCTATGACTCACTCTTTGTGTGTGTCTGCCTCTCTCTCTCTCTCTCTCTCTCTCTCTCTCTATCATTGTCTGTCTCTCTCTTCTTCATGTCTATGTGTGTATGGTGGAAATACTGTTATATGCTGCCCATATATATGTCTGTGTATCAGACGCAACAGATGCAGATATATCACATATGGGCAACCTACAGCTAGCTGAGACTAATCCTGTCTCTTGGGTGTGGGTAGAGTGAGTTAAGGTGTACACAGCTGTCTGTATGCAAAGACATATATGCACAATACAGTTATACAGCCCAATCTGGGTTTAGATGTGGGCTGTAATTCTCTAAGTGTAGGAGCATGCCAAGTATGACCTTCTATAGTAAGAGTGGGACTCTATTCCAGAGATTGTTGTACTCCAGTCCATGTTTTTTTGTGCTACAGCCATACCTCTCAACCCATTAATGCAAGGGATCTGGAAATAGCCTGCCAAAATGGAGGGACAATGGCCCAAACATAGGGAATACTGTACATATCGCTCTTATTAATGTGGAAAGCTTGCTAGCGTAACAGGGTTTGTTTTGGCAGACATTTTCTGACCTATATGACATCTGACAATGATATGTGTTGTGTCATTACTTACTGGCAGACATCTTCAGATCCTCACAGTGGTTCACCTGTGAAATACAAGTTGTATGATGCACAGACCAGAATTATGAGCCAAACTATAAACAGTCTTGCCCAATCCAGTATGTTGAGAGGTGTGCCTATAGCCGCTTGGCTGATAATGCTGTGTAAACAATCCAGCACCTCAGTGATACACTGGCTGGGGATCACCTGCTTATGTGGTTTTCATCTTAACTGAAGAGTCATATCCTGGTGTGTCATACCTCTCAACTGTACAGTGTTTTGCAGAATGTCCAGATGTATGCCACATAGATTTGGTCCATTTTCCATAAAAGTGTGGTGTTCTGGCAAGTTAGTGGCACATAATTAGAGACTGAAGTTAGAAAATAATGACAGCACAGTTGAATTTCAGACTTAATTACCTTCTGAGATTTAATGGTACTGCAATACCTATTATTTCTTCAACTTTCTAAGTTTGTGACAGCAATATTTAAACATCATCCCTATATTTGGGCCTTTGCCCCACTTTTATTTATGACCTTGTCCAGATTTCTTGCTCTAAGAGGTTGGAAGGTATGGTTATGGGCACAGAGTGCATTCTATTGAGCAGGGATGCCTATTATATGTATGGTGTATTCCACATAGCACTGTGATTTCCAGGTATGTCAGTGCCATGGCAGTATAGGGTAATGTGCTGAACCTGTGACTGACATTTCTTCATAGGTTGATAGGTTGGTATGAGGTTACTGGGCTATTGGCCCTGATGCCCTTATAACCCTCATAGATGAGAGTGTAGCCCATGGTAAGACATGCAAGCACCCAGAGCCCCTGTACAACAAGGACACAGATGGAGTCACAGGACTGTATTTACTGTGTCCCATGCACTTATACAGTGAGCACTTCACAAGGGGTATTGAGGCACTTGGCTTGATGTGGACATGGAGTGTATTCCACAGATGGGGAAGTCTGTGGGACAGGTATCTGTCACACCAACAAGCCCTATCAATAGCACAGACTAGGTTGATGCTGTGCCTACAGATTGATCGAGTGGGCCTTGACCTACAGATGTGCTACAGTCCCATCAAGACAGGATCTGGATTGCTTTGTATGCCAGACAAAGGTCACCTCTGAGGAGTCTGTATGGAACTGAGTAGAGGGACAGTGTTGTTAGCCTATCTGTGTGAGTAGGTATTTGGGGTCCTGGATTCTCCTGGTGAGGAACCTCTGTGGTCTCTCCAGCTGCTGCATGTGCTTTCTGAGGTACATGCTGGAGGGGGCATTGCACAGAATAATTGGCTTTATAGGGTTAGGATATATGGATCGTATGACCTCTTTGTCCCTGGATGAGATACCCTTAATGTTGTGTTGGGCCATCTATGAAACCTTCTGTACAATAGAAGGGACATGGTGCTCAGACTTCAAGTTGCTATCAACCTGGGTGGCCAAATGCCTCAGTACTGATTGTGTATGTAGGACATTGTCATCCATGTGATAATATGTGGGGACATCAGTCTTCCTGATGATGTACCTGCAGGATTTCAGCTTGAGGCCATGTTTCTGGCAGCAGTCATTTGTTTTGGTGAGACCCTGTTGTGGGACGTCCACATCACTTTGGGTATTGATGACTGTTCCCAGCTTGCAGTTACCTGCCAACCTGGTCAGCCATAGGCCAATGTTTTTGGCCTGCACCTCAAGGAAGTATTTCCCATATATCAGAGGCCCCCAGACCATCCCTTGGGTATGTGACTCATTACAGATGCATTGCTTGACTTGGCTCACCCTGTTATGATTATGTGGGTTCTATCAATAAACCAGTTCCCTAACCATCTGGTAACATATGGATTGCTTCCTACTTGACAGAGTTCTTGTACTATGGCCATGTGGGGAATAGTGTGTAAGGCTTTTGCTGAGGGAAGATGGCCAGAGTGCACCATCTTTCCATCATTCATGCCTTTGTTGGTTGTCTCAGGAAAGTCATCCAGAGTTCACTGACATACCTCCCCTTGGGGAAAGCAGAGTGTGTGGGGTCAGGTATTTAGGGTTTGCCAATGTCCCTGTTAAAGAGGTCCATGACAATTCATGATGATTGATACTGATAATACCTCAGACAGTTTGTGTTGCTATGTTATTATGTGGCTACATGGCGCTAGCTGTCAACCTGTCATGGACTGACATCTGTACACGCCCATATATGACAGACAAAGGACCACACATGGGGACAGGGTGTTACTAATGCTCTTGCAAACATTGACAGCTGGAAGATCAGTTTGGCATAAGCTTGCTTTTTCTTAGGGGTATGACAGCTGCTTCTCCACTGTCTGCCATTGATGTTTTAACATGAACGTTTCTTATTTGGCAGGCAAATGCAATGTTAGGACAAGCAGAAGAGTTATACAAGGCATATTTGTGATCCTTCTGTGACAGCCTGCCATTCCAGGGGTATGGATGGTGGCCAGTGACTTGTCAGTGCTGACACAGTAAGGTGGAAGCCATTGAAAACCTCAGAGTACACTGACTTTCAGGTACCTGCTGACCTACTAGTCAGTGCGTAGGTTAATCCAAGCTGTGTACTGTCCATATGTGTGTCACCCTGTCCCTAACTTGCCCAGCTTTCCTGCAGTGACAGGTATTGACTTCTCAACAGTGTGTATAACTCCTACTCTAGGTGTAGCTGCATGCTAAATAGTTGCATGGAAAATCTTGGAACATGGATCCTGTCCACCACAGTACTGTACCTAGCCCACTAGGCTCAACAACTGAGTGTATGTGGTGCCCACATCTTAACAGTATTGACCATGCATATACATAACTCATTGAACCCTGCATATTGTGGACATGCAACAAGTGGTCAGGTTGATTGGGACAGCCCTGGGAATGTGTGCTCTGCTGCTATTACCCTACAAACATACTTGTTACTGCATATCCATGGGGACATGGGTATGTTGGGGGCATACATGTCAACTGTACACATTTGCACAGACTGTGCAAATGTTGGCTTTACTTTTGGGTTCCAATTAGCATAGTGTTGTGCTTGTCTTGGAGAATACTGGCATATCACTAAAGGCTGATGGTTAGAATGTACTGGCAGGCATTTGAGTTTCAGACATCCTATCCTGCTGAGATGTCCTGCAACTGTAAGTCTGCTGTGATATCACTGAGTAAGTCTGTGAGAGGACTATTTCATCATTGTCCCTATTTGTGGGCCTTTACCAGAAATTTCTTAATGGTTTTCTACAACTGACTTACTGGGAGAGGCTGTGGGGTGAGTACTGGGCCCCGACATTGACATCCATAAATGTGACCTATGTCCCCCCCAGTTTATATGTCCCACACATACCCTACAGTGCATTTTGTCACCTAGGGGACTACTGCATACTCTGGGAAAGGCAGTGTTGGGCAGACATTTCCTGTTGTCCCACATAGCTTACAGTTGTCTGCTGCTATCCCAGTAGGCCACCCCATTTCCTTGCATACATGCAGCAATACCTTAGATATGCTACCAAAATGTACTAATCCATTCATGTATTGTTGAGAAGAGTGACTTGCCTTATGCTTGTGGCAGTTGTGTGGATGGTGCTTGAGGGCTGACTCTGTTGGATGCATGCAGTACATGGCCTATACAGGTGCAGGTAGTGTGATGTGTGTGGCATCCATTTTATTGTGTATGCAAGTTGGAGAGAGGTGTCAGTCCCTTGGTCCCTAGGATGTCAGTGTATGTGCTATGCAGTACCACTTTACCAAGGCTAGGGCATACTGGGCATGCATATATCTGCCTACAGGGGCAGGATCAGGGGGTTCCTCCTCTGAGTCCCCCTGTGTCTGTGGAAACCTTGGCAATGGTGGGTAGCTGTTTGGCCTTTCCTTGTGCTGTTCCTGCCACAGCTGTTTCCCCAGAATCATATTGTGTAGCATGGCACATACTATGAACATGTGCAAACATGTGAGTCGAGAGTACTGCAAGGCTCACCAGATATGTAAAGGCAGCAGAACCATGACTTGAGCATCCCACTCACATGTTCTATAATGTTCCTTGTTTGTGCGTGTGCCTCATTATGGTGTTCTTCAGTCGGTATGTGTGCATTTCTGAAGGGTGTCATTATCCATGGTTCCAGTGCCTAGCCAGTATCCCCCACAAGATGGCCACATGGGTTGCCCCCCCCTGGCAAATCCCTGGTACAGCTGTGAGGAATGCCTGATGTGGGAGTTGTGATAGCTTCCAAGGCTGCCAGCACACACATTCATGATAATGGCCTGGGGATTGCACACAACCTAGCAGTTGATGGACTGAAAGCCCTTGCAGTTGACATACACACCAACTTCAAAAGGTGATGATTTCATGTGGCTGTGAGTGCAGTCTATGGCACCCAGTACCCATGGGTAGTCTGCTACATGGTGGAAGAGACACATATTGCTGGTCCTCTCCTCAGGGGTGCTGGGGAAATAAATGTGCTCACTGCCATGTGGTAGCATGACATCCAGGAAATGGTGGAGTACCCTGGATGCAGATGCCTTTGAGACCCCCATTATGTGCCCAGTAGGTCTTTGGTAGGTGCATGTAGCTAATATTCTTAAGGCTACACATACCTTAATTTCAACTGGGATGGATTCCCCTGTGTTGGTTCTGGGTCTGAGGTGAGACCAGCACAGCTTGATGAGTTGCTGGAGTATGTCCCTGTCCACCCTGTAGTGCTCTAGTATCTCCAGATCATGTAGCTCCTGGTAGGGTACCCTGGGTCTGAACACTCTTCTCCTCCTCCTTGGTCTGGGATGATTGTCAGCATTATCCTCCTCAATGCCCTCTGTCTCTAGCACATACTGATGTATCAAAGCAACAGCAGCCCCTAACATTTTGCCAGTAAAAAATTCCCAACTATGTGCACCAATGGTGCAGGGTTTGTGGGAAAAAAAACCCGAAAGGTGTTTGCATACTTTATACTGTTGTACTGCAAATGCTGCCTGTGTGATTGGCTGACTATGATACATTCCACCTGCCAGCTGTATTATTGAGGGGTTTGAATGCTCCACTGTGATGGGGAGAGGCTTTTTTAATGATTTGTAGGTCATTTCCTTTATACTGCTATTTCCTTTTTTCACTCTGTTTAAGCCCTGTGGTGTGCTGCACAAACCTATGTAGCTAAAGTAAACAGTATTGAGCACAAAAGGCATGCGCATACACACCAGCATGCTTAGCTTTCTGAAAACCAGCTAAGCACAGCTAAGCAGCCTCGGACACACCCCCTTGCTTAGCTGTGTTTAGCTGCATGCAAATGGGAGCCATGGAGTTCCAATGTGCTTACACCAAGCATGACACACACCCTTTTCATGTCAGCTGCTTCTTCTGTTTACACCACCGCATTATAGCTGCTACACAGATAGGTACCTATGGACATGGTCTCATATTTTGTTACTCGATAAAGTTAGCCCATTTGCATACCCCACTGTCTTAGTCCTTAGTTACACCACTACACTGGAGCCTATATCCTTATCAACCACTGTTACCTTCATAGGTTCATAGGTTCATAGGTAGGCACTAGGCTATCAGCCCAATGGCCTAAGTAAGCCTAGCCAACAAGGTTCCCTGGCTTATGCCACCCAAGAAAGTTATTTTCCTGTGCCCCTGTTGAGCAGAGCCCCCAAAGTGATCCCCAGGGTGTATTTCCTATTTCCTATCCACTTATCAAGATTTTTCTTGAAGAGTGCTAATAAGGAACTTTGCTTGACATAGATGGGTAGCTTGTTCAAGAGTGTGGGAAGCTTCTGGGACAAGAATCTATCCCTCCAGCATGTCCTGTTTATTGTGGTGACAAGGTTTAGGTCCCTAGTGTGTGTAGCACAGAGGGATTGGGATTTCTTTAGGTGTAGCATGTCCGACAGCTCTGGGTTTGACATAGCTTTATATGTTAGGCAGAGATCACCTTGGAGTAGGCGATATGCTATGGAGTAAAGCTGGAGTTTTTTTGAGATGGTCAGTGTAGAGCATCTGTTTGAGGCCAGTAATCCTCTTTGTGAGGTACTTCTGTGGCCTTTCCAGCTGCTACAGATATCTTGTGAGGTACATTCCAAAAGGGGCATCATACTTTATAATTGGTCTAATGAATATTGAGTAGAGGGGAACAATGACCTCTTTTTTCCTTGATGAGAACCCTTTTGTGATGAGGTGTGCCATGTAGAAGGATTTCCTGACTGCTTTGGCGATGTGATTTTCCAAGGAGAGACTACTGTCCACCTGGGTCCCCAGGTCTCTTACCACACATTCAGCATTAAGTAGACTGTTGCCTATGTGGTAGTTCATGGGTACAGAGTTTTTACCAAAGGGGATGACAATGCACTTTTTGGTATTGAGCTTGAGACCATGGCTCTGACACCAGGCATCTGTCTCAGTGAGACCCTTCTGTAGGATGTCCACATCATTTGAGGACTCATCTATGGCTCCTAGTCTGCAGTCATCTACGAACTTCATTAGCCAAAGACCTTCTGTGTTAGCCTATACTTCAGAGAAGTAGATAACAAACAGGAGAGGTCCCAGGACTGAACCCTGTGGTACTTCACTTGTCACTGGTTTGAAGTCAGATTTGGAGTCTGCAACTTTTACAGTGTGGGTTCTGTCAGTGAGCCAATTGGCAACCCATCTTGTGACGTAGGGATTTATACCTAGTTTAGAGAGTTTAGCTATAATTCCAGAATGGGGGATGGTGTCAAAAGCCTTGGCGAAGTCAAGATAGGCTGTGTGAACCAACTTACCCTCGTCTACAGCTTTGGTGACTGCCTCAAAGAAGTCGATCAGGTTCAGGAGGCATAATCTGCCTTTCACAAACCTGAACTGGGTGGGGTCCAGAGTTTGGAGGTTACCAATGTCTTTTGTTTATGAGTTCGATGATGGTACATTCCATAGCCTTACAGACCAGGCTCATCAGGCTAATAGGGCGATAGTTCGCAGGATCAGTGGTGGCTCCCCCTTTGTGGAGTGGGATAACTGTTGCTGTGCACCATTCAGTGGGCACAATCCCTGATGTGAGACTATGATTGAACATATTTCTTAGGTGGAGAGCCAGTTCGTTCTGAAGTTCATGTAAAACGCAACCTGGGATGTTGTCTGGTGCCATGGATGCTGTGTTTTTGGGTTTAGAGAGTGCAGCTTTTACCTAGTTGTGATTACAGGGACTTTGTATTCTTCCTGTATAGATATTGGCCCTTTAGGGGGTGAGAGAGGGGTAAAATTAGCACTGAAAATATCTGCCAATACGTTGGCAATATCAGTTGGTTCTGTAATTTTCATGCTGTTGTGCTGTAATTCAGAGCAGATCTGGGTGTCGCCATTGAGATTCTTGACGCAGCTATAGAATGCTTTGTGGTTGCCCCTAGAATCAGTGGTGATTTTGTTTTCATAGCTAGCTTTTGAGGATCTTATAAGGGATCTCAGCTTTTTACTGAAGCTGACCAGGGAACTCCTCCACTCATGGGATTTTACTCTCTTTTGCAACAGTTTCTTCCTTCTGTTGTAGAGTTTGTTTGGGGCAGGGGACCTCCAGATTGTCTTCCTTTTTTGGAGGATAGCATCTTGGTTATGTTTGGGATAGCACCTGTTATTATTTTGGTTCTGCATGCTACCCACTATAATGGCAGAATTCATGCTTTACATTTATTTGACTTTTTTATGTTTTTTTAAATTTTCTGCACGATCGGGTTTGCTCGCTGCTGCACTATGCTTAAACAGCCAAAAGTGTTAAAAAAAAAAAACTTTTATTTTTGTAATTTTATAACACTTGGGCATGCCAATGGCCATAGTTTTGGCCATTTGCATGCCTAATGAACATAAAGCATGCTTTACTTTGAGCTGTCATGCTCCATTCTGCTTTTTGTAGAAATGTACATAGCAATCGAATACATTTCTGTTGCAGATACGACTCCTACACAGATGCCTGTCTGCTTCCTGGATCACTCATTCACCTCATTTGCATGGTTTTCACCAGCAAATGAGGTGATTTGCATTATTCCATGGCGTCCATGTCTGAATAGTGGTGGAAGGCTCATGCACACCCCCAGCCTTATTTATTGAATCTCAAAGGCTCCGAACCCAATGTTCGGGCCGTGCCAATATTCTTACATGGAGTTTAGCTCTTTGTAAGATTTATTGAATTCCCCCAGTGTTTTGTAGTTAATGGCAGACAATATATCATTGTTCCATTGCCCCTTGAACAATTTTTGATGTCTTCATGGATATGTCTTCATGGATAAGACTTAATGACATTCTCATAAGGATACATTTAACATACTTTAAGAGAAGTAGACTCCTAGTTACATGTTAATATTTGTGATAAAGTTTTCCAGTGCTTTGCAATATTCACTCTTGTAATAATGATAATAAGTAGCATCCAGATCCCACCTACATACATAACTTTTCATTCTGTGTGATCCACCTAGAATGAAACTCCCAGACCCAATTTCATTGTTATCTCCAGAACTGTCTTGGCCATATTTGCCACAGAAACCCAAAGTAATTTGTCAGCCAGCAGATCCTCTCATGCAATACTTGCTGTGTCCACTGCATCCCTTTTCACAGCTTGTACGTAGTGATCAGTAGCTACGGTGGATGAATTGCATGTAGTGCATTAACAATTAGTTCCCTTAAAAGCAACTCTACCCAGATGTTAAGTTTAACTTTCCAAAAATAAATTTTCCTTCCCTTTAATCTAACATTCTAAGTATCACATACAAAGAAAGTATAAGCCAATAATTATTCCATTTGCTTTAAGTCTGACCTTGTTTCTATTTTACTTTTTTTGTGGAATCTTGCATCTTCTTTCAGATGTTTGTCTCATTATCTTTTGCAACATATAGGCTAAGAAGGGCAGAGTAATTAGGTTAGGTTATTAATTCTAATTACTGTGCCATTAAAACCTCTTAAATGTGAGTATTGAAATCTGCCTTATCAGGCATGTGTAACCACCACTGTCGTCATCATTGTCATCATCATCGAGTCCCTTTGTTCCCATTTTATACATAGCGTCAGGATACTGTACCAACTATCACCATCTATCTTGATCAAATGCCAGTCTCTTACCTTCTTTGACAGTAATGCCTGATTTTCACAGGCCTTTTCTCACAAAATCCATTCATCTTAGCTGGACACCCTTGTTTTCTCTTGCCTTTTTCCTGTCTGCCTCAAATCATCTTCAGATTAGATTAACTTTTGCTTTCCTGCACATGTGCCCAAACCTGCCTATCTGTTCTCTTTGTACCTCTGTGCAATTGAAGCTACTGGGGCTTCTGATCTGATGTCCTCATTTTTTTTTTATTTGTCCCACAGTGTGCATCCTACCATCTATCCCATACACTTAATTTCTATTATCTTTTGTTTCTTCAACTGCTCTGTGTTTTCTGCCAAGGTTTCGGTACCATACAGTACTACTGGTCACAACATTTTTTTGTATACCTTATTTTTCAACTTTGTTAGCATTTTTCTGTCATACATTACCCCTGATACTTTGTGCCAGATTGCAGCACCCCCTCTGATTCTAACTTTGACCTCTCCATTCAGGCTTTCCTTCTCCTCAACCACCTCTCCCAGGAACTTGAAGCTGCTAACTTGTTTCATTGTTTTCTATCTCTGTTCTTAGCTTCATCTGATTTTCCCTGTTTGCTGCTATTACAGTTGTTTACGTTGTTCTCAGTTTCATCCTCTGTGCCTTCAGTTTTGCATTATATTTCCCTATCATTTACTGAAGATCTTGTTCAGAGTCTGCCTGTAATGCCACATTGTCTACATACAGCAATTGTGTTGATCTACTCCATCTAACCTGTTTGCTACTATAGTATAACACCAGTATGAACAACAATGGGATGAGAGCCGAACCCTGATGCATACATACTCAGACTGTGAATCCCTCCGTGAGTCAGAACACTGCTCATACTTATGTCATCGAGTCTTTGTATATAGCCTACACTAATTCTACCAATGTTTCTGGAATTTCAAACCATCACAGGACTGCCTAAACTACCTTTATTGGGACCTTCCATATGCTTTCTCAAAGTCCAGGAATGTTCAGTTTGACTCTTTCCTCATCTCTAGTTTCTTCTCAACTATCTGGCTCACTGCAAACATTGGTGGGATATAACCATCATCACACCTCAGATAAATAGCGCAACCTGGAGTTATAGTTCAGAGCCTGCACAAAAGCAAATGTTTCGAGCTTAGTTTTCATTTGCCAATGAACAAGAAAGCTCACTGTGCCAATAAGTTTTTCTCTTAACAGATTTGTTTTTCTTCCCTTTAGTCAAACCCCAAGAATGCCACATTGAAGGAAAATATTTTCAAATTCTCTCCTAGTTTTCTATCAGCATTTGACATTTGCATTTTTTGTAGAAGTCTAGCAGTGTTTGCTAAAGCATTTTATAGTGTTTGGCTGAGGCAAGACAATGGGGGTGGGGTAGTTACATCACTAATTCTAACTACAATATCAAAAATCAGAGTGTAGCACCAGCCATCACAGCCTGGAAAACATGCATTAATTACAGTTATCAGATTTTCCACAAATGGATTTTAAAGTATGGGTCCTTCAAAAAACAACCAGCACAGCTACCTTTTCAAGCCTAACATTGAAATATTCCTTAAAAAGGTGTATAAAAGATAGAACGGGGGAAGTAAATTTATAATTAAGGTAGACTGATGCTGACTTAAAAAGTACGCAGTTACATTGCTATCACTGAAGGATAATGGAGGGGTTGACAATAAATCATACTATAATTACAAGGTTCACTCTCATTATCACTATAAAATGACACCAGGGAGGAGGTAGTTTTGAAATTAAAACAAAATCTTGCCTAATAGCAGCCCTTTTTATGTCATTCTGGGGTATCACAAACAAGGATTCTCATCATGAGAAAATAGGCATGCTGTCTAGAATATTTTGCTTTATGTAGGGACAACTGCTGTTTTAAGAAACTTTGGAGGGCCTTCATCTTTTGCACTTAAGTGGCCGGCTGTTACATTGTTTACCTGTGTCTCAAATAAAGCTTGATATACTGAAGGCAATATTCCCTCCTGTTTCATGGTTTTGTGAGGAGATAAACATTGGGCTTTTTTTACAATAGAATCTGCCTGAAAGGTTGGTCTGGAGACAGGGCAGTAGTCAATGCAGCTCGGTGTCAAGAACCTTGTGGCAATAAATGTGTACCCTGGGTACCCCCTCATTTAATATTGAACATGGGCTACATAAACCTAAATATTTAATTTTGAAATGGAACATATCGTGTACTTTCTTACATTTTTCTTCTCTGGGATCTATTCATCATTGATTTAATGTAATATGCTCCCCTAGTAGTATAGTCACATGTTGGCTGGTTATCCCCCTCCAGCTACTCAAACACTGATGTTAAAAATAATGAAATTGCTCATATGACCCTACTATTCTTATTATTTTACCAGCTGTTATAGCTTTAATCAAAACCCATCCATTCCCCTCCTTGTCATTCTTTCAACCACAGAACAATCTAGATTCTTAATAAATATAGATTGTCAAACAACATTTGAAACTTGCTACCAGGTTACATGCTACTGTCCCTTTCAACAAATTACTCAACATGCTTTGTGTGTTTTTTCTACTTTTTCACTCCTGTATCTAAATAATGCCAGCAGTGTGTTGTACTACTGTTTGTCTTTTGGCTTTTCCCGGTTAGGGGTCGCCACAGCGAAACTCCAGTCTGCTAATGATTGGCAGTAGATTTTCACGAATGCCAAGGTGCCAGGTCAACATCCAACCTTCAACGAAGACACGCCCATTTACGCATGTCTTTCGAACACCCACCCAATTGCGAGGAGGACATGCAGACTCCACACAAAAGGCACTCCCGCATTCCAGACGAGAATCGAACGGGAGAACCTCTTGCTGTGAGGCAACAACGCTACTGTTGCACCACATGTGTTGTACTACTCATTGGAGTTTAATACTTAAATGTTTAAACTTATTGCAAAGAAACTAGACATATAGCACTTAAAGATAACAGAAAATTCAGACACAATAATAGCAAACATCCTCATGTTAGACCATGCAGTCACACTAAATAGATCAAGGTACTTAACAATTTTGTTTTAAATGAAATAGGAACAATAGGATCAATGGATGCATTTATTTACACTGACAGACAAGATTACATGTGTGAAAGTACAGGGATCCATGGAACATATAAGGATATTGAGAAGTCGCAGCTCTTGTGCTGGAAGTTTATCACAGAGGTTAAAGAATCTGATATACCTGCACCCTAGAGCAGTACTGCATTTAATTCCCACAGCCTCACAGCCTTTATTTGTATGTTATGTGGCCTGAGGAAGGCAGCCAGTGACAATGCTCCCAGCTGAGCATACAATGAGACTATCTGGATCAGTGATCTAGCCTGCTTAACAAGTGTATTTTTTCTACCTTTTTTTCAGGGAACATGCTGTCCATTGCTGTATTTATGCTTGCTGTTCCTAGTCAGCATTTTTCCTGAGTGAGATCTAGCAAATACATTGCATGTTGACTTTGGTACAAGTATCTCCAAACATTTCCTAATAGTGCTTTAACTGAGGTTTCAGTTGCAAATAGATCGTAGTTAACCTGTTTCCTTGGCAGGTGTTTAGAATGTCTATTAGACAGCTGCAGGACTTTTGATGTTTTTGTAGGTGAATATTGGATGGAATTCTATGGGAGTTCTGTAAATTTCCCAGGTCCAGTAGAGATCCTGGAATGCCCTCTTCCTGGAACTATTGATCATTCACCATTGACTGGGAAGTGCTTAGTTTAGCCTTAGAGTCTCTTTCATAAGATTTGGTAGGTCTTCCACTTTAATCACTGCTTGCAAAAACAGCATAGCTTCCTATGGAGTTAAATCTGCCCCTTGTTTCTCTGATATTTTATTATTAATGGAGTTGAATAATTGAACAGGATAGTAGGCTAATCTAGTTTTGCTGCATAACTGACAGATACCAGCAAACAGTTTCTCTGTAGCATCCTATCAGATGAAAAGTCTGGTTTAGCTTAACCAGCTGAATTGGTAATTTAAATACACACTCCCTTTGCTAGTCTCTAAGGGTAACATCTTGTCTATTTGGTTTAGCATCTTAAAATGATATACCACAGGGGTCAGTTTGACAGGAGAGGTGGTATTAGAAATCTATGTATAAGCTCAGAAATTATTGTTTCTGATATTCTCAGAACTTTTGGAAGATGATCCTGTAAAAAAAAGTTACTAAAACAGCTGGTTGCATGTCTCATTCTAACCTTGGCAATCATAGAGTTATTTATCATTTTTATTTCTCAAGGTCATCTTTTCTCAAACTGAGTTTATGAACAGCCACATTGCACACTGCTATTTTATCTTTGGTTTCCTGCAGCTTTTTGGCATCTAAGGTATTTTTGATTCCATGAGAGCCAATCTTACAGGCAGGCTCTAGATGCCATCCTTGTTTTGTGATATCATATTCATTTCTGTCATAGCTACCAAAACCTTGCTGATTCTGGCTGTTAAAGGATCCATTTTGCATTCTAATGCATATGACTGAAAGGAGACTTGTAGGCTATTTGTGCAGCTGGCACCATCAGGACAGCCCATTTATGGGCCCATACTCCATTTAATTTGCATCTGAGCTTCCCTTCTTTCACTAAACACCCTTCAGCTTTTGTCACTGTGTTAATGAGTTAATATTAGAATAGGTTTGTGTTTGTTAATGATAGTTTGTCACCCATTTTCTTTCTTTTTTTTTTACTTCTAAACATCCCTGGTAAAAATATCACTAATCTTCCTGCCCCCCACACACACACACAGACACACAACACTTACCCTATGGAGTCTTAATTAATAAAACATAGACACAGGAGGTAAACTTTGTATTTAAACTGATTTCTCCTAAAAAATTAAAATAACAATATACTACTCATGTCATATGATATATAAAAAAAACAAATTAAACGTTTTGTAGATTTAAAGATTTTTGAGTTCTTAGATTTTTTTTACTCTGGAATGGCCCATATAACTATCTGAATTGTCAGTGTTTTACTATACCACGTATATGCATTTTTAAATGCTCTTCATACTCATGCTTGTAGACCATCAAGCCCCTCTGAGGACTATTCACACTTCAGTATAAGGTATCTCTAGGTCAGAGATGATAGCCATCCAGATACACCATTGTCTGGGCATTCTTGAGGTTGCTTTGTATCTCCAACTACTCACTGTTATCTGCCTGCACACCATGGATGTAGGCACCTGTCAATACAGCTGGGTTAGGATGGCTTACCCCCAGACTGGGTCTCATAGGATGACCATACTTTAACTTTCTCTAGACATGTCTAGTACCCCTTTATCCAAATTGTCAGGTTAGTCTGGCTTTGCACCCCATACTGACACTTGAAAGTTTCTGTATCTGTCTGTCACCAGCTAGCTGGCTGCCTCTCCAATCAGCAGCCCTCATCATTCTAGGCACATCTTAAAAATGCAGTTTTCCTTATAACTGCATCACAATCCTAATACCACCTGTTATGGTTGACATATGCATTATAATATAATTGCATATCTAATACCCTTTCCTTGGCATGTGTGCATTTCTACAAAATGCATCTTGAGAGCCAGTTATCATCAACATGGGATACCAGGAGTATGCCTCCATCATCAGTAGCCTTTTAGCAAGTCTCTACATGCACTGGACCACCAGCCATCTTAGAACTACCTTAGCTTCCCCTTGAATGGGCTGACCAGCATTAGCTTATTCCCATACCGCTGTCCAGCTTTTCCAGCTCATCATCCACTACTTGTACTTGGGTCATTTGGGTCATTTTGGTCATAGTCAGGGCTTTATCCTTCTATGTCACAGAACTGGGCTAACCTGAGTATTTAACAGGACGAAATACACTGGTTGATATTGAGAGAGTTTTAGCTGCTCTAAATAATTAGTTGCAGACATATGTTCAGAAGTCTTCTTTGCACTTCATGGTCATCACAGGTTACACAGCCACTGTTTTCTTTTGTCAAGAAAGGTGGGGACAACTATGGTTGATCAATTTACAAACATCTGCAAGTTTCTTTTCTGTACATCTTGGCATCTTTCACATGTACTACAAAGCATTTGTGATCAGTGGCTTTACTTTGAATTTCATTTTCAGGCTGTAGACTTGTAAACTGTTGATTTCACATGGCAGTATAGAGGAGCATCACCATCTCTTTGGGTGTATCATACACAATAGTCTGGCCACCCCACACAAAATACACCTCACACAATATACACCCCACACAATGTACACCCCACACAATGTACACCCCACACAGTATACAAACCTGCAGATAATAATAACTAGCATGCTGCTTCCATCTCCTTGAGCTTCCTAATATAGTGAGCCTTGATTAAATCATTGCTCAAGTTTTTCATGACTTCAAAACCAATTATCTGCTGTTATAATGTAGGAACCATACAATAAAATGCCTAGGCACATTGGGTAGCCTATTCCTAGAGTTAATCTGTAAGTTCTTTCCACTGTCAATGGCCCATTCACTTTAAGCAATGCAGTAAGCTTCTAAGTCATAAACAAAACTGAGCTGTCCCCCTCCATGCCTTCTGACAGCCCAGTCAAGCACAAGTTGTTCTTCTGACTCCTGTTCTCCAGGATATCAAGCTTTAGTTCCAATTTATGCATTTTAAGTTGCATGTAAATAATTTGATGAGAATACAGTGTTATCATTTCTTTTGGGGGACCAATCTCTAGTTGCTGCTTCTCTGACTCCTCTGATAGAGCTTGCAGTCTTAATTCATGTTTGGCACTTAATGCATTAAGTTCAGCAGTGTCGTTTAGTACTGCCTGAACTTCCACCATGAGTTATCTAGGGCAGTCTTTATATCTTCTTGCACCATGCATGTTTGTCAGGTGGTTGTCACAATCTTGAGTCCACCTACAACTGTGCAACAGCCAATGAGAGAACTAAGGTAACTATAGCCATAGTGAGACAAGTGTCCCATGTAATACTGTTGTACACATCTTAACATGCAGCTACCTATCTAGCTGTCTATTGCCAAGATAAGGACTTTGTAGCACTGTTGGAGGTGTTAAAAAGTATTTAAGCTTCAGGATAGCATCTCCAAAAGCTCTACGGCAAGCTAACCTGGCATGTTTCCATGTGCGCTTTGGAAAATGTGTTATCTTGCTGACATTCAGGTTTTACAATTCTTTTGAATCATTCAGGAATGAGATAACTTCTTCCACCTGTTCACTCAAGTTATACAGTGCCAGGATGCATTTGTTAGCAAACATATGAAATATTGAGAAGACATACTACTTAAAAAGGCCTAATGTCTTAGGTTATTTTACAAAGGTCTAGAAAGTGTCTCAGTCACAAAAAGGAAAAGTGGTGATGTGAGGGGCAAGCCTGATAAGTTCATCTAGACAGGATGAAAGTTAAGTTCAGATCCATCCCTAATACGTATAGCTTTCATTACTAAAACATAAGCCTGACTCAAATATGTCAGAAGACATAGGAAGGTGTAAACAGAAACTATCTTCCAGACTTAGGATTTATTTAGCTCTTTCAACCATCTGTATCATGACCAACCAGAGTCTGATGAGTTCTACTCTTTCTATCACCCAGCCTGTTAGGAAGTAAGAAAACCTTTCTAGTCCTCAAATAAGTAAGTTGGAGAGTGTCTTTTTATACTGGGAGCCCACAGGCTAAGACTGATGGACTTACCAGTATCCTGCAAGGCCTGTAAGGGTGTGAAGGGGTATTTTAGCAAAAGATTGTATGGACTTTATTGCCATATCATTGTATGTCACAACTCAGGAAAAAATAGTGTGCAATGTCACTACTGTCTAGCCTTATTAGACTTGCCATACGATTTATGAAGGGTTGTGACTATGGTAAAGGTAACAACTAAACATCTGTATGCCAGTGTATGAGCAGGACTGACACTGACCATTGCACATCAGAAAAAATGCAGAAAAGGAGTTATGGGCATGCTATTTCTCATAAAAAAATCTAGAAAATAGGACTTGCATACTAGCAAGTTTTCCTTACGTGTCTACAACTAATAACAGTGCAGACTGGACAGTAAGACAGCAGTTGGAGAGTACCATAATAAGTAAGATAAATGCCTCATAGATTATATAAGGGGAAAAGTACTTTTTCTAGCATCCTAACTTGAAGTAGGATCAGATTGTTTTCAAATCCCTTATATAAGCCTGTGGGGATAATATTCATTCCAGGCTGTTTCTGAACAATAAGATATCTAATTGCACAAAGAATATCAACATCCTATATAGGGACTTGGAAAGCCTGAATATCCTAGACTGAGACTAAGGGCAGGCATTATGATGACAATGTAGGACTGTTATCTTTATAACCTTTGCAAAGATACATAGTAGTCTATTGACATTTTCATCAGTAAAGGATGGTTGTCTGATGCTGGCCAGCAGTCCAGATGCTTATTTTTCCCTGATGTTGTAGACCACTTCTATGGCAACTGCAAGCTCCACTTTTTGGATGAACTTTTGCCTGAGCTCCTGTTTGCTCAATTTGGCAACCGTTTCATTGCCGCTTTCTACAGAGTGTAAAGTTCTACAGTGTTTGAACCTTTATCTTTCCTTTGGCTATTTAGGCCACATTCCCACTATTTTCTCCCTTGAACAGTTAGTATCTTCTTTTTGTATCTGTAGGCCAAGTTCCCCATTTTTCTGCAATCCATGCTTTGCAATTTTCCCATAGCAGAAACATGACATTTAGTATCATTTAGTATGATATGAGTCAAGCAAGGCATTCATTCTTATTAAAATAGGTGATTCACCATCTTAGCATTAACATTATCATCAAGTAAACAAACTGTAAAACAAATAAATAAATAAAGTTGTCAAGAAGTGCTTCTCAATGACAGTGTGGCAGATCGATGTTAATAGATAAAAAAAACAAGCCTGCAACACATTCTTTGTGTGGGTGTTGGGTAAGCGAGCTTCCTAATCTTGGGGTATTCCAACCTCTGTATATTACTGGGAGTATCACATAGATAGATTCCTGCCCTAATTTACTCCAGTGCTTTGATCACTGTCTGTGGCTTTAAAACTTATTTCTGTCTGTCACCCCTAGATAGTTAGTATCCCCTCCTGTTATAATTTGGTTCCTAAGTGAAACCTTCTCATCTAGGGTTTGAAAGAATTTGCTGAATACTTCAACTCTTAGCTAAGTCCACTGATGTTACCCATTAGAATTTATTTCACATACCTCTGGGAACCTGCATTTTGACCAACATAACTGTTCACCCTGCTAATTATCCCCCATCTGTTAGCCAGGAGACTTAGTGTATCAGGCTAGTGACCTATTTTACTAAAAGTTGCACATACATGAATGGCTAGTAAAAAGCCAGTGAGGCCTGTGTTTCATTGAGTCTGTGACTTACACATATTTTCTTTATGTATCAAATCCATGTTCTTTAGTATGCACTAGTAAATGAACCCTGGTTTCATAATGAGCTTCAAAAGCTCAAAGATCTTTACTTGCACCCTGTAGTGTCACAATATGTTATTTTTGGCAGATACTAAGCAGGACATAGCAACTGGGGGGGGGGGGGGTCATGAAGATAGTGAAAACTGAAGAGACACACAATTCACCACAGCCTCTCTGTTATGACCTTTGTCCTGTCACTGGCACTAGCAAGAACAAAGAAAGAAAGTAAGAAATACTACAAAGAAGGGCACCTGAAATTTTAACTTGGCACATTATGTTTTTTTATTCATATAATAATACAGAAAAGTATTCAGCAAACAGTATGAAATGAAAATAACTACCATGTAAGAAGCTGCTGCCTAATTTAAAATCAGATGCCTAAATAAAAGGGAACAGAGAAAAAATATATACATTTTTGCTATGAACACATTAAAAATGGAAGCAAATTGCGGGCATGTTTGTTACTATAAATAAAAGATATCCAGTCATGCATCACTACAATGCTGTTCACAGAGGTTCTAAAATGCAGGAATTTAATTGATTGTCAGTTGAACAGCAGGGCAGTTGTTGTTGTTGTTGTATCTTTCGCCACAGTGGAACTGTTGAACAGCAGGGCAGTGGTTTAACAAAATTATTTGGTCAAATTATATATTTGATAAGTTTGTCTAGAATAGTTAGTATATTAAAATCATAGCAAATCTTCTATTAACATATTTTCCTTGCTGGCTAATAAAGGGATATCCGTTTGTAGAGAATGATCAACAAGTGAACTGATATCAAAACTTCAAATGGATAAATCACATCCAGGAAAATAATTGTTCAAGTAATCAACGGACTGCTTTGTATTGTGTTTCACTACAGACTTTCTTGTAGTAAGTAATGATTAAGTTACCAACTGCTGTGTAATGATAAACAATTTGAAAGATGGAAGTGATGCAGAAATAATATTTAAGTTGTGAAACATGTGACTTCTTAATGATTAAGGTTGGCTACAAAAGATGCCAGTAGTTGGAAGTTCCTAAGTCTGTTGCACTTCACCCTGTTCCATTCATTTTGGAACTTGATGAGACACAAGTTGTTGTGGCTTAGCCTGGGAAGTGTTCTGCAGGAATTTTAGTTTGCATTTCATAAAGTCGCTATGAGAAGCCTGGATCTAAAAGAAAGAGAGGGAGCGAGAGAGAGAGAAAGAGAGTGAGAGGGCGTAGATGGTGTAATGATACATTGCTTTGATTGTAGTCTACAGGGCCCTGGGTTCAAGACCTCACATGTCTTATTATTATATTCAAGGGTGGGAGGTTGGCATAATGGTTAAGGTGCTTACCTTAGAAACACAAGGTGCAGGGTTTGATTCTGACATGGGGTAATTGGCTAGGCTTAAAATGGCCCATAAAGGCAGTTAGCCTAGTACTAACCTATGAACCTATGAACCTATGAGAGAGATAGAGAGGGTGACAGAGAGAGAGAGAGAAGAGAGAGATCATGCAGGAGTCAAATGTATCATGATTAAAATCTTGCTATGCTGAAAAATATTGATGGACATGTACATTCAAATTCATGAAGGCTAATGTCAAGACCAGAAGTCAAGACAGATAATCATGTTAGAAATCACTCCTGGTTAAACAGTAGCAATAGTCAGTTCTTCACATCATGTTAACAAAGCTTTCAGAAAATTTGGAAAGCAGAAATAGCATCCCCCTTCTGAAATCAAATATTTCTGTATAACATGATAATTTCATACAAAGTAAATTTATTTCTTTTTACATTGTTTGCTTAGTCCTTGTTAACCAGATAAGTGCAGTGAACTAAGAATCATTTCAGCCATGACCAGAGCCAAAAAATTAAAAAATACATATTACAAAACATTAGGGATACACATTGAAATAAAAGATGACATGAAAGGGTAGCCAATGCTGTATAGTAAGGGGCTAAAGCTCTAACTACAGACCAGGGGCCCAGGTTCAATTAGCAGCACAGGCATATGCAGCACTGGCTGGGATGAGAGTGCCCATCACGGGGGGACAGTGTTTGTCTAAGCACTCTCTGAAGGGAGGCATGGTACAGAGAACAAGTAGCCCTCAGAAAGAATATATAAATGCAAGGGAAGGAAGGAAATGATGGTAGATCATTAAGGTAAAACAAAAAAAAGAAAAAAGAAGATTCCACCCCATCTCCCAGCAGAAGCAGTCACTGTCGTGACCACAAGGATGCCGTTATGATCCAAGCTTGGCTCATCTTTGAGATAGAGAAAGTTTAGGGGTGGAAGGAGGAGCTGGTAGACCCAGCAATGGATGAGGATACTGGGAAGGCCAAAATGTATGAAGCAAAAAGGGGTGGGTAACATGAAAGGCAAATGGTTATAAAGTACAGCTCTAGGCAGTATGCAGTCAATAGTGGTAATTACTGATGTGGTCTATTGAAATGAATATGCATGCTACATAAAATGTAGTATGTAGTAGAGAGGAGTATGCTCAGATACTGGGAAAAAGATAAACGTGTTAAAATCTTGCCTTCTGTGATTAACAACATTTAGGAGGACCAGCCATCTATGTGCTGTTATAATCAGGCTTTGCACTAGGGACTGATGGTGGACAATGTCAGCCAGCAGAGAACAGTGGCAGAAGGTAAATCAGATTTATTTCTACCTGACATCTGTACCCCTCAAGTGTCCCTAAGATTGTCTCATATTTTTGCTCAGTTCCTCGTAAATTTTTGATTTACTGGTAAATCATCGAGGATTACAATCTGACAATAATACCAGACACTAACATTTCATACTTCTTATTGTTAAAAAAGTACATATTAATGCAAAACCTGCTGCTCTATTAACTTCTTACTTGAATGAGAGTAATATTTTATAACTGTCCCAGATTTTAATCATGTGCCTTCTTTTGATCCTTATTTTTGGTCTGTCCACAATTCTTAAGCAAAGAAGCTGAGAGGAGTGATGTTGTCTGTGTTACAGACCCAAGTGTTTTAATGGCTTTAAGAGTTGTTATAATACTTCACTCCTACATTTTTTTCTTACGTTTCTGCACTTTGGTAGTACATGGAGTAAATAAAGTTTCCTGCACTTAGAATTATGATGGGGTCACCAATAATAACCTTTTATTATAATAATGTGCTCTGAACATGGATGCCTAAACTCACCTCTTGAGCCTAACTCTTCGGGAAAATTGCTTGGCTTCCCAATCTCAAACCCATAATTAGTTTGTTATGATTGGAAACCCAATCATAATCCTCTGTATAAAGTATGAAATGTCATGTTAAGTTCTAAAAAGTTTTTAATAAAAGTTTAAGTACCTCAAGTGCTGTTTATATCATTGTCATGCTAGAGATAAGCAGCAAATAGTGCCAGCTGGCAAAGAATAGAAGCAAAAGCTAAAACAGACTTGAAATCTATTAGATACTTTGCTATGTCAGTTTATAAAAAGTGGGACAGACAAAAGTGTGTAAGAGCTTTTAAAACCATTCTTTCTTCATTGGAACACTTTGTTTCTATTTGCTGTCTGATTTGGCAGTGCATATTTTACCAGCTTTAAAGAGCTATATAAGTCAGTAAAAAACTTCAGATTTCTACAATTTTTTCTGTAACTGATAGCACATGGAGCAGGTAAGGCTCTATGCACTATGGAAACATATGATCAGATCTTATTGATCATAAACATTATTGTGTGCGTTCTCAGTAGGGAGGCCAAGAGTCACCTCTCGAGCATCGCTCCCTAGTTGAATTTTTTGGCATCCATGTCTTGAGCACATGATAAGTTGACGATGATAAGAGGCCCAATCATAATCCTTTGTGATGCTGTCTTGGAGCAGTTTAAGTAAGCTAGCCAGCATATCAAAAATACTTAAAGCCTTTGACCCTTGGGATGTTCAGTGAATTTTCCCCTAAAGGCAGCAGAATCATTTATAATCCTCACTTCCTAGGGTAAGGGTTCCATTACACTGGTGCAGTTTAGGAGAAAGCCCTTGTAATGAGTGAAGGTTGAAAGTGAGCTGTGAAGCATTACTGCTGCAGAGTTGATGGATCTCAATGAATATGATCAATTTATTATTCACAGCCACTTCACTAAAGGTGGACAGTAATCAAAACGAAGTAAGTTAAACATCAATGATATAAACAACCAGGATGGCCTACTAGTGGCATGGAACCTGTTGGTTGTGGAGAGTAGCAAACAGCCCTGCTGCCCATCATGGATAAGGAGTGGAATCTACAAATACTGTCCTTAGCTGTCTGCGTCTGCATTCATTAAGTTGATAATGAGAATATCCAAGCTTGTAAGTGTACAGCTAGCTGAGTATCCATCATTAGTAGGATAACCTGTAAGCAAATGTTACCTGACTCAGGACTTGTTGGCAGCAAGTACTGTATGTAATTTAAAAGAAAGAGATTGATCTAATCTCTCACCAAAATATTTTTTCCAGTCCACCTTCTCAAATGTTGTTACTTAAGGGTTAGTAATATAAACTGATGGCAAAGAAGTTTATGAGAAGTACCAAATGCATTCATTGTGTACTTTTTAAATTAACTATTAGTTTATTATTGAGAATTCGCTTCCATACATGAATACATTTGTTCTGTAGTTGTTCCTGCAGTATTCTAACAGCAGAAGCTGACTTCAAAATGATAATGTCTTCAATGCATCGCTTTATTTTTACTAAAGTCAAAGCAAAACCAAGTTATAGATAGAATAAATGAGGTCTTAAGACAGACCATTATGGGACCCTAGTTTTAAAGGTACATGTAGTGGTTTTAAAGGTACATGTAGATTTAGGACATCTTAAACTTGTGACAGCAGACTATTTGAGTCTGTCAGCAGGGCTAATGAGAATTAAACAGCTGCAGTGTCCCACAGTGCATTCTAAGCAGAAGACTAAGCCATGGTCCACTAGTCGAACTGTATGAGAAACTTGGTCTGAAGGGTCAGACTATTAAATATTACCTTACTTTATGTACACTATGCGGAAATTGCCTAAACAGAATATCTGACTGGACAGCCCAAATGAACAAGTTCCAGCTATCGAAATCTAGACCGAGTATTATTTCAGCATTTTCATTAGAATATAAATGCTGTATATGTGGGGATGTTTAATAAACACAGTGAATTGTTAAAAAAGAGAGTAGATAGCTATAGGTCAGTAAGTACTATATGCACTAGCATCACAACATAAAAGTAGGAAAACAAATGCTATGCACCATGCAACATCCTCATATATTATAATCTACACTCTTATAACACCCTGCTGCATTATTCTAGCTCCAAGGTCACAGAATCTTAGGGGCATGTTTTAAGGAAAATAGTATTACGTGTAGTAGGAGACAACATCAACAGTACATTTGTTCATGAAAAATTCATGTTTGATCAGTACTGTGTACAAGTGATGGCTTATGAATCTTGGACAAGAAAACACAGGGCCTAATATGTCTGAGGTGGAGTAAGTCATGCACTAGGACATGCATTGTATAATACAAGGCCAAATGGCATCAACAATAGTGTACCAGAAATATTCTTGTACATAGTACATCATAGAACAATGTTTTAAAGAAGAGGTCATGAGGAAGCTTCACTAGGGTTCATGCACTCTGCAGCTAAAGCACAGGTGCTTCCAGAATGCTGCTGCCAAGGCATGTGTGTATGTGATCAAGAGAGGCAGGCAGAACAATGCATCCCAAAGTACAAAGTAATAGCAGAGTATAAGATTATCAGGGAATAGGAAAAAGAGGAGTTTTTTTCTTTCTGATAATTCCAAAAAAATTCTATTCAAAAGCAGGTGTAAAACAGATTACAGAACATGTCTGCACCCATGTTGCTTGGTACCTTTGCAGATGAAAACAGTGGGGATATGGCCTTGTAGTACACCAGTGTCAGTGCCAGTCAAAAATGTACCATTTCAAATCAAAAGACTTCTAGTCCATAAAATCCTGATGGATGTGTGCGGCTATCTAGAACATTTGTACTCCCAAAAGCAATCAAACTCCCCCTCCTTCATATCACCAAGGTGTAAAATATTCATCAGCCCAGACAATAAAGTATATCATGGCATCAGTGTTATCAGACACCTACAACCCCCCCTCTTCAGATATCATCTAAAGTTAATGGGCCAGGTTCAGTAGCAATATAATATGGTCCAGATCAAGTAAACCAAGTTGCAAAATATTGTGGCAACCCATTACAATTATTAAAATAAAACAGGCCACTGCAAAGTTAGAATGAGGGAAAATAACTATGACCAGAACCAGACCAAATGGATTACTTACCAAGCTATACAATAAACTAGCCAATGAACTAGGCTGTATGTTACTAGAACTCTATAACAAGAATCTCCAGATAGGTACTCTCTCAATGACCACCAGGATTGCAAATATTGTTCTCTTTCAAAAACAAGGGAAAACACACATGGATTCATAAAATTACACACCCTGCTCCTTGATATCTGTGGAAAGCAAAATTCTCACCAAACATATGGCCATTAGACTAAAAAGGTGGTAACAGAGCTCATAACTCCAACAAAGCAGGGATTTATACCCAGTAGATCTGGCATTGCTACTCTGTTGTGATGCTTTCATAATGACAGGAAACTTAGCAGATATATGGACATACCAGTAGCTGCCTTTTATCTTAACTTCAACAAAGCAAGTGATTCCCTTAGATGGGACTTCATGTGATGGATACTCACTTCCTATGGAAGCCCTCAGAAATTCCTGGATTGATATACACTACAATATAGCTATCCAATATTGCCTGTGATTTCTAACAATGTGTTCTCTGAACCAATCAAACTGTTTAGAGGGATGAGACAAGGTTGTCTTCTTTCTCCTTTGTTACTTACTCTGGCTGTTGGAACATTTAGTCTATTTATACAACAAAGGTATTCTCACTAGAGTATTTAGTATGCTGGTATCAAAACTTTATTAGATGTATAGTTCACGCATGACTGCACTGTATATATTGTCAGCCCACAAAAACATCTAACAGCAATTCTTGTAACACTTAAGTACTTTGGAGCGATCTCAGGTCTCCAGATAAACCCCTGAAAAACTGTTTCCCTTGGAAATAATGTAAAAAACTTAAAATGCTTATCTCTGAAAATGGAGCACATCCTATAAATAATTTAACCTAACCTTTGACTACTATGCCCTAACCATTTACAGTCTGAACATCCTAATTTCCAACTGCCATAATAAAACTCAGAAAATAACCTGAATGAACTTCTGCTTTTGGCCAAAATCTCTGCAATACACATTATACGAATTCCCAAAATTGTTTCCTAGTCTGCTGTAAACCACAACTACATATGCACCCACTCACACATAAGGATTCTGTTGGATTTTATTAGGGACAAGAAGCACTCCAGGATAGCAATAGCAAAACATGATGTCATCAACTATGTATGACGGGCTGGGTATTCCTCATCCAAAATGATATATGCTAGCTGTTGATTTAACCCACTTTACCATAACTAGATCATCCCTAAAACCCTTCTGGATCCATCTAGAACCACATCTTATAGAGGTAGAATCTGCATGTCTCTCACAGAGAACAGCGGACGATATGGGACACAGGTGGGTAGATATAGGATTAAGGCAAGCTTTGGGGAAAAATGCCTAAGAAGCTGGCACTTTACTCTGGGATAGAATATGAACCAATAATAAAATATTGATTTATAAGAAACGCATATGGTGGGAGAACTGGATAGAGAGAAACATAATTTATTGAGCAGACTTTCTAGTCCACAAGGAACTTAACACCTTAGAATGTACAGAGGTTAAAAATAAAGTGTCTAATTCACAGCTGCCAAGGTGGCAAATATTTACAAATTGTTAGCAACAGTAAAGCAGTTAAAATGTGCAAATCTATTTTAAATCAAACAATGGAGTGGAGACTTATAACTCTCAGCACTCCTACCACATTACTCTTACTTATTTACACCGGATGATTATAGCCAGGGAAATTTGAGGGAGACAGACATAAATGGGATGATTTATTACAGGTTCTAATTGATGATTTTACTTAGTACTTCTCCCTGAGTTTGCCAAATAAATATGTTATGATACTGAGTTTCCAATTTACACATTAAAAAAAAATCAATTTCTGGGACATAACACCATAAAACCTTGCTGATTTGGGGAACAGGAAATAGGAAATTGCTGAAAAGGTGATAAAACGTAAGTGAATTATATTCATATCCTGTGGTATTGTATAGGTATTAATGGATTTTTTTTTAATTTTATTTAGCATTTGTTTACCGGGAAACACTCCAGATGTATGTTTTTGTAACATGGAAGGAAAGCAGAGTACCCATGGAAAATCCACATGAACTCAGGGAGGACATGCAGACTTCGCACAGAAGGCACTCCAGCCGAGAATCGAACCAGAGAACCTCTTGCTGTGAAGTGAAAATGCAACTGCTGAACCACTGCACCAGATGTAAAAAGAATCTACAAAGCAGCATGCTGGGCCATAAGGAAACCAGTACCACCCCTGGATGGTAAATGTTTCTTCATATTGGGTAGATCACCAAGACAGATACACATTTTCTTCTACAGCTCAAATGGATATTCCACCTTCAGTTAACTCCTGTACATCTCCATGATATATGCCACTTTTAACTGAAGCAAAAGCAGATGACAGACTCCACTGGCAGCAAACTATGTTAAGGAACAAACCCAGAAGGTTGAATTGTCACATAAAGTCCTTTATTTGCTGAAAAATAAAAAAATCAAGTTAGTGCTTTCATTTAAACCATATGTTAAACTTCGTCAGACAGTTGGTAATTTTGAAATCACTTCCTATATAGATTTCCTGTACATTGATTGGTGAATCAACTCATGAATATTAATAACTTTTAAATACATCATCTCATGAATATAAAACATACATTCTACAACACACCTGCCAGCTACTCTATTGCTAACAAGCAAATAGTGACTGTAAATAAAATTCTTAACTTCTTATATATATGCACAGTAAAACACCACTACTAGAACATTTTTATATCATAACATACTTCTAAAAAGTATATGTTCTATACTCAATAAAAACAATCTATACATAGTTCTTTTTTTTTTAAAACGGGTTTATTGTTTTAACATACAAGAGAAATATCATAACAATTTTATACAAGTAATTAAAAATAGATATGATTATAACATTCAACAAAACAACTAAAGTATTTACAAAGACATCCACTACAATCAGATCAATTAATTAAACTAAAATACCATGCTATTGAAATTAGGATTTTTTTAACAAATTTTGTAAATTATCCCATACAATATAATAAGATGTTTTTCTAGTTGTTCTTGACCTAATTGTGTTTATTTTCATATGGCACACTATATTCATAACATTTTTAAATTCATTGAACGAAGGAGGTGTATCTGAAATCCAATTTCTGGTTATTATTTTCCTAGCCACTGCTAGAATAGACCATAACAAGGGAAGCTTAAACTTGTTAACACTTTGAGGTACAGGTGTGTAGAATAATATAAGAGATTTAGTAGTAATGCAATTATCTTTAAAAGAGCCTGCAAAATTCATTAACTGACTTCCAGTATTCTTTCAATTTTATACAGTCATAAAACATATGAGCCCAGTCAGCATTAATTTCTACATTACATCTCTTACATAGATTATCTTTATTATTTATTTTATTCATCATCAAAGGTGTATAAAAAGATCTATGTAAAAATTTCCATGTATAAAGTCTCCAGACAATGGAAGACGTAGTTCTATAGGCAGATTCCAATATATATTGTTTATCTTGTTGATTTGGTGGGTCCCCATTAATAGAAGTGAAATAATTCCAGTATGTATCTACACAGTAAAAAGTTTCTTGTCTGATAATTTTATATATGTATGAAAGTTTACCTTTATCAGAAACTTTATGTTGTAAATTTAATATCAAGTAATCAATCAGTGTTGGGATAGATTCTTTAACTGTTATAGACATTAGATCTATTCTATCAAGGAGATGTTGTCTAAAGGTCTGAACCTCTAACCAGCAAGTTTCTCTTAGATCAAATTCTTGTTTTAAGAAATCTAGATTTTTAACTTTATTATCAGATATCAACTGATACCAGTACTTTAGATCATTATCTATAGCTAAATGAGTTCCTTAAGAAGTAGATGACAAAAGCATACCCTGAGTATACATTATAGGGAATATAATAAAATTCCATTCCCTATACTTAGGGTGCATGAATATAAAGTTACGATAGCTAATAATAATATTTAATGGGTAACAAACCATATGTTTAGGTGTAATAGGTGAAGTACAAAATTCCTTTAGTAACCATAACATGGAGTTATTTACAATCATATTTTTATGTGTTAAGGAGATTTTCATGAAGTGCATACTAATTAGCTCCCAATAATCTTTCCATTTTGCGACATATGACTGATCTATTAATAAAGTAATAACTTTTACAATAGAAGAGATAGTATATAAATTAAAGTCTGGAAAAGAAATACCCCTTGAGACCAGCTATTAGTATGTTTCTTTAATGCAATCCTAGGTCTATTAGGTGCCCATAGGAAATTTAACATTAGTGTATTCAGTTTCTTGATAATTATTTTTGTAGGTGGAAGTATTATTGATTGTATTAAGTATAAAATCTTGGGGAATATTATCATTTTAATAATTGTAAGTCTCTCCTCCATAGTAAAAACATATTATTCCAGGTATTAAAAAGATTTTGTATATTAAGAAAACAGGTATTATAATTATTATATATAATAGATTTAATATCTTTAGATAGTATTATACCTAAATAAGTTATCTGACCTGAATTGGGTACATATTTAGTAAAATCACTAATGAGAATATTTTTTCGTGTATATATAGGTAGTATTTTAGTTTTTCTTCATTGAATATTAAACCAGAAATACTTTTAAAATTCATAATTTTATCAAATAGAGACTGCATAGAAGAATTAGATCCTGCTGATGTAATTAGAACATCATCTGCAAAAGTTGAATTTTGGATGTTGTATTTTCATCTATTTCAAAACCCTCTATGTCAGTACTGTTTCTGATCAAATTAGCCCAAGGCTCCATTACTAAAGTGAATAATAGTGGAGAAAGTGGACATCCTTGTTTTGTACCTTTAAGACTGGGTATGTTCGTGAAACATATGTTCCTACCTTAATATAAGCCAATGTTCCTTTGTATAAATGCTCAATTAGATTTACAAATGCATCTGAGAAGTTTGTGCACTTCAGTAAGGTAAACAGATAGTCCCAACTTACTGAATCAAATGCTGAACTTATATCAAGACTAATAAGTGTTAAATCTTTCTTTTTCCTATTTGCAAAATCAATTAATGTTAAAGTTCTTCTTATATTATCAAAAGTATTTCTATTTACAATGAAGCCTGTCTGATCTATATCTATAATGCCGGAATGATTGTCTTCAATCTATCAGCAAAAATACTCATAAACATGTTATAATCAACATTAAGTAATGAGATGGGCCGATATGAAGTACATCTAGTTGGATCTTATTAGGTTTTAAAATTGGCGAAATAAATGTATATTGCCAAGATTGGGGGTTATTAACTCAGTTTGCGCCAAAATAAAACCTTATGTATTAATGAATATGTACTTTTAGAAAGGATTTTATATATCTCTGGTATAATACCATCATTACCCGGTGCTTTGTTTGATTTAAGCTTATTTATTTGTGTAATAACCTCTGTATATGAAATACTTTTGTCCAATAGTTTAATCTGTTGTTTATTAAGCTTTTTATTCATGTTTGTGGTTATAAACTCCTTTATTTTATCTTTAGGTTCCATGTTAATGTTATTATTGTTAATATTGTGAAAGTGATTTCTAAATTCATCTAGTATTTCTGGTAGACTAGAAACATTCTTCTTTTTCCTTAGAGAAAAGATTTCTTTGATATGGTTTTGTTTATTCAACCTTTTTGTTTTATTTTTAAGTCTATGTAAGTATTTGGGGCTTATTGAGTAAGACAAAACTTGTATTTCTCTAGAGTTATTTTAACTTTATGAGTTAAAATTTCTTTGTATTTGTCATTTAGTTTGTTTATTTCTTCAATGACTTTTTTATCCATAATATTTTCTTTATTATTATGTTTATAAGAGTCTAATTTACTTTGAATATCTAACAATTCCTTATCCCAAGATTTCCTTTTATTATTATACCATCTTATACTTTGTCCATATAGATATGATTTTAAGGCATCCCAAACATGGACAATGGAGACTTTAGGAGTATTATTTATGTCTAGAAAATGTTGTACTTCTGAAAGTATATATTCTTTATAGTCTTTTAGTTGAGTTAAGTATGCTGGTATCCTTTTGATCTGAACATTATGAGTATTTTTTATCAAGAATTCAAAAACAATTGAGTTATGATCAGATATAGGACATTAAATGATTTTGGAATGAATTAAATCTGTTACCATCTGGATAGAAATAAAGACCCTATCTATTTTTGAATACGTTTTGTATCTGTTAGAAAAAAAGGTGTATGGTAATGATTTTGAATCTATCTGATTATTAATATCATTCAAATGATAAGAATTAGTAAAATCATTTAAATGTTTTGCATTAGATGTAATTCTTCTTTTTCCTATAGTGGTAGTATCACTTTCATGTAGTATACAATTAAAGTCACCAGCTAAAATAATATCTCCTATAGAGAATGATATGATCTTATCAAGATGATGTTTCACTGTATTAATACCAATTCCAGGTATCCAATATACATTAATTAAAGTGTAAGTCTTCCCATTAATTTGTATTGTAACCATACAAAACATTCCTTTGTCATCCTGATAAGACTTAATGGTTTTAGGAATGGGCATACTTTTATTCCATAAAATAGCCACTCCTCTTTTTTACTGAGTGTGCTCTGAACTAACCAATACTGTATATTTGTTTGTGGCTAGTTTATCAATATCTTTTTTCAAGAGATGGGTTTCTTGCAGGAAGACTAAATTGGCCTTATGTAAATTAATGTATCTTATTAGGCTTGCCCTTTTACACGGATTATTCAATCCATTAATGTTTAAAGAAATTCCTTTTAAAGATGTCATTTGGCATTTTTAAAACTTAAGAATCTTATGATCAAAATAACAAATAACAACATAAGTAATGTTACATCTCCTCCTTTAGTTGTACCTTTAAATATAGCTGTATTTATTGAATCTCTTATGGGATTTTGTATAGGATTCAATTTTGTTTGTAGTGACAATGAGTGTACAAAATATATTGTGGATGTCAAAACTATATACATATAACAATGAACAAGTGAAAATAATGTAAGGATTAAACCTTGCATCCAGCCTGGAGTTAAAACTCCAACTTAGAGTAGTATTTACCACTCAAGTTAACCCCTACCCTAAGCAGCAGTACCTCAGCTACCACCTTATCAATTTAATACTGGTTATATTTAACTTAAATTAACAGCTTTCAATTCAATTATCTAGCAAGACAAGACTACACATTTGATAAAACAGCATCATATAAACTAAAATAAACTTTTTTTAAAAACTATTCATACTACTATATACATCTATGTAATATAATACACTTGTATTCAAATAGCATTCAGATAAACTTGATATTAGGGACCAAGAGGAGAGAGAGAAATAAAAGACGTGAAAGAGGGAGAGAGAGAGTGAAAGAAAGAGAGAAAAAAAAAAAAAGAAGGCATATTTACATATTAATTTATTCAAAGTATGTAAAAATAACATTCATTTAAATCAAAAACTTTGGCGAATATGGTTCAGACATTACATATATTAAGATGCATCTATTTTCTGTCATGTAAATGCAGTCAACAGCTTCCAGAAAAAAAAAAACTTGAATTGCTTGTATATGAGCATTTTACTCATACTCATTATTGTCAATAGAATAAAATATTATATTTGTAGAAGTTGTTATAAATCATACTGCATAGTTATGCAAATTCTCAGAAACACTTGCATTATTGTAAAAAAAAAATCTGTATTTTCTATGTCTATACTACTGCTTTAAAATATATCACAAGACAATTTCTTCCAGAATAGAGTTATAAAGTTATTTATGCTTGTCAATCAGATGAATTAAATGAGTTATAGTAATGTATATGTTTGGAACATAAGTTTTGAACACAGATTAGTATGCTGCAGTCAAGTAGATTTTCAAAAACACTTGAACAAATGTTTCATTTTCTATGCCTTCTAAAATAAGACATTTACTTACTACAAGAAACTGCATCATTTAAAATCATTATAACTGACGTATTTTATGAATTATAACATAGATATTTAAGTAATTATATAAAATAACTCACATTTAAATGTCAAAGAGTTCATTTTCCTTCTCATAGTCACATTTGCATCAGTTCTACTTCCTGGTAGAGTGTTCTTCCTGAATCTGTGATGTGTCAGTGTGATATCTGGGTCAAAGGTCAGATTGACTGCTTTCAGCTTCTCTGTGAGAATTCTGAGGGTTGAAGCTTTTGAAACAGAATGAGGACACTGTTCATGAAGTAGCCCACATCCCAGATTGTCTCCCTTAACATTTTGGTGGGAAACTTGTTAAAAACTAGTGACAAACATTCATTTAGCAGTGTAAATGCATCTAAACATGACAAAACCTTTGCAATGTATTTTACAGGTTATTACAGCCTCTATGTAAGTGAAATTAAGCCCAAAGTTATTAATAGGTAATAAAACTCAATATTATTGTCCCGAATCAATTTTATGCAAATCTTATTATTTACTGTGTCTATATGATCAAAAGCATTTCTATATATTAATATGAGAAAAAAAATAAAGAGAAAGAATAAAGAAAAGAAAAAGAGAGTAGAAAATAAAAGAGTGTAAGGCAGAAATAAAAAAAAATGTAAGAAAGCTATAAGAAGTATATACAATGGAATATTACTTACTGTTTATATTAATAGAGTTAAAATAAAACATATTATTTACTATTATTTAGTTCTAATTATTATTAGTTAAAGCATGACATATTATTTACAAACAAACATAAGCAGTATAATCAAGAAAGTATAATTAGGAATAGCATTTGAAAAACATATAAACTTTTTACAAGGAATAGATATGTTATTATTCTATTTATCATATTTTCATTACTCTTCTCTCCCTGCCCTCCCCCACCCTTTACCCACTACATAATCTAAATAGAATGTCATTGTTTAAACAAAGAAAAGAAGGAAAGGAAAAAAAAAAGAAAAAAAAAAAGTATCAAATTACTGACCTTACTTCTCTTTTTCAGAAAGAGAAACAAATTGAATAATAGCTTGTTATTAGTTCCTCAGATATTTTGACTGGTTATGAAACAAAACATTTCTTTGCACACAGAGAATAACTTTGATTAAATCTTTTTCAGAACATTTGTGGCTTTCTGGAAATGCAGGAACTATATTTAAAATATTAATAATGAAGTAAAATGATGAGAGAAAAAAAGAAAAAACATAGAACAAATCATTTGTTCTTTAGTCTCTTCTTCCTCTCAGAAGTCTTCCACGAAGTTTCAGTTGCCAGTCTCTTTAATGAAGGACTAGCCCATTCCATTTCCTCTATTTTATCCAAAATCTTATTTTTTGATAAACAGTAAAGCAGAGTCTAAGTCATCAAAATTTTAGGACCATCAGGAAGGAAGATTTTAGCTTGGCAGGAAACAGAAGGTATGTTTTAAACTGTGCTTTTTTAAGCTCCCTTATTAGTGGCAGAAAAACTTTTCTTTTAGCTATTACCAAGGGAGAATAGTCATTGTCAAAACGCACAGTTGTCTCATTAAACTTAACAGGAGCTTTAGCCCAAGCAGATTTAAGAACCATCTCTTTATCAAAAGATGATAGAAATCTAACTATAAGTGATCTAGGATAGTATTTGTTAGAGTTAGTATTAGCTATAGATCTATGTGCTCTTTCAATACCAAAAGAGAATGCTTCTGGTAAGTCTAAAGTTTTAGGGAGCCATGTTGTTAAAAAAGAAGTAATATTGTTACCTTCAATATTTTCTGGCAGTCCAAAAATCCTAATGTTATTGCGCCTAGATCTATTTTCCAAGTCATCCAGCTTTGTTTGTAAATGTGTATTTTGTTTCAGCAGAAACTCAATGTTGATTTCCTCTTCTTGGATTCTATTTTCCATGTCATTCACAGCTTCTTCTATGCCTGTCATCTGGATCTTCTGTTGTTGCAGGTCTACATGTAACAAGTCTATTTGTTTTGTAGTTTTTTCTATGAAGGTATCAATTTTAGTATCCATTTTATCCATCTTAGCAGTAAGTTGCTGGATTATAGTTATCAGAGACTGAAGTTCTTTCTTGATGCTGGAGTCTTGAGAATTTGTCTTACTGGAACTCATTTCAGACTGATATACTGACAGGAAAATTTCCAGTGTGATTTCTGACAGGAATATTGTTAAAATTTCCTTTCTTTTTTTAGATATAGTTCAAGAACTATATAAAACAAACATATTTAGAAAGAAAATTACTTCAAAAATTAATTTTTTAAGTAATTAATTCCTGTCAGTGTAATGAAATTGGTGGAGCTGAAGAAATCTGCTGCTATCCTGTGTTCATCCTTGACCACCTATACATAGTTCTGAATGACTTCATGTCTGATTAAAGGAGTGTTGCTTAGGTCACTACACCAATATCAAACATGCACTCTTTTTTTATATGTAAAAAATACATGCATATAAATATATATCAAATAAGTTAAATATTGAATAAATATGTAAACATTTAAAAAATATATATGTATGTATAAAATATATATATATATATATATATATATATATATATATATATATATATATATATGTAAAATATGAAGGTGAAAAATATGTTTGTTAAAAAAAAAAAAAATATATATATATATATATATATATATATATATATATATATATATATATATATATGAATATATCAAAATATGAATAAAAGGCAATAATTTTTATATATTTAGATGTTGCTATCTTAACTTTTTTCCATTCAAGGGCTTTCAACTTCAGCACTGGGGCAATGGAGCTCCGCTCATTCAATCCTGGCCAACTATCTGCCTGTAGGCGGATTTGCTACTTTAGTTCTTTTATTTCTAAAAGGTGTCCCCATGGCTTGTTGTCTTGTACACACACTGAATCTATGGCCATAAAACTGAATTTGTGATCAGTATTGCAATTATTGTGCCTAGCCAAAGCATTAATTAAGTTTTGTTTCTTTACAGCATAATCGTGTTTATAAATCCTCTGCCAGAAGTTTCTCTCTGTTTTACCAATGTAGAAGCATGGGCCAGCTTCTACATTGGTAAAATGGAGAGAAAATTATGGCAGAGGATTTATGAACACGATTATGCTGTAAAGAAACAAAACATAAATAATGGTTTGGCTAGGCACATTAATTGCAATACTGATCACAAATTCAGTTTTATGGCCATAGATTCAGTGTGTGTACAAGACAACTAGCCATGGGGGGGGGGCCCTTTTAGAAATAAAAGAACTAAAGTGGCAAATCCGCCTACAGGCGGATAGTTGGCCAGGATTGAATGAAAAGAGCTCCATTGCCACATTGGTGAAGTTGAAAGCTCTTGAAAGGAAAAAAGTTAAGATAGCAAGATAGCACCATCTAAATAAATAAAATGTATTGCCTTTTATTCACATTTTGATATATATATATATATATATATATATATATATATATATATATATATATATATATAGATATATATATATACACACACACACACACACATATATATATATATATATATATATATATTTTTTTTTTTAATAAACTTATTTTTCACCTACATATTTTACACAGATATATGTTTTATACATACATATATATTTTTTAAAGTTTTACATATTTATTCAATATTTAAATTATTTAATATATATTTATATGCATTTATTTTTTACATATAAAAAAGAACGCACATTTGATATTGGTGTAGTGACCTAAGCAACACTCCTTTAATCAAACATGAAGTCATTTAGAACTATGTATAGTTTGTTTTTATTGAGTATAGAACATATACTTTTTAGAAGTATGTTATTATATAAAAATGTTCTAGTAGTGCTCTTTTACTGTGCATATGTATAAGAAGTTAAAAATTCCATTTACAGTTCACTATTAGCTTGTTAGCAATAGAGTGGCAGGCATGTACTTTTTAGAATGTGTGTTTTATATTCATGAGATGAAGTATTTAAATGTTATTAATATTCATCAGTTGATTCACCAATCAATGTTACAGAAAGTCTATATAGAAAGTGATTTCAAAATCACCAACTGTCTGACGAAGTTTAACATATGGTTTAACCGAAAGCGCTAACCTGATTTTTTTATTTTTCAGCAAATAAAGGATTTTATGTGACAATTCAACCTTCTGGGTTTGTTCCTTAACCTAGTTTGCTGCCAGTGGAGTCTGTGAACTACTTTTGTTTCAGTTCTGAGTTTACATTGTGTTTTTGTGCATTTTTTGAATATACCACTTTCAACTTTATGTTGACATATCATCAACACATTTCTCCTAATTCAGAATTCTATGCCCCACAACCATTCTTTACTTATACCTGAATAGTTTTAGTATCATCTCCCAGCTATATACATTGTTTTCTGGCACTGCTCACCCCCAGCTTTATAATTGTAATATAAGCTTCCTAATAGCCATTTATATGCATATATATATATATATATATATATATATATATATATATATATTTTTTTTTTTTAAACATATTCCCTAAGCCTGCTTTATGCCCTACCTCTTAACTAAAGTGTTAACATTTTCTGCATATCTACTTCATTTTCTCATCTCCATTTCTTTGTATTTCTAAGCACTAATCATATAATCTATTATCTATCTGACACACCCACTAACAAACCTCTTCAAATGCCGAATGCTCAACATCTACTAATGTATAAGTATGAAACAAATGACAGCAATGCAGACATTCCCATTTACAAAACTTTAATACATCCAAATGATAAAACACTAAGTGCTTGCATTCCAAAGTAAAGAACTTGGCAAAAAAACAACAGAAAAATGCAGCTATCTTGTTAAAACATATTAGGAAAATACACTTAGTAATAGTGGACTATCATTCAAGACATACTGAGATACTGACTTACCTTAAGTGACTAGTCACCAAGTCATATTTCAGTTTAAGGTGACATTCTCCAGATGGGGGTATCTCTTGAATTGGTCAGACAATGGAATTCAGTTTTCTTCTTCAGTGTTTCAAGGCATTGCAGAGGAGCATGGGATTGTCTATACAACCTCAAGTCCATATTACTCATATCAGTTCTTTCAGTTCTGAAGGAAGATAAAGCTTTGAATGACCCAGATGCCTTGCAGTTGAGTAATGACCCAAGTACTCCAAGAGTCACTTGAAGATGCTGACAACGCTTGTGAGAATACTGTCTCTTATCTGAACATCTTTAATGTCTCCTAACTCACAGTATTCTAAAACTTCATACAAATGTCTGACAATAACTTTTACAGACCTACCCTTTTTTGAACCCATTTATGGAAGAAGGGCCTATCATGTATTCCATTTGTTCAAGCACAAAACCCTCACCTGGCTTTGCTGTCAAATGTTAACTCAGCAAACATCACTGTACCAAAAATAGGTTTCCATAGCAAAACCAAGGAAGGTTACTGCAACTTCACGGCATTCCTTGTCTAACTTTGCTGCTGTTTTGCAACGCGTGAAGTTTTGCATCTGTACTGACCATCCTAAAAGTTGTGTGACCTCAAATGATTTTGGTGCCTGGGCTTTATCATTTTACTCATGTTTTCCTCTTTAATTTTGTTTTTCTCAGTCTCTAACTCCCGTTAGTCAAAGCCATGTCAAAATGTTGTTAACGTCATTGCTAGGGCTCCTCATGGCACTATGGTGCAGATTCTCACCAGTTTGACCTTTTACATTTTTTTTCTGATGTTGATAGCATTTTCATTTTAATTTGTTGCCTCTTCTGACACCATGTCATATTCTGTGTTATAGGTTCATAGGCTCATAGGTAGGTACTAGGCTATCGGCCCAAGGGCCTACACAAGCCTAGCCAACAAGGTTCCCTGGCTTACGCCGCCCAAGAAAGTTATTTTCCTGTGCCACTGATGAGCAGAGACACAGAAGTAATCCCTGGGGTGTATTTCCTATTTTCCATCCACTCATCAATATTTTTCTTGAAGAGTGCTAATGAAGAACTTTGCTTGACATAGATGGGTAGCCTGTTCCAGAGTATGGGAAGTCTCTGGGATAGGAATCTATCCCTCCAGCATGTCCTGTTTATTGTGGTGACAAGGTTTAGGTCCCTAGAGCATGTAGCTTGGAGGAATTGGGATTTCTTTAGGTGTAGCATGTCAAACAGCTCTGGGTTTGACATAGCTTTATATGTTAGGCAGAGATCACCTCTGAGTAGGCGATATGCTACAAAGTAAAGCTGGAGCTTTTTGAGGCGGTCAGTGTAGGGCATTTGTTTGAGTCCAGTAATCCTCTTTGTGAGGTACTTCTGGCCTTTCCAGCTGCTGCAGATGTCTTGTGAGGTACATTCCAAAAGGGGCGTTGTACTCTATAGTGGGTCTAATGAGTGTCGAGTAGAGGGGAATACTGACCTCTTTTTTCCTGGACGAAAACCCTTTTATGATGAGGCGTGCCACGTAGAAGGACTTCCTGACTACTGTGGTGATGTGACTATCAAAGGAGAGACTACTGTCTACCTGGGTCCCAAGGTCTCTTATCATGCATTTGGTGTTAAGTAGATTGCTGCCTATGTGGTAGTTCATGGGTACAGAGTTTTTACCAAAGGGGATAACACTGCACTTTTTGGCATTGAGCTTGAGGCCATGGCTCTGACACCAGGCATCTGTCTCAGAGAAGCCCTTCTGTAGGATGTTCACATCATTTGGGGACTTGACTATGGCTCCTAGTTTGCAGTCATCTGCAAATTTCATTAGCCAGAGGCCTTCTGTGTTAGCCTGTACTTCAGAGAAGTAGATACCAAACAGGAGCGGTCACAGGATGGAACCCTGTGGTACTCCACTTCTCACTGGTTTGAGGTCAGATTTGGAGTCTGCAACTTTTACGGTGTGGGTTCTATCAGTGAGCCAGTTGGCAACCCATCTTGTGTCGTAGGGATTTATGCCTAGTTTATTGAGTTTAGCTGTACTTCCAGAATGGGGGATGGTGTTGAAAGCCTTGGCGAGGTCAAGATAGGCTGTGTGAACCACTTTACCCTCATCTACAGCTTTGGTGATTGCCTCAAAGAAGTCGATCCAGTTCAGGAGGCATGATTTGCCTTTCACAAACCCAAACTGGGTGGGATCCAGAGTTTGGAGGTCACCAATGTCTTTGTTTATGAGTTCCATGATGATACGTTCCATGGCTTTGCAGACCAGGCTCGTCAGGCTAATAGGTCTATAGTTCCCAGGATCAGTGGTGGCTCCCCCTTTGTGGAGTGGGATAACTGTTGCTGTGCACCATTCAGTGGGCACAAAGCCTGATGCGAGGTTGTTATTGAACATGGTGCTTAAGTGGGGAGCCAGTTCATTCTGAAGTTCATGTAAAATGCAGCCTGGGATGTTGTCCGGTCCCATGGATGCTGTGTTTTTGGCTTTAGAGAGTGCAGCTTTCACCTGCGTAGTTGTGATTACAGGAACTCTGCATTCTTCCTGTATAGATATGGGCCCTTTAGGGGATGGGGGGTAAAGTTAGCACTGAACCTATCTGCCAGGATGTTGACAATATCAGTTGGTTCTGTAATTTTCATGCCTTTGTGCTGTAACTCAGAGTAGACCTGGGTGTTGCCATTGAGATTCTTGACATAGCTATAGAATGCTTTCTGGTTGTCCTTGGAATTAGTGGCAATTTTATTTTCGTAGCTAGCTTTGGAGGATCTTATAAGGGATCTCAGCTTCTTACTGAGGCTGACCAGGGAGCTCCTCCACTCATGGGATTTTACTCTCTTTTGCAACAGTTTCTTCCTTCTGTTGTATAGTTTGTTTATGCCAGGGGACCACCACATTGGCTTCCTTTTTTTGGATGATAGCATCTTGGTTCTGTTTGGGATAGCACGATCCATGCACTCATGTAGGTGCTTATAGAGTGCATTTGTGTAGGATTCAGCAGTTGTAACTGTATTGTCCATCTGCATGGGTGTCATGAAGTTCACTACTTCTGTCTTAAGAAGCATGAAGTTGGCTTTGGAGACATTTCTTACTGTGATTTCCTTAATAGTGGGTGGGGGTGGGATGTGGATATCAAGGGTGATTAGCTTATGGTCAGATCAGACCAATGAGGAGTTGACTTCAGGTGTGGAACACCAGTCACTCATGTTGGTAATGACTAGGTCTAGGATATTGTTGCCCCTGGTGGGGGTGTGGATAAGTTGATCTAGGGCATTGGAGTTTATAAATTCTAGAAAGAAATGTGCTAAGGAGTTAGTACATTGTAATTTTCCCAGTTAATGGTGGGGTAGTTGAAGTCGCCCATTATTAGGGTGTTTGATTGAACCCTAATATTTTCCAGTGCATCGAGAAAAGAGGAGTGGGAATCCTGGGGCATGGTGGGGGATCTGTAGCAAGCTACAATTTGGATTGCAGTTTTGCCAAGAGTTAGTTGCACTTGGATAACCTCAGATGCATTATGCTGAGCAACTAGCCTGGAGGTGTGGATATCTTTAATGAATATGGACACACCCCCACCTTTGGTGTTTCGGTCCAGGTTAGACAGCCGAAAAGTGTGGTATGAGTTATAGCCTGGTAGTGCAGGGGTGCTCTCTGGAGCCTTGAACCAGGTCTCAGTCACTGCACAGATATCGATGTTCTCCATTTTAAGGAGTGCCTCGAGTGAGTGCATTTTGAAATTTAGACTTCTACCATTGAGTAGAATTACACTCAGTTTTTTGCTTGCCTGTCCCTGTTATGGTGGTGAATTTGCTACTTGAACCCTGCCTAAAAAAGGCACTATAGGGGCAGCAACAGCCTTAGCAATATCCGGAATCCTAGGGGCGACAGGTGCAGGTCATCTGTCTATATTTCTAGACATGAGACATTTGGTAGACCAGGACTGATGTCTAGTAGTCTGCTACTTTTATATTACATGCCAGTTGTACACAAACATATGCAGCATACTAAGTCTTGTCAGGTATGCAGTGAACTGCCATTGGCTACTAGCTCAAATACTGCCCCATGCATTATGGGTAGATACATTTCGGTTTAATACAGGCATAACCAGTCAGTTACTGGTCATACTGGTAATCATGATGCTCTAATATCACCACAATCCCTTTATTGTAGTATACACCTAAAATAATTGTCAGGAGTGGCAGTTATGCAGAGATTTACAACTGATGACATGGGTTTAACCAAAGGGTAAACCCTATTGGATGAAATGAATGGACAAAGGGGAGATTAGCCTCTATAATATTTTTCACCTATGACAGAAGTCAAAGCTTTTATGTTACGTTTTGCACAATATTATCATAGAAAATGAAACAAGGCTGGGAAACAGACCAGCCTTTTGTGAGTTTTTAGGTACTTTGTTGCAAAGTTTTCTTGTTTTGGCACCTGTGATTTTTATTTTTTATGTTGTCATGACAGCTTTTTGTAGAGGAGCAGAGGATATACTCTCATCAGTTGTACATTTTTCTTGTAGCTCATTCTTTGGAGATAAAATGAAAAGTATTGAGTGTTACACAGTCCTCTTTCATGACTGATCCATGAATTGAACACAACTGACCTCTGAGGTCAGGCACACTTTCTAAGCCATTGATTGGTTGAGTGGAACTGTATAACTCCCTGTGTGATATAATAAACAGTAATGTCTCTAGATCTAAATCTCTATAAAATTAAATACAAACTAGAGATGAGCCAGTGGAAAAGAACAATGAGTTACTCAAGATTAAATACTGATTTCCAACAAAAGGCGCATACGTTTATTTATATTGTGCTTATCTTGCAGTGATTTTTGTATGCAGTGTCTCTCTCACACACACACTCACACACACACACACAGACACACACACACACACACACACACACACACACACACACACACACACACACACACACGCACACATTTTAACATGCAATTATTAATTTAGGCAAAATATCTATGGTGTGAGACATTTATTAGTTAGTCTTGGGTGTTCATTAAGTTATTCGCTAATAAAGTGCTAAAACAATACGAATTTAAATCAACTTTTGAAAATGTCTTTTAAAAGCCATTAACAATGAAAAAGTTCAAATTTTTGCAGACCAGTAGTTGATAGTGATAACAAAGATTCTCTTCTAGAAGAAGAGGCTCTGAACGTTCTGTGACAAAGCAATAAAATGAAACCCTCCTGCCTGTGTTTTAGAAATATATAGTCTGACACTTTGCCTTCATAAATTAACTAACCTTATTAAATTTGACCTGGATTGCTTTGCTTTTTGTCCTTGTACATGCTTATTTTTATTACATTTACATGATAGTCACGACTAAATTAAGCCCCTGATAATTTCTTGCACTGCAGTTTGTCATCTCACTTTAATTTCCAAAGTAGCTTGATGTTAAATTACCTTTTTTAATACTTACTTTTCAAGCTGAAGTTTAATTCATTCTTGTGTGCAAAGGGATGTGTTTTAGTTATCTCTTGGAATGTTCTGTCCTCTTCTATTTTGTTCTTCTGGTTTTATGGAAGTGTTGTCCTAAGGCAAGTCATTTATCTGTGTGTCATACTAATTCAAATGCACAAAGCGAGGAAAGCGATATTATACACAATGACATTTCCAAAAATGTACAGAAAACATTTTTCAAAAAACTTCATGATGCCAATTGTTAATGATGTTATACTTAACTACTCTATGTAATTCCAGCTATCTTTCATGCAGTAAGAATTTTGATACGTAACAGAGCAAAATGTTTGTTGATGGTGAATGCTATTAAAAGCATATGTAGGACATATGAGCATTACACTTCATATATAAAGATTTACTCAGCTTGTATCAATTTAATCTGAATGTTTTCACCATAAACTTAATTTTGTAATAATGTACTATATTAAAAATGATTATTACTTGTTTACACTGCAAGGCCCTGTTAATTATTACTCTGCCTTGTTGGTTAGGCAGCTGAAGCCTTTAATAGGATTGCTTTATACTTTGCATATCTCCATTGTGCAAGAATTCAGGACAAAACCAAAAATAATGGAACAAATCTTATAGATTTTAACTTCCAAGTACTGAAAGACAACTCCATTGAAGCCAGTATCTCAAGCATCCTGTAGCACATACAGGATGCCGCTCATGCTCAAACTTGAGTGCTTGTAGAAGCCTTAAAATGTATTACGCACCTTATGCTACCATATGACCTTTTTAAATTGGAGCTATCACACAGAGACAGCCAAACTATTCCCTCTGTGTGATAGCTACAGTTTAAAAAGGCCATATGGTAACATAGGGTGTTTAACAAGTTTTAAGGCTTCTACAAGCACTCACGTTCCAAGTACTCAAAGACAACTGCCTTGAAGCCAGAATCTCAAGCATCCTGTAGGACATACAGTTTGCCGCTCATGCTCGAACTTGAGTGCTTGTAGAAGCCTTAAAATGTATTACGCACCTTATGCTACCGTATGACCTTTTTAAATTGGAGCTATCACACAGAGACAGCCAAACTACTCCCTCTGTGTGATAGCTCCAGTTTAAAAAGGCCATATGGTAACATAGGGTGTTTAACAAGTTTTAAGTCTTCTACAAGCACTCACGTTCCAAGTACTCAAAGACAACTGCCTTGAAGCCAGAAACTCAAGCATCTTGTTACTCATGCCACTCATACTTGAACTCGAATATGAATTTAGACAAGTAGCTGCCACACCTTACCTGAGCAGATTATATGAGTTTGGGTGAGGTAAGTGTTACAGCCATAGGAGTGGGAGAGGGATTCTTGGGTTAGAGAGAAAGAGAGACAGAGAGAGAGAAAGAGAGAACAGGGAGTTTTAGGGTTAGAGAGTGGGAGGGGAGTTTTACGTTTATGGAATGGAAAGGATGTTTATGGTTAGACAGTGATTGGGAAATTTAGGTGTGGGGAGTGAGGCTAGAGTTTTAGGGTTAGAGTTAGAGCTCTGGTAGGGCTATACAGTTTAATATGGTTGAGTAAGTGGAGGCCTAAATGGTTAAGTAAGAGCCAGCTAGTGGGAGTTACAGCACTTGTCTCTTCAGGCATGTGGTAGTGAGCAAGTGTGTTTGGAACCAGCAGTATGTAAACATTTGTAATAGACTCAATTTTTAAGGCTGTTATCGATTAACTAAAATGTGTTAGATTTCTGACTGCCATTTCTCAGAATACATGAAGTGGGTTATGGCTTTTAATGCTACCAATAGCTTTACAGTGCAGATTCTTTATAAATGCTTAAGGTTCAACAGCACAAGGTTCACTTATGTTTCTAGCGGTTTTGTTCATACATAAAAATCTGTACAACAAGGATGTTATAGCTAGTTTCCAATGTATGATCCTCACTATAATAATGTACTTTTCTCTAATTTTCATCAGGGGTACAACTAGGAAAAAAAAGTTACTTTTGCAGCAAATATGTTTCCCTCGATTGTACTATCACATAGAATCCATCAATACTCTTTGTATTTGAAACTGAAGAATCTGTTCACTATTCTGATTGGCTCAGTCATTTTACTGATGGTGGCAACTATGTTCAGTACCAGCAAAAAATTCTAGTGCTGTGGAATTGTACACCCTTTGTTTTGCATAAATATGTGTGCATACAGTTTAAAAAGATAATAAAAAGTAATTTCAAATTTAAGTGCTTATGTACCTAAGCACTGTGCAGTCTTAAAGCTTATAAAAGTACCGCAAGCAGATAAAACAACAGATAGAAAGTAGTAGAAAATTGCTATTAATGTTAAAGTGAGTTGCAAACAGATAAGAATATGATATAACTCTTGATCCAGGTAAAATATTCATTGAAGACAGTGCCTAAAGCTTTTACTTGTTCAAAGTCACAGATCATACAGCTAAATATCAGGCACTAGAATGCAACAATATTAGCTGAAATAATTATTAATAAGCAGCCCTGAAGCAGAAATAACATCCAAAGGGAATCAGAAGTAAAAACAATTTCCCCACCTTAGCTGCCTGCCCTCAGATGTGCACTGAGGCATTTAAATAATCATCTGGTCCTTCCCTGGCAACCATCTGATCTGATTTTGTATAGGGCGCGTAGCAGGGAAATCATCAGTATAAACCATCAGGAAAAGTGTATGAAGAGGAGCTCATGCTGACCCAAATCAAAGTCATCCTTTTATTTATTTTTTTTTTTGGTATATTATACCTACTATTCGACCCCAATTCTCAAAGGGCATTACATATGCACCCACCAACTACCACTAATCCTTGGCTTTTAGACAAATGGACTTGGAATACTAATGAGAAACAAATTAAATGTGATAAGGTGCTCTGCTGCCATTCTTCACACAGCCTCACTGCTTGCAAGTCCAGATCAGTACTATGAAATGTGACAAACCTGTCTGAGAAGATAAATTCAGACTGCAAAAGTAAGAGCTTAACAAGGCTGGTAAAGGCCATAAAGGCCATCAGGCTGTCAAATACTGTCAAGGATAAATCTCCTGTGAAGTAATGGCAAGCCTTCATATGTCAGTAACAGAAAAATCAATACAAACAATATTCATTCACTCCCAGTGACACTTTTTATTGATATTTGTTTCCCAGGAAAGTCTGGCTGGACCATATATGCCTTTTTTAGCACTGGCCCAGGGAGAAAAGCTCATGATGAATCAGAATTCTAAACAATATAACACCAAAAATATAGTACATGACATTACAGACAGCATTACTTAATCTTTAGCAATGTGTTCATTCTTTGTTCAATTATTGCATTATTTTATAAGTCATGTACACCACCTATAATAAAGAGTGCCACTTAAAGAAAGCAAACCAGTGGTAGATGACCGCAGACTGACAGATGTCAATGGAATCCATCAGCTGACAAAAACAAAATCCCTAGCCAGAACAATAAAATGTGTGCGATTATACAACGCATAAAATTTAATGTAAAATAGTAGTCTGTATCCATATGCAAATATGTTATGTAGGACCATATCGGATTAAATATTTCCATGTGAAGCTCATAGACCATAATGCTGACCACAGACTATACAGTAATGCTGACTGCAGACTATACTGCCAACTCTAAACAATCAGACTTCCAAGTAACACTGTTGACTGTTCTCAAGACAAGTCTACCTATAAAGAAAATCAAATGAACAAAATATGTAAAAAAATGGGATAAGAGACAGCGTGCAAAAGGGAGCAGGGGGCCCGACTTCATAAATCAAAGCTAACAGATGACCACGATAACTAGAGACTGATTATGAGGCTATCTAAATAATAAATGCTGTCCTCTTTGTCATACACTATGTGGCAATTGCCACCTTGCTGTAGGCCACTGATCAAGAGCATCTTCTCATCAAATATATGTCTTGTTTGTATACATACTCATTAAGAGGGTGTGCACTGGAATGGACGCCTAAAGATAAATGAATTTTGTACTAGTTGCCATGGTGGTACAGCAGTTACCATTATTAACTCACAGCAAGAGGTTCTCCGGTTCACTTCTCAGTTGGACTGCCTTCTGTGCAGAGTCTGCATGTCCTCCCTATGGTCGACTGAACTGACATGCAGGTAGGAGTGTGTGTGTGTGTGTGTGTGTGTGTGTGTGTGTGTGTGTGTGTGTGTGTGTGTGTGTGTGTGTGTGTGTGTTAGCCTGTACTTCAGAGAAGTAGATACCAAACAGGAGAGGACCCAGGACTGAACCCTGTGGTACTCCACTTGTCACTGGTCTGAAGTCTGATTTGGAGTCTGCTACTTTCACAGTGTGGGTTTGTCATGTGTGTGTGTGTGTGTGCGTGCATGTGTGTGTGTGTGTGTGTGTGTGTGTGTGTGTGTGTGTGTGTGTGTGTGTGTGTGTGTGTCTTCTGTGAAGGCTGGGTGCTGGTTGGCATCTCAACACTGTAAAAATCCAATGCCAATCAATAACGGGCCAGTGGTCTGCTGTGGTGACCCCTAACTGGGAAAAGCCAAAAGACTTTTTTACAGGGAATAGTACACTGCAATATATAGGACAGATTTTTGAAGTGTGAAAGCATGATTGGGTGTCTGTCAGTTTGAATGCTTGTGTATGTGCCTGCATTTGTGTGTGTGTGTGTGTGTGTGTGTATGAAAAGATTATTGAAATTCAAAGTAATGTGAGTGTGTTATGACACAAGAGTTTATGCAGTTCAATGTTGACCGACAGCAACTCTGAGTTCAGGCAATCCTTGACTTGGCAAATTAAGTTTTGAGTGTGTTCATGGGGTGGGGGGATCTTGCTAACTATTCTGGTGACTGTCCTCAATTATAAGTTGAATAACAAAAAAATAAAAAAAAATTACAGGTCCTCTCTTTCAGCTATCATATTTTAAACTGCAGTGACACTAAAGTGGTTTAGTTCAGACTGCAGATTCCTTACCATTATCCAGGCAGTCATTTCTGAATGTCAGTGATTGCTCTAAAATCAATCAGCATCTGCTGATCATAAGTTCATAGGTTCATAGGCAGATACTAGGCTATTGGGCCTAGGGCCTATACAAGCCTAGCCAAAAAGGTACCCTGGCTTTTGCCACCCAGGAAAATTATTTTCCTGTGCCCCTGTCAAGAAGAACCACATAAGTGATCCCCGGGGTGAATTTCCTATTACCCATCCAATCATCAAGATTTTTCTTGAAGAGGGCTAATGAGGAGCTCTGTTTGACATAGATATGTAGTCTGTTCAAGTGTATGGGAAATCTCTCGGACAGGAATCTATCCCTCCAGCATGTTCTGTGTATTGTGGTGACAAGGTTTAGGTCCCTAGAGTGTGTAGCTCGGAGGGATTGGAATTTCTTTAAGTGGAGCATGTCCAACAGCTTTGGATTTGACATAGCTTTGTATGTTAGGCAGAGATCGCCTCTGATTAGGCGATATGCGATGGAGTAAAGCTGGAGTTTTTTAAGTCGGTCTGCGTAAGGCATCTGTTTGAGGCTAGTAATCCGCTTTGTGAGGTATTTTTTGGCCTTTCCAGTTGTTGTAGATGTCTTGCAAGGTACATACCAAAAGGGGCACTGTAGTCTATAATGGGTCTGATGAGTGATGAGTAGAGGGGAACAATGACCTCTTTTTTTCTGGATAAGAAACCTTTTGTGATGAGGTGTGCCACATAGAAGGATTTCCTGACCACTGTGGCGATGTGATTATCAAAGGAGAGACTACTGTTCACCTGTGTCCCAAAGTCTCTTATCACACTTTCGGTGTTTAGATTACTGCCTATGTGGTAGTTCATGGGTACAGAGTTTTTACCAAAGGGGATGACAATGCTTTTTTGGCATTGAGCTTGAGACCATGGCTTTGACACGAGGCATCTGTCTCAGTGAGGCCCTTTTGTAGGATGTCCACATCATTAGGAGTTTTGATTATGGCTCCTAGTTTGCAGTCATCTTGAATTTAGTTAGCCAAAGACCTTCTGTGTTAGCCTGTACTTCAGAGAAGTAGATACCAAACAGGAGAGGACCCAGGACTGAACCCTGTGGTACTCCACTTGTCACTGGTCTGAAGTCTGATTTGGAGTCTGCTACTTTCACAGTGTGGGTTTTGTCATAAGCCAGTTGGCAACCCATCTTATGACATAGGGATTTATGCCTAGTTTAGTGAGTTGATCTATAATTCCAGAGTGGGGGATGGTGTTGAACACCTTGGCGAGATCTAGATAGGCTGTGTGAACCACCTTACCCTCATCTATGGCTTTGGTGACTGCTTCAAAGAAGTCTATCAGGTTTAGGAGACATGTTCTGCCTTTTAAAAACCCGAACTGTGTGGGGTCCAGAGTTTGGAGATCTCCAATGTCTTTGTTTATGAGTTCCATGATGATACGTTCCATGGCCTTGCAGACCAGGCTCATCAGGCTAATGGGGTGGTAGTTCCCAGGGTCTGTTGTAGCCTCCCCTTTGTGGAGTGGGATAACCGTCACAGTCAACATTCAATGGGCACAAAGCCTGAGGTGAGGCTATGATTGAACATGGTATTTAGGTGGGGTGCCAGTTCATTCTGTAGTTCATGTAGAAGGCAGCCTGGGATGTTGTCAGGTCCCATGGATGCTGTGTTCTTGGCTTTGGAGAGTGAGATTTTTACCTGTGCAGCCGTGATTACAGGAACTTTGCATTCTTCCTGTATAAAGATGGGCCCTTTAGGGGGCAAGAGGGGGGTAAAGTTAGCACTGAACCTATCTGCCAGGATGTTGGAAATATCAGTTGGTTCTGTATATTTAGTGTCATTGTGTTGTAACTCAGAGCAGATCTGAGTGTTGCCATTGAGATTCTTGACATAGCTATAGAATGCTTTGTGGTTTTCTTTAGAATCAGTGGCAATTTTGTTTTCATAACTAGCTTTGGATGATTTTATGAGGGATCTCAGTTTCTTACTGAGGCCGACCAGGGAGTTCCTCCAATCATGGGATTTTACTCTTTTTTGCAACAGTTTCTTTCTTCTGTTGTAAAGTTTGTTTATGGCAGAAGACCACCAGATTGGCTTCCTTTTTTTTGGAGGATAGCATCTTGGTTCTGTTAGGGATAGCATGATCCATGCACTTGTGTAAGTGCTTATAAAGTGCATTTGTGTAGGATTCAGCAGTTGTACCTCTACTGTCCATTTGCAGGGGTGTCGTGAAGTTTGCCACTTCTGTCTTAAAAAGCATGAAGTTGGCTTTGGAGAAATTTTTTACAGTTGTTTTCCTAATGGGGAGTGGGAGTGGGATGTAGATGTCTAGGGTGATTAGCTTGTGGTCTGATCTGACCAATGTTGAGCTGCCCTCTGGTGTGGAACACTGGTCGCCCATGTTGGTGATGACCAGATCTAGGATATTGCTGCCCCTGGTGGGGATGTGGCTAAGTTGATCCAAGGCATTGGAATTGATGATTTCTAGAAAACATTGAGCAAAAGAGTTGGTACATGAGTAGTTTTCCCAGTTAATGGTGGGGTAGTTGAAATCACCCATTATTAGGGTGTTGGGTTGCACCTTAATATTTTCCAGTGTATCAAAAAAAGAGCAGTGGGAATCCTGGGGCATGGTGTGGGGTCTGTAGCAAACTACAATCTGGATTGCGGTTTTGCCCAGAGTTAGTTGAACTTGGATAATCTTGGATGCATTATGCTGAGCAACTAGCTTAGAGGTGTGGATATCCTTAATGAATATGGACACGCCTCCATCTTTAGTGTTTCGGTCCGGGTTTGGTGGCCGAAAGGTGTGGTATGAATTATAGCCTGGTAATGCAGGGGTGCTCTCTGGAGCTTTGAACCAGGTCTCTGTCACTGCACAGATGTCTGTTCTCCATTTTAAGGAGTGCCTCGAGTGAGTGCATTTTGAGGTTTAGACTTCTAGCATTGAGTAGCATTACCCTCAGATTTTGTTTGCTTTTACTTGTTATCATGGTGAATTTGTCATTTGAACCTTGCCTAAAAAAAGGCACTATAGGGGTGGCAAGAGCCTTTGCCAGTATCCGGAATCCCAAGGGCGACAGGTGCAGGCCATCTCTGGCAAAGCAGCGTGGTCTGTCGATCATGTCATCCCAGGCAGGCAAATATTGGATTTCCTTAGAATGACACAGAAGCTTAGCCAACTGATGAAGTCAATCATGTTGTCCTTGCACTGTGGTATCATTCTGGGTGATGGCAGGATGCTACTCAGAGCTAGGGCCATACCTGCCTGGGCTACAAGATCAGAGAGCTCCTCCATGTCTCTTTTCATATAGTCCAGGGAGGTACGTCTCAGGTCATTCACACCAACATGGACAATGACAGAGTCATATTTGTACTTGTTATGGAGTGACCTGAGTGCGAGCATTATGTGGCTGATCCTGGCACCCGACAGGCAACTGACAGTAACTTTCTCCTTGTTTAGACTGGTGAGTGGAACATCAGTGTGCCTGACTATAGAGTCACCTATGACTAGAGTGTTGGGTATGTTATGCCTTATGGGCTGTAGTTGAGTGGCACACTGAGTATGTGGGCTATGTGTCATTTGGGTTGTGTTGGGAGTGGAGGTTGCTTGCATTTCTGCTTTGGAGTCTCGGTTGTTCAGGCAGATTTTTACTGAGAGCCTCCACAAATGTAGGTGTGTGTTTTGTGCTTCTGTGTGTGTGTTTTGGTGGTGTAGGTTTTGGGGGACTATGTGATGAGTGTGGTGCAGTGCAAGTGTCTACCTTCTCCTCTTGACTGTCTAGTCCAGTCTTCGGTGAAGAGAGCTTTGCTTCAAGTTTGGCTATATAAGTGCATCTCTCACAGGTCGTAGTGTTGGGTGGTAGGAGGAGAGGGTTGTCTGTGTACATGAGGCAATTGCTGCATTGTCTCAAGATGCCCAGATTCATCAGGTAGACAAGAGAAAACACCGGGAACTGACTTTTAAACATGCCTGGATAGGTGCTTATTTATTAAGTACTAAAAACTGTTTTCCTCTAGACAAGTGAGGAAAGTTGAGTGCTGTAGTAATTTGTAACTTATTTAGTGCTTACAATGAGTTCTGAACATGTGCTGAGCTAAAAGAAACAGATCTGAGTGCTAAAACTAAAAAGTTGGCTAGTTGCAAGGGAAAATTTGAAGAGCAGACTTTATGGCGCCAGGAATAGTTTAACCTTAGTTAAGTGGGGGGCAGGGGGGCAGGAGCTCGCAAACTGTCCTGGACACAGCAAATTCGTATCTGGACAAGACATGCCACAGGAAAGGGGGAAGCAAGCTCAGAATTTTTTTTTCAGTAATTTTTTTTTTTTTTTTCAGTAAAGTGGAAATGGAGAAAGCTGGAAAAGAAGTTAATTCAACGTTAAGAATCTGAGTGGGTTGGCCTTCACAAATGTTCCCTGTTAGATTGAATGAACTAATGACACTAGACTGGGAGGAGTGTCACAGATCAAATATACAGTATGGGGGGCAACTGCAAAGTCACCAAGTATAAGAACACCACAACACTAGGGAGAGTGGGTGGGGAAACTATTACAGTTCCTAGCTGTAGCCACTAAATGAAAGTTTTAAACAGATCAAGGAGCAAGCGGACTCTAGAGAATGCTTTTAACTGTAAACAGACAATTATAGTAATGCACACTATTACAGTTCCTAGCTGCAGAGCACAGAAACCTCAAAAAATCAAAAATGCACAGAAAAGCTTGGATAGAGCACTCACAAACAGAAAATACAACTCTCAGTATGAAAAAGCAGTTTACAGTTAAGTAAGTCAGTAAACATGCAATTAGAGTAATGAAACAGTATCTAGCAATGAAAAATACAGTTAAAACAGTATAAAACAGTAGATAAATGCAGTGAAACAATAAAAAAGCTTTATAACAGTGCAAAATGTAGCAGATCAACTGTATAGCACAATTATAAGCATTTCAGAAGTGCAGTTCAGGGAAATAAGTAATAGAAAAACTTATCCTGCTCTTGGAATTTTAAGGAATTTCCGCTTAGTTTCAGTAATGAAATACAATCCACAGCCTGATAAATACAAGCACAACCTTTTCAAGACACAGGATTTATATACCAGTAAGGATGGAAGAGTTAGAAGCTCAAATTACTACTCAGCCCCTGCTATTACCCAATCACTCGTACTACAGAAGGTCAGGAGGCCTTGTCACTCTCAATAATAATGAAGACAGACTATCAGCAGAAAATGGCTGCCAGAAACACAGGAAATTCAAACAAAACTACCAGGCCTAGACAACAGGCCTCTATCAAGATTATGCCACCTGAGCAGAACACAGAAACCTCACACCCTCTAGCACTTTGTACCTGGGATGTCTTCCAATTTGTTCCACCCTAACTTTGACTCTGGCCTTAATAAAAGCAGTGTGGTGATGCTTGTCTGCCACATAAACACTTGCTTGCTTGTGTTTGCTGTGTCAGAGTGTGTGGCTCCAAAGTGGCATGTTTGAGCATGCACAAGTATTTTCAATTCGAGTACTGCAATGGGTAGGTTATTTGATGTACATGGCAAACCAATCTTTTTTTTTCAATGTGGCACTTGATTAGTGGTAGACTTGTGTTTTTCTTGGGCAACATACAGTATGTACATTAACACCGCGCTAGACAATGTTCGTTTTTCCAAAAGGGTGACAATGTGCATTCCATCTACTCTCTAAAGAACATTACGGAATGCCTCTCAGGTAATCTCTCTATTGTGTGTCATTACTGCTAATGTTATGTGCTTACTTTCGCAAATAAAGTGTTTGTTTCTTCCTAGTAGTCAAATGTGCATTGCATGTCAGAAAAGGATTTTATTTTTCCTTGAGTGACTGTTTGTGACTTAAATTAAGAAAGTACTTTCCAAGAAGAAAAAACAAAATAATTGCTTACAGTTATTGCATTAATGTCTGTAATTTTATCATAGCCAAAAAATATGTATTGTTAGAAACTGTTTATTTTGTGTGGCAGTTTTTAAGTTACTGGAACTGAACATTTCTTTGGAAAAATTCAGGTAGGCCTCAAACTTCCCAGCTTACTATTATTGACCTTGACAGATTTTATTAAAAAAAGTTGTTTTTCTTCTACAATTTGAGACTGTGCAATTTCATACTCGGGATGTGGTTGTGGAGTGTCTGCCTGAGGAAAACTCAAGGCATCTAAAGAAGGTAAGATACCTTTCTGAAGTCTCTTTTGGGGGGTGTAGACAGGAAATTACCTGTGACTGACTTCTTCTACTTGAGGTTTACACTATGACAACATATTTTGTGATGTGGCATGTCAACAATAAAGGGCAGCAAAATTAAGATATCTTGGTCATTGGTAAATAAATAATCATTAAACACTGAAGTAACAAAATATTAAAATATTCACAAAAATGGAAGATGGTGCCAGCAAACTGGCACCTGGAATGAACTGAGTATGATGGGATTAAAGTATGACAGAGTTTTCATTAGTCATAAAGTAAACTGAAATGAAGTATGAAGTGAGTTAAATAAAGGTAATCTAGAGCCAGGATCCAATGAAAAGAATGCCAGTAGTATAAAAGGCGAAAACAAGCATTAGAGACCTGAATGACTAACCAAAAATCTAGACGTTTTAGACAGCTGGACATTTTCTTGAACATAATGTAGAATGTATAATTATTGGATATTCATCAGTACAAAAGAACTTTGGTGTGACTGGACAAATTTTCCTAAATTTTGTGCTAACATTTCACTTTAGACAACACAACTACTATTGCCTTAGATAACTTCACTAATAGGTTTCCAAGAGTTGACACTCCTTTCAAATTCCATCATCCCCCTTTCCAGAAAGGTTGTCAAGTTGTTAAACAGAGTTTCATAAGTTCATAGGTAAGTATTAGGCAATCAGTCTGCTGAATATTTCAAGCCTATCCAAAAAACTCTTTTCAAAATTTCCATCTAGCCTCAAGGAGGGCAAGAGAAGAGAAGATAGACTGGGAGAGAAATTGAGGCTACCCACCCAAATATCTATGTTTACCTTGAAGGTAGCAAGGGTGCTACTCTGATTAACATGTAGTGAGGGTTTGCTCTAGAGAGGGAGGGATATGTTGGGATATGAATCTATCACACCAATGTGTCTTATTTATCTGTTTATGAAGGTTTATTTCCTTGACTGAGTATTTGATGTGCTATTAATTCTTCAAAGAAAAAGGAGATCAAATAGGGTTGGATCTTTCATCGCACAAAAAGGCTAGACAAAAATCTCCATGGAGGAGTCTGTAAGCCACTGAGTCAGACAAAGGGCTGCCAGTCTCTCCTGATAACTAAGACTGTTGAGGCCACTGATATTTTTTGTTATGAATCTCTAGGTTTTCTCAAGTTGTGTGATATGTCTTGATAAATATATTCCCAAAATGTTGTGAACGTATGTGGACTGTGACCCAACTTTTGAACAAAATGTGCCTATTGTTGTAAGAAAGGCCTTCTACATTGCATAGATTATAACCAAAGGTATTGTGTCTAAATCTAGAGATTTCATTGCCCCCTTACTCAGCCCTCATTAGGCCATTCATTGAAGATAATGCTCTCTTTGGCATATATCTGTGCAAATACATGCAACAACTGGAACACCAGCAGATATACCTTTCTAAAAGGATACAAGGCCTAAACATTATGTTCTACATGAATTGACTTGAAGCCCGAACATTATACTTGGTATCCTACAGATTGCGAACAGGTGACCTGTATCTGACCTATTACAGATGGAGTTACTGCACATCAGCAAGTGAAATGGCATCATAAATAGTCTAGGGTTCTAAACCTTTTCTGCAACATCAGCAGAACAGTTTGGAGGGACATATTTTGCAGAGTATACTGCTGCTATGGAACAGACTTCACATCCACATAAAACAAAGTTCATTCCTGTCTATTTTTAAGAGCAACTTAGATCTATGGATGGCAAACAAAAAAATCAGCCTTGGACTGCCCCTGTGCTACTGATGGACAGATGCAGCTCCTTAATGCTTTCTACCATGCATGGGTCCCTTCAGATTATCTATGGTATGATCCCAGTTATTTACTTTATTTACTATGGGATAGGTTATTTTGAGAACAAAAAGCAAAGTTGGCTAAGTTTAAAATGGCTCACAATGAACCTATAAAAGGGGCATTACGTTCAATAATGGGTCTGATAAGATCTAAGTAAAGGAGAATTAAGATTTATTGGGATGTAGATTTAGTGGCAATGCCTTTGAATGTAGGTGGGCCAGATAAAAGGCTTTTCAAACTACTCTGGAGACATAATGGTGAAATCATAAGGAATTATCAGCAAAAGTACCCAGATCCCTTAAAATAGTGTTAGATTGGAGGGATATATCTCTTATATGGTAAATACAACTGTTTTGTTTATCAAAATGGACTGTTCTACATTTCTTACATTTAATTTGGGACCATTGCCCTTGCACCAATGTTTAACATGGCCCAAATCATGTTGAAGCAGTTGTGAGTCAGTTGAAGATCGAATAACAGCACCCAGTTTACAGTCATCTGCAAACCTAGTTAACCATAGGTCAGAAGTGCTGACCTGAAGGTATGAGAAATATATACCAAATAGCAGAGGGCTGAAAAATGAGCTCTGCAGTACACCACTGGTAACTATTTTGCTTTCAGTAGTTGCACCTACTACTCTAACTACTTGGGTTCTGTCAGACAACTAGTTAGCTATCACACAATATAAGGATTTTTATTAAGATTTATATGTCTATCAATAATAATTGCATGAGGAATATTGTCAAAAGCCTTGCCAAGATCTAGATATGATGTATGCGCTGCATAACCACTATCATCTCCTTCAATTATTTTTTCAAAGAAATTCATGAGGTTAAGGAAGCAGGAACTTCCTTTGATAAAGCCAAATTGATGAGGGTCCAAGGTTAACAGATTTTCAATGTCTCAATTAATGAGTTCTGAGATAATGTACTCCATAACTTTACATATGAGGCTAGTGAGATTAATGGGTTTATAGTTATCAGGGTCCATGGTTCGGACACCCTTGTGTAAGGACATTACAATGGCTGCTTTCCAGGCTTCAGAAATGTAATCAGTGGAGAGGCTTAGATTAAAGAGGTTAAATAGGGGTTCAGAAAGGCCATATTTGTCACTGATAATTAAGCAACCTGGTATGTTGTTAGGGCCTATGTTTGAAGTATTCTTAGTTTCTGAAAGGGGTGAGATAACTTGTTCCATAGTAATTAAAGTGGGTGGATGGGATTGTGGAACCTGTGGGATAGCTATAACTATGGGTAGAGTAAAATTGTTACTAAATTTGTTAACTAGGATGTTAACAATTTCCTTTGGGTCGGAGAGTGTAGCATTATTGTAGACTAGCTCCAAACACTGTTGTTTGTCAAGTTCCTAACTTCATGACATAGCTAAAGAAAGGTTTGCAGTTATTTTTGGTTTTAGTGGTTATTTTAAGTACGCACTCAGCTTTGAGCATCATAATGGTTCACTTAAGCTCTCTGTTAGTTTGTTTAAGTGTGTTGTTAATGTAGTTAGAGTGAGACCTCTTATAAGCATTAAGCAGTTTCTTTCTCCTGTTATATAATTTATTTATACAGGTATTCCACCATAGGGATTTGTTTTTAAACTTTTGAATACATTTGTTGTGGAGACTTAATAATACAGCTATTGTACTGGGAGTAAAAGCCAGAGGCATAGGCAGCAGCTTTAACAATATAATTCTTCAGAGGAGGATTACAGCAGAATTAAGTATCAAGTAATTGAAGTAGGTTTGCTTTTGAGAAGTCCTTAAACACAAATTTACCTGGGAGGTACCATCAGTTTTAAAGGGAAAGGTCACTAAAATATGGTCTGATGATATGTATTGAGGTATGGAAGAAGTGCCCATATTTGTGACGACTACATCCAGCATACTAGGTCCCCTAGTAGGATAGTTAATTATTTATGTAAGAGAGTTAGCATTAATAATGCTAAGGAAGTGTTGGGCATGCCAGCCTTTGGCAGTGTAGGTCAGTCAGTTTACTGATGGCTAGTGGAAGTCTCCAAGTAGAAATATCTTGGGTTTAATGGGAATTTCAGCAAATATGTTAAGATAGGTACCATGCTTAGCAGAGGACATAGACGATGTTCTGTAGCTAGCTATGAAGTGATAATTGGTTTTGTTTAGGAAGATTTGGACTTCTACGAGTTTACATGCGGTGTCCCAAGGAATGTGTTATGAGATGATGATATTGACTAATACTGATAGTCCCCCACAATTTCCAATGGGCCTGAAGGTGTGCTAGGCATTATACCCAGGAACAGAGGAAGTGGCGCCATTGTTGGGAAATCATGTTTCATTAGCTACATGTAGAAGAATGTGTTCAAGTTGCAATAGCCTTAGGTGTGGGCATTTTTTTTGTTTTACTATTAAGACTCCTGGCATTGAGTAGAACCACATTAATGTGTTCCAAATTAGAATTTGCTAGGTTGGAAAGTCAGACAGATGGACTTTGCCTAAAAAGGCACTATGGGGCAGCAAATGCTTTAGCTAGAATGTGAATGCCTTAGTAAGAGAGGTGCAGCCATCCCTGGGAAAGTAGGAAGACATGTCAGCCATCTCATCCCAAGCTGACACATACTGGATCCCCCTAGAATTACATCAACTGCTTAGCCAATAATTAAAGCCAATCATTTTGTCTTTGAATATCAACATCATTGTGGGTGATGGCAAAATACCACTCAAGATCAGTATCTCTTCAGCCTCAAACACAAGCATAGCAATTCTCATTCATATCCTTCTGCATGTCCATCTGGATAATGTCTCCAAGGTCATTCACCCCCACATGGACCACTATCAGGCCATAATTGTATTTATCAGGATGGATGATCTAGGAGCTCTTGTTGCAACCCAAATCCTGGTTCTAGAAAAGCAGCTAACTGTTAACATATTCTTATCCAGCCTGGTGAGCATGGTGTTCATATGACTTAAAATAGTCACCTACTACTAAAACATGATGCAGTTTCAGTGAAACATAAGGGTTTGGAATCTGCACCCTTATGACTCTTAGGTGTGTGCATGAAGGTTGAAGGCATGTGTGTTCCTGTATATACTAATGTCTCAGGTTTCTTAGTCTTCAGTCTGGAAGGCTTAGGCAGTGCTCAGTTAACCTCAGCATAACTTGGCTTAGTGGAAGTGTTCTATGCTGCTGGGGTTATGTGCTGTGCTTACAGAATGTGTATGAGGTGAGAAGGCAGCCTCCAAATTAAATTAATACTTCTTATATCTTAAACAATTTAAGGTAGCTGAAGTTACTACACTGCCTCAAAATACCTAATACTATTAAGATGGCTGCAGAAGGGCAACATCTGACTGAGATTACATACTGTCCAGAACAGATGAAGGGGTATAGGATAGGTAAGAACTGGATAACTTATGGGCTAGAAAAAGGTGATAAACTAGGATATGGCTAAAGGATAAAAGAATGAGCTGTGATCTGTGATTACTGTAGTAGTAGTCACAATGTGTAAAAAAGAAATGTAAACGTGGCAAGACTATGTAAGCTCAAGAAGAAAATCAGTAACAGTGGCAAATTCAAGAAAATAGCTTTACCCAATAGGATGATGTGGTTTCTACTTGGCCAGTAAAAACGATGAACAATGGTTAGTCTAACTTAATAGATTCAGAAGCAGTAACTGTACTAGTTACAGATAATCTAACTTGTGTAGCTTGTAGTTCAGTAACAGTATAGCAGTCAATCAAGTAAGGAAGGTATATCACAAAGGTTACCTCGAACTCTCTATAGTGGTACTGTAGATCAGTACCTTTAAATCCATGTGGGGTCCATGTGGATGTTAATGACCTGAGATGTACCACCCTAGACTATATGAAGATAGACATCATGGAGCTCTCAGAATATGTCTCCCAGGATGGTACAGCACAGCAGGGAGCAGCATTCTTACCTTCTCCCAGAGATGATGCCACAATACAAACAGGAGATGACTGACTTTAGAAATTGGCTTAGTTTTTGGTGTCATTCAAAGATGGTGCAATATTTGTTAGCATGGAAACAGATGGTCAAATAGACCATGTTACTTTGCCAGGGATGGTTACACCTCTCCCATCTAGGCTTTCAAATATCAGCTAAAAAAATTTCTTCCCTCATAGTGCCTTTTTTAGGCCATGCCAAACTAAAAATTCTATAATCATAGCAAATTAGAACCAAGAAAATCTTATGGTACTATTGCTCAGGGTAGGAGTCTAAACAAGAAACTCCACGTGCTACAACAGCCACTCACCTAGGAGAAAACTGACATCTGTGCAGCCACTGAGACATGGTTTTAAGCCATGGATAGCACCCCAGAAATGAAAAGCTATAATTCCTTCCACACATTTAGACCAGCTACCACACACACAGGGACTGAAGGTGGAGGTATCTCAGTTTGCATAAAAAATAAATATACCTCAAGGCTAGTCAAACAGGATGATACACTCGAGCTTCTCCATGTTCAAATCACCATAGGCAAAATACTGTACCCATTTCTTCCAAGCTATAGGTCCCCTTGTGTGACTCAGGAAACCCATAACATGTATTTAAGTTTATTAGAAACCTCACCATCTAACCAAATTCTATATCCATGGGTGACTTTAATTACCCCACTATTAACCGGGAATCATGTATGACACAAAACATACAGGCACAGAGATTCCTGGATTGTAACGCAAACTCCCTGGGCCAGATTGTCAATATGTCGACCGGGGTGGAAGCATACTGGATCAGATTGTCACTATTTTGGGGAGTGCTGCATACCCCCTAGTGTAATGCCCTCTCTATTAAGGCCAGATCATAAAACAAACTCCTTGTGTAGGGATGAAGCACAGAAATAACTCAAAAAGCAAGCCACCCTGGTGTGATCATAACATCAATAGGCTGTATAACATAATGAAGAAAATCATGGCAAAAATTAGGAGGTGTAGCACCCAGCAGCATAAAAAGCACTTTTATCGAACTAATCCAACAATTATTCAGACAAATAAAGTCTACCAAAGCTAAATTTGAGGCATTCTTTACCTATGTCACAACCTCAAAAGCAATGCACAATTGTGTGCAGAGCTCATTGTTAATGGATCCACCTACACTGAGCCAGAATATATAACAAACCTACTGACAGAAAAAAATTCAGCTCGTTCAAGAAATACCATCAAATTTAACTCCTCATATTATCACTAGGAAGCAGGTCCTCAATGATCTCTCTAAGGCTAAGAACATTGCATCAATAGGGCCAGATAATATCTCAGGCTGACTTCTAAATAGCATGAAACATGACCTAGCAGGCCTTCTGGACTCACTGTCTAACCACACCATCTAAACAGGCTTTGTGCAGCACAAAAGGAGAACAGTAGCAGACACCTTCTGCACAACTGCAGGTCATCTACAGACCCTGGAATCTAGAGACTCATAAGTCTGACTAGTCTCATATGTAAAGCCATAGAAAAGATTATCATGGAAATGATTAATGATGACATAGAAAACCTCCAGACACTAGACTCTACAAGCACAGGTTATGCCTACTCAAGCTGGTGGACTTATTTCAGAAGTTAAGCAAAGCAATAGATCTGGGCAAAAGAGTTCACATTGCCTACCATGACGTGGCTAAGGCATCAGACACAATACCCTACTAGGACATTATCGACAGACTCAAGATGTTAGGTGAAAATCACCCAGTGGATAGCCATCTGGCTCACAGACAGAAAGTTAAAATTGGTAGTCCACGGTTACAAAAAGGCCATTCACTAGATGAGACCCCCGAGATTGGTTCTGGGACCACTACTTTTTGGCATCTACTTCTCTGAATTGAAGGTCACTGTCAAGGGCTTCTGGCTGACAAAATGTGTGAACAAATGCAAATTAAAAGCAGTCATAGAATCCCTGACCAATGCTAATAGTCTCCAGGAAGGGCTGACACAGACAATTAACTGGTGTCAGAGCCTGTGACAACCTACCACTGGACCAGTAATCAAGGAGCCTCAATCCTCACCACTGGCAGCAAATGTAGTACCTAACTTTTGGTTAAAAGTATTAACATCTTTGCACTAGGATTTAACCATGAATAAGAACTATTTATATGCACACCCCAAACAGACACCACACTGGCTAACAACAAGCAAAACAATGTTCTTACTGAAGAGTGAACCTGCAAGCTACCCTAAAAATTATAGACTAATAACTTGCCTTCTGACATTGCATAGACTATACACAGGAATTGACGCTGACAGAGTATATCCAACAGAAAAGAAGACACAGCCCTCAAAATACAACCAAAGAACTCACAATACCAAAGGGCTGCAAGAAGTCACTGACAAGAAACCCGGCTCCACAAGAACGTTTAATCCACATAAAATTAACGCCCAACACTACACATACCTTTTTGTCCTTTTACAGACGTTTTCAGGCAAACATGTGCATATAATTCCAATAAGACTTAAATATATTTGAATTAATTGATCAGCCAATAAAAAACATTTGAGTAAGGTACATTAAACCACATTAACCCTTACTAGACTGTGCCATAAAATGCATGCAGGTATATGTATGTAACCTCAATAATTCATGTAACTAATAAATAAATAAATGTATAAATAAATAAATGCTTAAATACTTAGATGACAGTGCAGGTTAACAACTTTCTATATATACCAAAAGAACCAACACAAAACTGTAAAAAATCCACGAATATACGAAGCTCATCCAAAACAGCTTTATTAGCAAACAAACCACCGGTGCTCCACCACTGACCTAGGTTTCGTCCCAAAGGACTTCTTCAGAGTGTGTGGAACCAGTTAAAATATATACTGACAATAATTAATTAATTGACCAATGCACACCTAATACAAAACTAAAAAGTGGTGTTACATGACCCGCCCGTAACCCAGGCTTGAATCAAACTACCACTATGACATTTAAAAACACTCACACATCTAAAAATTCAAATAAAAAATAATAAAAAAGGTTAAATTGTGATGAAAAAACTGTATATTAATTACATAAACTTGACAAATAATAAAAAAAAAAAAATGTGTAATACATAGATTATGCTATGCAATTGTACCATAATGTAGACTGTATTGATTTAACCTAATATATGTTTGAGCCTCAAATAAGGTTTAATAGAAATAAATTCATTTAACCCAGGATAGTAGTGGGCATTAAGTAACATCTGCAACTTGAGTTCACAAGTGTCTAAATGGTAATCTGTTGTCCTACCCTGTAGATCCTTTACCAACTATTGTATGACACAAAATGAAAATCTGTGATCACTATGTGCTATTATGTGTCGGGCTAAAGCATTAGTAGGCCTATGATGCTGAATGTCTAAAAGATGCTCCTTTATCCTGTCTCTAAACCTTCTACACGTTTTGCCCACGTAAAATGCCGTACACGACTGACATTTAGCAAGGTAAACAATGTTGGAAGAGAGACAGTTAAAATGACCATTGATCTTAATAGATATATTATTGACCATTATCTTATTCGCTGTTTGTAATATGGATGCACAGGTTGAACATCTACCACATTTAAAATTACCCTTAATTTTACTAGTATTACTATCTCTAGCTACACTGCCCTTTTCCAACATCCCTTTGAATGTCATATCTTTTTGAAAAATAAACTTGGGTTTTCGTGCAGTAAAACCATGAAACGCTTTAAGTCTTGTCAAGGACATCCAATACTTCTCAATGATCTTAATAATATAATCAGTGTCTGCACTTGAACGTAAGGACAAATAGAAGATGTTCATTACCCATATCCTGTTGCCTGTTAACATTGTGGTTAAACAGATCCTATGTACACCTAAGTATAGATTGAATGTGTCCACTATCTCTTTTAGATTGTATTTCCTTCCTAACCTCCTCACACATAGATTTAGGATACCCCCTATTTAAAAAGAGATTCACCATAAAGTCTAGTTCAGCCACAAAATCAGAATCTTCACTGACCATGCGTGCTGCCCTGACCATTTGACCTTTTATAATGGCTCTCTTTTGATGTTCCGGATGCCAACTGTCAAAGTGCAAGTAAGAGTTTGAGAAGGTGGACTTCCTAAAGATATTTGATGTAAGAGCACTTGTATCCTTGTTATGAGTCAGACATATATCCAAATATGTAATTCTCTTATCATTTATCTCATTCGTGAACTTCAAAAACCAAACTGTTTGGTTGATGTAATTGATAAAAGTGTTAAGAATGGTCCTATCACCCTGCCATACAATAAAAATATCGTCCAAATAGGGCATATATAATTTAATGTATGGACTGTATTCACTATTGAGAACAAAATTGGTCTCCCAATGTGCCATGATGTTGTTAGCATAAATTGGGGCGCATGCCGCCCCCATTGCCACTCCTGTACTCTGGTGAAAATAATGTCCTTCAAAAAATAAATAATTGTTGCGTAATACTAACTCCATTAATCTAACATAAGTGTTAATTTGTTCTTGGTCATAGAGACCAGTAGCAAATAATTGATCTTCCAACCAAAGTAACCCGGTGTCATGTGGAATGACTGTAAATAAATTAACTACATCAATGGTCACAAAAATTATATCATCTTGGATGTGTAGTTTTTTGATCTTGTCCAAAAAGTACCAAGAATCTTTGGTAATATGTGGGAAACTATTCAACCCTATTTTTAACTTTGAATCAAGAAATTGACTAATGAAAAAAACTTTACTTTTTTTACCATCCACAATGGATCTGAACTGAACATTGTTCAGACCCTTGTGGATTTTTGGAATACCAAAAATTCCACTGACAACCGGAAATTTATAAGTCAAAAAATCATATTCATCCTCATTAATTAAAGTTTTTTTCATTAGTCAATTTCTTGATTCAAAGTTAAAAATAGGGTTGAATAGTTTCCCACATATTACCAAAGATTTTTGGCACTTTTTGGACAAGATCAAAAAACTACACATCCAAGATGATATAATTTTTGTGACCATTGATGTAGTTAATTTATTTACAGTCATTCCACATGACACCGGGTTACTTTGCTTGGAAGATCAATTATTTGCTACTGGTCTCTATGACCAAGAACAAATTAACACTTATGTTAGATTAATGGAGTTAGTATTATGCAACAATTATTTATTTTTTGAAGGACATTATTTTCACCGGAGTACAGGAGTGGCAATGGGGGCGGCATGCGCCCCAATTTATGCTAACTACATCATGGCACATTGGGAGACCAATTTTGTTCTCAATAGTGAATACAGTCCATACATTAAATTATATACGCGTTATTTGGACGATATTTTTATTGTATGGCAGGGTGATAGGACCATTCTTAACACTTTTATCAATTACATCAACCAAACAGTTTGGTTTTTGAAGTTCACGAATGAGATAAATGATAAGAGAATTACATATTTGGATATATGTCTGACTCATAACAAGGATACAAGTGCTCTTACATCAAATATCTTTAGGAAGTCCACCTTCTCAAACTCTTACTTGCACTTTGACAGTTGGCATCCGGAACATCAAAAGAGAGCCATTATAAAAGGTCAAATGGTCAGGGCAGCACGCATGGTCAGTGAAGATTCTGATTTTGTGGCTGAACTAGACTTTATGGTGAATCTCTTTTTAAATAGGGGGTATCCTAAATCTATGTGTGAGGAGGTTAGGAAGGAAATACAATCTAAAAGAGATAGTGGACACATTCAATCTATACTTAGGAGTACACAGGATCTGTTCAACCACAATGTTAACAGGCAACAGGATATGGGTAATGAACATCTTCTATTTGTCCTTACGTTCAATGCAGACACTGATTATATTATTAAGATCATTAAGAAGTATTGGATGTCCTTGACAAGACTTAAAGAGTTTCATGCTTTTTCTGCACGAAAACCCAAGTTTATTTTTCGAAAAGATATGACATTCAAAGGGATGTTGGAAAAGGGCAGTGTAGCTAGAGATAGTAATACTAGTAAAATTAAGGGTAATTTTAAATGTGGTAGATGTTCAACCTGTGCGTCCATATTACAAACAGCGAATAAGATAATGGTCAATAATATATCTATTAAGATCAATGGTCATTTTAACTGTCTCTCTTCCAACATTGTTTACCTTGCTAAATGTCAGTCGTGTACGGCATTTTACGTGGGCAAAACGTGTAGAAGGTTTAGAGACAGGATAAAGGAGCATCTTTTAGACATTCAGCATCATAGGCCTACTAATGCTTTAGCCCGACACATAATAGCACATAGTGATCACAAATTTTTATTTTGTGTCATACTAAAAAGTGGTGTTACATGACCCGCCCGTAACCCAGGCTTGAATCAAACTACCACTATGACATTTAAAAACACTCACACATCTAAAAATTCAAATAAAAAATAATAAAAAAAGGTTAAAAGTAAAGGATCTACAGGGTAGGACAACAGATTACCATTTAGACACTTGTGAACTCAAGTGGCAGATGTTACTTAATGCCCACTACTATCCTGGGTTAAATGAATTTATTTCTATTAAACCTTATTTCAGGCTCAAACATATATTAGGTTAAATCAATACAGTCTACATTATGGTACAATTGCATAGCATAATCTATGTATTACAGATTTTTTTTTTTTTTTTTTTTTTTATTTTATTATCTGTCAAGTTTATGTAATTAATATACTGTTTTTTCATCACAATTTAACCTTTTTTTATTATTTTTTATTTGAATTTTTAGATGTGTGAGTGTTTTTAAATGTCATAGTGGTAGTTTGATTCAAGCCTGGGTTACGGGCGGGTCATGTAACACCACTTTTTAGTTTTGTATTAGGTGTGCATTGGTCAATTAATTAATTATTGTCAGTATATATTTTAACTGGTTCCACACACTCTGAAGAAGTCCTTTGGGACGAAACCTAGGTCAGTGGTGGAGCAGCGGTCGTTTGTTTGCTAATAAAGCTGTTTTGGATGAGCTTCGTATATTCGTGGATTTTTTACAACTTTCTATATATAGCATTTTGAAAGGTTAAAAAAATATATATATTATAAAAATTATCATTAAAACAGTTCAACAAATGTTCAAAATATACTACCATCTAGTGGCCAATATAAATATTACATATAAAAAAAACCTTACTTGTAAAACACATTCAAGTATTGTAAATAAAAAGTTTTTATATATTATAATTTTGCTGCCCTTAGTTTTAACAAAGGGGCAATTGATACATACTCATTAAGACCAGGACATCTTGCTGAATCTAAAGTGACCTGCCAATAAACCTCCCTATATTCCAGTTTGGCTTCCCATAAAGCCCCTCGAATATCCTTTGATACTGTCTCTAGCATAAAAAATATAAATCTAGCCTTAGCACATTCCAAGGTATGTTTAAACACAACATTTGTTTCATTTCTAGTCCGGATATCGTAATCATGCTCATATATCCGTCTTTTTAATTTCCGCTCTGTTTTCCCTACATAGAATGCATGGCACTGGACACAGGTGGCCAAATATACAGTTCCACTAGTATTACAGTTACTAAAACTGAACTGCGTAGGGCCTTGTCCCTGTCCTGAATCTCCACACAATCTACATTAGAAATGAAACTGTACTGACCACATGCTCCACATTTAAAAGTGCCATATTTTCTACCTCGCCCACTGTTGGTTGCAGTGTACTGCCTTTCAAATAAATCTTTAAGATTTTTACCTTTTCTGTAAATAATCCTGCCAGGTTTTTCTTGCAGGCCTCTAAGGTCAGTTAGGGATCTAAACTTTTCCCATTCCTTAAGGAAAATATTCTGAAATATCTTAGAGTCCACATTGTATTCAGTGGCAACTGCCATCTGGTAATCATTACTACTTACATTTATCAACTGGTCAATCATGTTATCTCCCTTTTTACCCATAATAGGATAATATCTACTGCCCCTAAAACTCAACATGTAGTTTTTGATATCCACCAACATCTCCTTAGGGTATCCCCTATCAAGGAAAAGTCCTTCCAAATATTCACATTCCTTTAAAAAATCTTCCTGCAAATATGTTAACCTACTGGCCCTAATAAGCTGGCCCTTAAAAATATTTTTATTTTGTAGATAAGGGTGTGCACTCTGAAAGTGTAAATATGAGTTTGAAAATGTTTTTTTACAAAACACCCTAGATTTAATACCACCCTGAAATTTACAAATACTCACATCCAAAATATCTATTCCATTATATTGTATATTGTGAGTAGATTTTAGAAATGAGGTAGTATTTTTGATGTACTCAATGAAATCCCCCAGCCTTTTTTCAGAGTCCTTCCAAAAGATGCAAATATCATCCAGAAATCTCTTATATAAGACCCAACAATCATTGTATTGGGAATTAAAAATAAAAGACTTTTCCCACCAGGCAAGTATTATATTTGCATATGTGGGGGCAAAATTAGCCCCCATGGCTACCCCCTTCATCTGATGAAAAAAATCTCCAAAAAAAATAAATGAAATTGTTCCTTAGAATCAATTCCATAAGACCCATAATAACGTGAAGGTCATCACTAGGGATAGGTCCTTTCTCCCCTAAAGCCTTGTCTAACCAATCTAGGTCTATAGCATGGGGAATAACAGAGAACAAGTCTTTTACATCAACTGTAAAAAAAAAAAATAATGTTTTCATATGATTGTTCCAAATCAATATTTCTAAGGAAATCCCAGGAATCTTTCAATATGAAGTTCTCCAAACCCCAGATAGCTTTTAATCGCTTGTCAACGTATTTTGCCAAGGGGGCTGTTTTAGAAGCCTACACAGAAACAATAGGTCATACAGGGGAGTCAGTTTGGTCCTTCTGGGCTTTCAGAATTCCATATATTGTGGGAATTCTAGGCTGTGTAACATTAAAATATTTGAAAGTATTGTGGTCAATAAGTCACTCCAGTACTAAATCATTTATAGCCAAATCTATCTTCCTATAGGCTAAATGAATTTAATTCTTAGAAACCCTTGTATAGGTACTGGAGTCGCCTAAAATATCCATCATTTTAGCTTCATAGACCACATTGTCCATAATAACCAAACCACCCCCTTGTCAGGCTTCATAACCCTAATAGTTTTATCAAGCTGGAGTTCTTTTAAAAATTTTCCTTTCACCCTTGTCAAGATTGTCTCTAAAGTACCTAAGGGTAGTGTGTGTCTGCCTTAATTCTCTTTCAACAACATTCTCAAAGTATTTTACTTGAGGGTGTAAAGGGGGGGGTTAAATTCACTTTTACGTTTCGAGATACCTGATGTGTCATAATTCTGTTTGTTCTGAAATAAAATAAAACAATTTAAGTTCCTAGTAAAATGTTTTAAATCTAATAATACCTTAGTAAGGTCATTCCTGTAATGAGGAATAAATGTAATCCCTCTGGATAGTAGTTTAAAATGCTCTTTAACCAAATCTATGTTACTATAATTAAATATATTATAGTTTAAGTAAGTAAAAGTATGGCCTGTACACTTTATTTCATTATCGACCCTATTTATCATCGTCCCCCCCTCCCCTTCCACCCCCCCCGCGTTGCAACCCATGATATGGTTGCTGGTACTAATTGGGGGTCCTCTGATTCATTAATCGCTGGGAACGTTGGAGAGGGGGATTCTCTAAAGGGTCTAACTCATCATTTTCTGAATTAATAAAATTACTTTCAATGTTCCCTGCTACCTCATTATAATCCTGCCTGTCATCCCTATCTCTGTAGTTCACAGTTTTGGGTTTAGGAAAACTTCTATTTTCTTTGTAGTCTAAAATGTCCCTAGCAAGCTTTTTCATCTTTCTATTAACATTTAAAATACATTTCTCATCAATGTCGTCCAAAATTTCAAAATATTTTTGCTTTTCCGTTTCAACTGAATATAACAAGTCATAAGTAACGAGGGAATTCAAATGCTCAATTTTTGTTTCTAATTCCTTCATATGTAACTCATTTTGTTTAATAGCAATTCTAACCACAGCAAGACCACGATTGTTAAAAAACTTCTAATAATTCCTTGTATAATTCTGTTCCTGCAATAATATTATTAGGAAACTTAAAAACCCTCAGACCCTTGGGTACTATCCCACGGTTCAAACATTCTTTCAAATATTCATTATAAATACTAAGTGCTTTAAATTTCCCCATAACATCAGCTAATTTATTTAAACTAACAAAACAGGTGTCATTACACCTATTATCATTGTCCTACAGTCTGGATGCATCCTTACAAAAGGACACCCTTTCATTTAGCCATACATTGAAAGGTTTCCATTCTTTAGTCATATTTCTTTCTGTATTCTTAAAAGAATGAGAGTCACCTATTAATTGTGGTGCTGATGGGTTTAATATAGCCTTGTTACCTCCATTAGCAGCAGTTTCTTGGTTCAAATTCCTGGAAAAAAGGTTGGGAACACCTATGTTGTTGTTCCGAGAGTTTTCAGGCTGATTTAATCCATTTTTATTACTAAAAGCAGTCCTTGAAGGTCTGGGCCATTCACCACCGTCCACTGCCATGTTCATAGTGCCTACACACACTCCAAGGGCTTCCTGGTTCCCTGCTATCGTCTGAGACAGTAGTGAAGTCAACAATTGTCCAATAGGAGTCAAGAGCTCCACTAGCTGTGAAAGCTGACCAACCAGCTTCCTCGTCGCGCCGAAATCGTCCCTCCTCCCTCTGGGTGTGCATGGGGGACTGTCAGCAACCTCCATAGCCTTCTTATTTCAAACAACAAGAATTCCCAACAGAAAAGAAGACGCTGCCCTCAAAATACAACCAAAGAACTCACAATACAAAAGGACTGCAAGGACAGCGTATATAGTCATTTAGAAGAAAACTCAATTATGGCAGTAGAACAAAAGGGCAATAAAAGAAAGTAATATGGAACAAAGGATAATTTGTTGTTAAATAAAGTTATAGGGGAGAACAGTAAAAAGGGGAAAATGCAAGTATGGCATGGACTGACTACAAAAAAAGCATTTGATAGTATCCCACATTCATTGATAAAAGTGCGTAAAATGTATAAGATATACCCTACACTGATTGACTTCATTACCGTAACCATGAAACAATGGCAGACCACTTTGCAATTAAGCCATGATAAAGAACAGATTATTATCCCAGGGATAAAAATTAAAAGGAGGATATTCCAGGTTGACTCTCTGTCACTGTTGCTATTATGTCTTGCTATTATTTGGGTCTATATCAGAACATCGGAGTTTTAAAACTTTGAATGTTCTGATATCGACTCGTTTTGAGCAAACGCTAAAAATAGCGAAGCTGCAGAACAACAAATTCTTTCCTAGGGAAAGAATTCAGTTGGCCGGTTCTGTGGCTTTGCTATTTTCAGCGCTGTGGTGGAAATTTACGGGTCAAGTTCAGGTAAGTGTGCGATTTTGTGGTTGTTAGGATTAGGATGCGGGTTAGGTGAGTTAGGGTTAGGGGTGGGTTAAGTGAGTTAGGGTTAGGGTGCAGGTTAGGTGAATTAGAGTTAGGGGCGGGTTAAGTGAGTTAGGGTTAGGGCGCGGGTTAGTTGAGTGTGCGATAGTGACGGACCTTAGGGTTAGGGTTTGGGTTAAGGTAACTGGATAGACAGTAGTGTCTGCATAGTTTAGTGTAGGGTTAGTTGTAGGATTATAAGTGTATGTGTGTGTATTGATGTTTTTTAGGTGTGCTTGTGTTGTGTGTATGTGTTTCGGAATAGCAATTTTTTTCCTTGGGAAATTTGCTGTTCTGAATGTTCGATATTATGTGGTTTAGATATTTTAGGTTCAATGAAATAGCATTCGCTATTTTCATCTTTCGATAATGTGATATAAACACCATTATTTCATTAAGTTGTTTACTTAACAGCTTAGGCCATGGCTACAATTTGGCTTCTAGAAAACAACAAAGTCTAATGACTTCTCATCTATTTGTCAATGATTTAAAACTGTATAGCTCATCAGATGAGGAACTGAAAGCCCAGCTGCAGGTTGTCAAAACTTTTTTAGATTATATAAGAATGTCATTTGGTCTAGATAAATGTACAAAAGCAACATTTAAAGCAGGAAAACTGCAGCACCAGGAAAACATCAGATTGAGACAAGAATGTGATATAAAAGAACTTGAGCAAGAGGAAGTGTATACATACTTGGGAATTGATGAAGGATCAGCAATAAAACATGAATAAATATGAATAAAACTAATTTAGGAATACTTTAGAAGACTTAACTTAATCCTGAGAACAGCACTAACATAAAGGAACAAGATCCAAGCTATAAACCAATGTGCCCCTCCTGTCCTAACTTACAGTTTTGGGGTGATTGAATGACCCCAAAAAGTGTTGGATAGATTACATATTAAAACAAGAAGGATGCTTCATGCTCACCAAATGATTTATAAAAATCAATGTATACCAAGATTATATTGTCCCTGTTCCGTTACCAACAGTTCAAAAGTTAGATGCTAGAAAACCGGATATAGTGGTCCAAGAAAAGAAGACAAAAGTAGCATTGATCATTGAAATCACCACACCCAGTGACTACAGTGTCTTGTGTACAGAGAGAGAGACACAAAGTCATAAAATACCAGGATCTGCAGGCAGAAATGAGAGCAATGTGGAAGGAAAATATCCAGATTGTTTGTTTTTAGGCCTCTCCAATTGCTTGGGGCTAGTTGGATCTACCAATTTATAAATTTGTCCATGTGCGATTATAACCTTTCTGTATATTGCTATGCAGTAACAACATCGTTGGTAATACTGTTATGCATAAATTTGGAGACTTCATCATACAGTTTTAGGAGATTTTTACATTGGAAGTCAACAAATTCAGGGATATTTGTTTCTGATGGTTTATGGAATATGATATAGAAAGTTACTACTTTGTTGTTTGATCTGACCAGTGAGGGGCCTTGGTGAAGGTACATACAGATGCTGTTTGATTAGACAAGATCAAGTGGGCAGATTTTGTTTATAAAAACCTAAGAAATGTTGAGCCTATCCTACTTTGGTGGCATAAGTTCTCCAGGTAACAATTGGATTGGTAGTTAAAGTTACAAAGGATGACAGTTTTTCTACTTATGGGAGTGCATTCAGAGTGTTTAGGAATGTTGTGTGATTTTCCTGAGATATGGATAGGGTTCTGTAGCATGAAATGAACTGAGAACAAATCTTATTTAGTGTGATTTGTATTTCAATCTCTATAAGCTCTGCTTCTGGGTCTCTATATATCTGCCTCATTGATATATACCACGTAATGTGTTATAGAGCAAATATGAATATGCCACCATAGTTCCCATCAGATTTAAATAAGTGGTAAGCACAAACCTCAGACACTGGGGAAGTTTCTCTCCGTTCATAAGCTATGTTCTTGTAACAACACTTTCATGAACATGCTCCAAATGAAGGAGGACCTCAAAGTTTGGCAATTTGTTGTTTAGAATTCTAGCATTAAATAGAGCCACCTTGATGTGTTCTAATGATTGACTTGTTTTGGAAGTTAGGTTGGGAGGGTTATCAGCTGGACCTTGCCTAAACAAGGCACAGTGGCAGCAACAACTGTTTTCACTAGCTTGAAGCTTTGGAATGCGAGCCATCTCTGGTGAAGCTAAAAAGACGATCATCATCTCATCTCATGGTGACACATTCTGCATCTCCTTAGAATAACACCAAATGTTCAGCCAGTTGTTAAATCCAGTTATTTTTTTCTTTATACCTTGGCATTATTTTTGGTGACGGAAAGATTATACTCAATAGTAGGATCTTAACCTGCATTTGTAATATGCACAGAGAGCTCTGTTACATACCCGCGGTGGTGCTGCGGTAGCCTTGTCGCCTCACAGTAAGACGCTGTCCGGTTCGATTCTAAGCTAGAACGTCTTCTGCCTGGAGACATGCGTGAATGGGCCTACCTTCGTTGAAGGTTGTGCATCAGAGCTGGTGACATGTAAAAATCAACTACCAATCATTAACGGACCGGAGTTCCGCTGTGGCGACCCCTAACCGGGAAAAGCCAAAAGACACAAACAAACAGAGAGCTCTGTTACATCTCTCTTCAAATTTTTCAGGCTTTTGTACACCAGATTGTTTATCCCAATATGTTCTGCCATCATGCTGCATTTACATTTGTCTAATTTAAGGATTCTATTGGTCCTTGTAGTGTCAGAAACTGTGGCTTCTGAGACACAACTCATCATCATCCTGTTTTTTCCAACCTTGTGATGGTGGACTCCATGTGTCTAGCTATGGAGTCACCTATTGCTAGTACATTTCTAATTGTGTTAGAAGATTGATTACGTGTAATTGGTTTGAGATGTCCTGTTTCCTGTTGACTCTTGGATGTGTTGTTACTAATTTATGTTGTAGTTTGTTATGTTTATACTGTGTCATGCACTTACTTGGCTTGCATAAGGAGTTTTTAGTACTTTAGCATATGACAATTTAGTGTGAGTGTGTGTGTGTGTGTGTGTGTGTGTGTGTGTGTGTGTGTGTGTGTGTGTGTGTGTGTGTGTGTGTGTGTGTGTGTGTGTGTGTGTGTGTGAGCAGATTAATGTGGATATACAGTCATGAAGGAAGGAGATAATAGTCCCACTCTATTGGTTCCTAGTAGGTCCACTGCATGTGTCAGTGTTCTGGAGGGTATAAACTGACAGAGGCATCAGAATACTGGAAGTTGCCCATAGAAAGACTCCTAGCAGGGTGTATTGGATGGAGAGAAAAGGAGATAAATACAGAATAGATAACGTAGGGCTACTTTAGGCAGACACTAGAACAGATGTGGTGGAGATGATATGGGTGCAAAAGACAATGCTGGTGAATGGTGAAGAGATTGTCTTAAACAGAAAGGACAACAAAGGGAGTAAGAGAAGAATGCCCATGTGACTAATTGTTGAGAAAAAGTAACATTTCCATCTCTGGAAGTATTTGACAATGGAGGACTCTGAGTCATTGAATGAACTAATGTAATAAGTAGAGGAAACAGTGTCAAGAAAGGAATTCAGCAGGGTATGAGACAGATGGAAATTGGCATAAGGCTGCAAGCTCATAAACGACAGAGTTGATTTGTGTATTGTCTCCTGCTGTCAAACAAAATGTGAAGTAATGCTACACAATGTAATGTAAGTGGTGATGCATCTGTAAGTTATACATTCTTAACTTTCATGCTTTTTTTTTGTTAAGCCCAAATGTAAACAAAAAAAAAAATACCGGCCTGATACTTCATAATCTGTAATGGCAGCCTGCTTCTGCATTTCTTGCCTTCATTCATTGAACAGAAAGATTTCCAAGGCTGAGATTATTGATTCACCCCAGTCTTTGAACTGTCACATACTACGGTCTTTGACACTTTATTCGTTTTTGCTTCATCACTCACCTTAACTAAAAGTGCTATAACTGAAATAAAAGTATTTTATTCACATGATATCTACCATCTGCCCAAAGTAACTCATTAAATTCAATGGCCTGTTCTCCATTTCCTAATTGGTAAGTTCTAAATATTTTTACAGTTATTACCTATACTGCAGTTCTGCAGCTGTGAGATCCAAGTTTCTCTTTTTTTCCTTTTTGTTGTAAGAGCGTGTCAGTAGTGCATATATGTAATGGAATGGGAAGAGTAAAACATCTAGGTATGTGCGTGTGGGTGCAGGGGATGAGTCGCAGACAGCCTTGACCACTGCACAAATAAACAAAGATGTCATCCCCAGTTTTGACAGGTACATTTTCTAAGAGGTTTATTTCAGTTTGCAGTTCATGGTTCATCCATTGATTAATCACACTGTGCTGGTTAAGTGCTTCATAATTCTTCCACCTTCTGATTCATTCTTTGTAGTTATCCCCTGTAACCCTTGTAAAAACGTGGCCTACAGAGAGATACCCCGCCAAGGCTATTTCTGTTGTAAGGCTGAGGCAAGCATAAAACCTAAGCACATTCTGTGGGGTTATGCCATTGCTTGCTTCCACCAAGGGATTTTTTTCATTTAGGACCTACCCCACGGTATCCATCTTTTGCATTTGCCTGTTACATGTGAGGACTAATCCTCTCCATAGATCATACATCCTCATGGGGAACACCTAGACAATCCCTCCAAGAATGGCATGCCCATCCCTCAATGCAACTCAGATGCCCTTGCTGGGTGATAGGGCTTTTTCCCTCTATGCCATGGTATGGCAAGTGCTGTGAAAATGTTAAGAGACCATAAAGGCCATATTAACAGAGACACACAAATGACTGAATATGTGGTAATAGAGGTGCAGAGAAGAAAGTGTGTGAAATAACATCACCATGTTCAGTATTGTTAGGGGGACAGAGCAGATGGTAATGTTAGAACTGATATGATGACAGTATAAAGAATTATACCAACTAAAATATATTAAAGACAAAATATGCCTTCTAGGACAGCAACTGTGTGAAACTGTGTTTTTCGCCATGCATTATCTCATTATGCAGCACTGCTTTATATCTGTACTAAAGTCAGAGGACAATGGCATTTATATAGTAATTATTGGTTATTAATGGCTTATTTATTGTATGAATGATCACAAGTGATCATTTCATCATACAACCAGGTCCATGAATGATAGATTCATGATGTCACTTAGGTAAATCTACAATATGTGACAAACTGATTACATACAAGATTCTGTTACTCTATCAGAGATCCAAAAACACAGTAGTCACGAACAAACAGCTTTAATGAAGCTTTCGGGTCTACACCCTTCATCAGCACATAAAATCAACTCATATAAACCACATTTAAATAGAGGAACATTTGAAAATCACATGAACAAGCCAGCCATTCAGATAAAGACCCAAATTAATTATGCAAATTACTTAAAAGCATATCATATCTAAATTTCTTAAATACTCTATTATACTTATAAAATACATGTACAAAAATACATATTACTTAAATCATCCATATTAAAATATAAAGAACATTAGAAAAAATAAAACAAAACAATTCTCATAAATTCTCCCTTTGCCGCTTAACTAATACTGGTTTTATACTTACTGACCCATTTAGGCCCGGAGGTTTGTCAGCCTGTAAACGTACTATCCATTCATATTCCTTCAATAACAGAATATTATCTAGATCACCACCCCTAATGCCCATTTGTACCGTACAGATGCATCTAAATTTAAATGCATGTGTTCGAAATTCATGTAAATGTCTGAATAATGCATTTGTCTCAACCTTCCTTTTAATCTCAGACCTATACTCTGTTATTCTATCTTTAAGCTTCCTAGATGTTTTCCCCACATAAAAAACATTACATAAAATGCAGTTAGCCAGATAGACTAGCTTAGTGGTATTACAATCTGCTCGAGAAACAAATTCAAACCATTCACCTGTTATGGGGTGCTGGAAGCTACTACTACTATCATTGATATCAGAACAACAGACACAATTGTAACACTTAAAGGTCCCCATACTAGCTCGTATAGGGACGGATTCAGTCAAAAAATCCTTATAACATAAAATTTGTTTAAACGTTTGACCATTTCTAAAAGCAAACCTTGGAACTGGACCTAATAAGTCTTTTAAGTCTGGTTGAGACATCAGAATTATCCAGTTCTTTTTAATTATTTTACAGACATTATTAGTATTAGCATTATAAGTGGTGGTAAATCTAAGAACAGAACTGTTGACTGACCTATCACCTTCCCCTTCTGTTGTGTAACATAAGTGGTTCAAGGATATAGAACCAAAGACTGGTCTATAAGGGCCCCTTCTTCCTTGCTTCACCTCCTCATAACCCATATTAACATCTCTAGGATGATACCCATTCTCAATAAATTCTTTCCTCATCTTCTCAGTTTCTTCCAAAAAAACTTCCTCATCAGTTGTTAACCTACTAACCCTTATCAGCTGTGATTTTATAATACCTCTATAGATATGCATTGGATGCATGCTGGCAGTATTTAAATACCTTGCTGCATGCACATCCTTTCTATGTACCCTTGTTTCTAACCTACCAAGTTGTTTATAAAGCCTTACATCTAAAAAAATATATTTTTTGTCTAGGGAGAAGTCCATCTTAAACTTAAGAAAGCATGTTGTGGTGTTAAGATAAGAGAGGAAGCTTTCTAACTGAATCAAAGTCCCCTTCCAAATGAAAAAACAATCATCTACAAACCTACAGTAACAATCAAATAAACGCGCATACTCATTATTCTCATTTAGAATATATTGCTTTTCCCATACATATAAAACTAAATTAGCAAATGTGTTCGCCACAGATGTACCCATGGCCACCCCAGTTGACTGCTGGTAGGGAACACCATCAAAAATAAAAATATTCTTTGTCAGAACTAAATCTAATAAAAGGCAAATGTTTTCAATTTCAAGTGCCTGCTCAAAAGATTGCATCGTTAGAAAACCTCTTACTGCCTCAATCCCATAATCTATTGGAATAACTGTAAAAAGCGATGCTATGTCCAGTGTAACCAAGAAGTAATCAGAACCAATTTGGTCATTAAACCACATATCCAATTTTTCTAGAAAGTGAACCGTATCTTTCAAAACAGTTTCATACTTAAGTAGATACTTTCCTAACACTTTTTGTAAATATCTTGAAATTGGCTCGGTCACCCATCCTTTGCCAGACACAATAGGCCTTAATGGTGGATCACTCATTGATTTATGCACTTTGGGGATACCATAAATTTGTGGGATTTTGGGACATGTTACTGTTAAGTAACTAAACAGTTCAATTGTAATATCTTGATTCAGTTGCATATCATATAACGCCAAATTCACCTGAGAAACATGATCTTTCACATTTGCAAATGTTAATACTTTAAAAGTACTTGCGTCAGACAAAAATTGCTTAAACTTATTCATATACCATACCCTATCCATCAACACTGTAGCCCCTCCTTTATCAGCTTGTTTTAGTATGATGCTACTATCTTTTTTAATTTGCAACAACAACTTGTATTCACTGAAATATAAGTTATATTTAACATCTCTATTTCTATACTTATTCTTAATACTATATAAAGCTCTTATCTCATTTTCAACAACATTTAGAAAGGCTAAAATAACTGGTGAAAGTTGAGGTACAAAAACACTCAATTTTTTACATACACAGTTCGAATCATTAGTTTGCTTAAACAGAGAGACCAGACATGGACAAAGCATGTTCAGTTTGATGAATACTAACTGGTGTAATTCAACATGTTGTGACATGAAGAACTAAGACAATTTTTACAAAAACGTAAAAGAAATTAGGTACAAAACATACAATTAGTAGACTAACAGGACAGCGCTATTGAAATGTCTCTTGTTTCACAGACCATCCCTGTTTATTTCTCATATCTTTGACCTTTTAATCATAACATGTTTTGATTTTCTGATAAATCACTGAGGATTACAGTCCATCAATAATATCTGTCATTAGAGGTTCATACAACCTATTGCTCAGAAACTGCAGATTAATTTAAAAATCTGTTTTTTAAAACTAAGTAAGTTTAAAATTTAAATTTGTTAATCATTTTGATCCTTTGTCCCTATTACTGTTTTTAGCGTTATCACTAATTCTTAACCAAAGAAATTAAATGTTATTAACAGGACTATTTGTATTGTCTGCATGTCAGAACAAACTGCATAACATTCATCAATGGCATCAACACTAAAATGGGTGTGGCCACAGCAGGAACCTTGCTCATACGCTGAAATCTAATTAAGAAATGTAATATTCCCTCACTTGTACTGGGCAAAAAAGGGGCCAGACCATACCTCTCAACCTGGAAACATCAAAAATCTGGACAAGGAGAAGGAAAAAAAAACCCCACTGCAGGGTCACACTATGAACAATAGCCTAAAATCCTCGACCACTGTGTAAGTGAGAAAGGCACCAGCAGAGGAACATTGAAGTTGTAAAATTTATTCCAAACAAACACATAGACTACACAGTGGTCGAGGATTTTAGGTTAAAATCTGGACAAGGCCCATGTAAAATAGGTACAAATCTGTACGCTGATTAACATAAAATGTGCATACATAATTACACAACCCCACCCACTCCAATGGAATTGTGGGATACCAACTTTCAAACACAAACTGAAGAATAGAACCAAAATATAGCACCAGAGTCCCCCTGCAGGCATTCCAATGTCCCATTACCTGGCTATTTCACCCCATTTACCATAAACATTAATGTGTGCATACTGCTTTACTTCTACAATGATTATTTGGATTTTATTTTTTTTACATTTTATAGCACAATGCACAAACACTAACAGATATCTGCTAAACAAAGCAATACTGTCTCACAATGAAAATAGACTTGGCATTAAAACTTCTCTGCCCTTGAAACTCACATTTATCGAAACAGTATTAAAACCCACACCACATCCAAAGAAAATGCATCTGGCCAGTGGTGGATAAAGATTACCTTTGGGCTGTTTTCAAATCAGAGGCCCGTTGCACACAAAACAAGAAACATACATGCGTTCTTTGATACACCTTCCTGACTTTATTAAATTATGTTCCTTGTATAATACAGCACACTTGTTAGACTTAAGTTAGAGTGCATTTTAAATTTATAGTTTAAACATTTTTTTGAGGTAGGCAATGAAACAAAAATGCATCAACCAATAATGACAAAACTGCACTATTCAGAACATTCCCATCATAAAAGTCTACTTCCACACACAATTACATTTCAAATTTATTGTTTGAACATTTTTTTCCAGTAGGCAATGAAGCAAAATGCATGCACCAGTAATGACAAAACTTCCCTATTCAGAACATTTCCATTATAACAGTCTACTTCCACACACAACTGCATTTTAAATTTATTGTTTCAACATTTTTCCAGTAGGCAATGAAGCAAAATGCATACACCAATAATGGCAAAACTGCCCTATTCAGAACATTTCCATGATAACAGTCTACTTCTACACACAACATATAAAGACAGAATCACAGTAGTGTAATCCATAGGCATGTTGCACAGCTTTTTGCACTTATTTTCAATTGGGGGGGGTGCAAATGGCCAAACACCAGGCAGGGATACATTTTAAACATTGCTTGCATAATTTTGGAAATTTGCTTGCATAAAATGTTCATAGGGTCATAGGTTCATAGGTTCATACTAGGCTATCTGCCCTAGGGCATTTATAAGCCTAGCCAGAGTGTGTTTGGCTTTCGCCACCCATTTTAAATTAATTTTGCTATGCCCTTTTTCGAGGTTAGTATACTGTGCCTCTGTCTAACAGTGACACAGAAGTGATACCCGGGGTAAACCTACGATCTCCCATCCACTCATCAAGATTCCTCTTGAAGAGAGTCAATGAGGGACTCTGCCTAACCTGGACTGGGATTTTATTCCAGAGTGAACGGAGCCTCTGGATTATGAATCTGTCCCTCCAGCATGTCCTATTTATTTCAGTGCTGAGGTTCAAGTCTCTCGAGCGTGTAGCTTGATGGGATTTGGATTTTTTGAGGTGCAGCATGTCCCTTAATTCCGGGTTGGACATGGCCTTATACATCAGGCACAGGTCATCTCTGAGCAGGCGGTATGCCACTGAGTAGAACTGGAGTTTCTTTAACCGGGCAGCATATGGCATCTGTTTGAGCCCTTTGATCCTCTTGGTGAGGTACTTTTGGGGTCTTTCCAGTTGCTGCAGGTGTTTGGTAAGGTACATCCCAAAAGGGGCATTGTACTTGATTATGGGCCTGATGAGTGATGAGTAAAGAGGCACGATGACCTCCCCTAATCTAGATGTGAATCCCTTCATGATTAGGTGGGCTATATAAAATGTTTTTCTAACCACTTTGGCCACGTGGTTGTCAAATGAGAGATTGCTATCAACTTGGGTCCCCAGGTCCCTAATTACTTCTTCTGTACTTAATGGATTACCACCTATGTGGTAATTTGTGGGCACTTTGTTTTTGCCAAAGGGGATGACTATACACTTTTTGGCATTTAGCTTGAGGCCATGGCTCTGGCACCAGTTGTCTGTTTCTATGAGACCATTTTGGAGGATGCTTGTGTCAGCTGGAGAGTCGATTATGGCGCCCAGTTTGCAGTCATCTGCGAACTTGGTCAGCCACTGTCCTTCCATGTTGGCCTGTACCTCTGAGAAATATATACCAAACAAGAGAGGTCCCAGGTTGTGTTATTACCATACATTTCACTGCCATGTTTTGAACCCAGAACTCTATGCATTAGGGTCAGAGAAACATACCACTAAGCTAAATCAGCAGTTCCCTAAAGGACAGGAAGAAAAACTTAAATGGCTATCATTTAGTGAATTCAGTTCTCACTTCTCACCACAGCTCTCAACCTCTTAGCACAAAAATACAGAACAAAGCCAATAATGGGGGAATACAGCCCCAAAATAGGGACACATTTCAAATACTGATCTTATAAACTTAAAAAAATGCTAGAATATTAGGTTTTGATTTACTACTCCAGAAAACCAGAGATTTAATGAGGAACAGAGCAAAAATGTGAGGCATCAATTCACAAGTGATGGTGGCTAGGGACTTTAGGCTCTTTTTACCTGCACCCAAGGTACAGGGTTTAAGCCTGAGTACCTCTAGCCACAAGATGTATTCCGTTGGGAGCATTTACATGCACACACTCCTCTCTCTTAAGTGCATTCAGTGACACACACACACACACACACACACACACACACACACACACACACACACACACACACACACACACACACACACACACACACACCTCTCTAAAGTGCATTCGCTGACTTATCTAAACTCCATGGCTCTGCAGTTAATTCTATATAATGCCAAAGATGGTACCTTCTGGCTCAGTCAGCTCTGCATAAAGAAATCCTCCTGCTACGGTTGAAGAAATCTTTCTGCCAGAATGGCAGTCTGTAAAGAAATCTGCAGCTCAGCTCTGCAGTTGAATAAAATAAATAAAGAAATCCAAGTTGAAGAAAATAAATCCTTCTGCCCGAACGGCAGTCTACAAAGAAATCCACGGCTCAGCTCTGCAATTAAATAAAGAAATCTGCAGCTCTACAGCTGAAGAGAATAAATCCTTCTGCCTGAATGACATTGTGCATAACAGTACCATAAAAGTAAATCCTCCAGCGACGGATGAATCCTGTATTCTGCCTGAATGGCAGTCCTCCCGGATGCACGGCATGCTGACAGAACTGAGGTCATTGCGCACGTGATGATGTCAGCTCTGAAAGTGCAAAAATCTGAAATCAACCATCCTGAATAACTCGTTTTTTTGCTAAGTTTGGGGGTCCCAATAATGGGGTGCCACAATTCCTGAGTGGCACCCCATTATTTCCGATTTTTCAATCCATTTTTCAGATTTTCGCGCTTTCAGAGCTGACGTCATTACATGTGCGATGACATCAGCTCCATCAGCATGCTGCACATCTGTTTGAATACTGGGAGGACTGCCATTTGGGCAGAATACAGGATTTATCTGTCGCAGGAGGATTTACTTTTGTGGTGCTGTTATGCACTATGCCATTCGGGCAGAAGGATTTATTCTCTTCAACTGCAGAGCTGAGCTGCAGATTTATTTATTTAACTGCAGAGCTGAGCCACAGATTTTTTTGCAGACTGCCTTTCGGGCAGAAGGATTTATTTTCTTCAACACAGATTTCTTTATTTATTTTCTGCAACTGCAGAGCTGAGGCATGGATTTCTTTACGGACTGCCATTCGAGCAGAATGATTTCTTCAACGAAAGAGCCAGAAGGTGCCGTCTTCGGCATTATATAGAATTAACTGCAGAGCCATGGAGTTTAGATAAGTCAGCAAATGCACTTTAGAGAGAGGTGTGTATGTGTCAGAGAATTCAATTTAGAGAGAGGTGTGTGTGTGAAAATGCCCCTAATGGAATACATCTGGTGGCTAGAGGTACTCAGGCTCAAACCTTGTACCTTGGGTGCAGGTAAAAAGAGCCTAAAGTCCCTAGCCACCATCACTTGTGAATTTATGCCTCACATTTTTGTTCTGTTCCTCATTAAATCTCTGTTTTTTGGAGCAGTAAAACAAAACCTTTTATTCTAGCAATTTTCTAAGTTTATAAGATCAGTATTTGAAATGTGTCCCTATTTTGGGGCTGTATTCCCCCATTATTGGCTTTGTTCTGTATTTTTGTGCTAAGTGGTTGAGAGCTGTGGTGAGAAGTGAAAAGTGAATTCACTAAATGATAGCCATTTAAGTTTGTCTTCCTGTTGCTCAGGAAGCTGCTGATTTAGCTTAGTGATATGTTGCTCTGACTGTAGTCCACAGTGTTCTGAGCCCAAGAGTGGGCAGTGAAATGCACAGTGGTAACACATTTTATGCAAGCAACTTTCCAAAATTATACAAGCAATGTTTAAAATGTGTCCCTGTCTGGTGTTTGCCCCCCCCCCCCAACTGAAAATAAGTGCAAGAAGCTATGCAATATATTACACTACTGTGATTCTGTATTTGTATGTGTGTATGTATATATATATATATATATATATATATATATATATAATTATATATATATATATATATATATATATATATATATATATATATATATATATATATATATTGTGTGTAGAAGTAGACTGTTATCATGGAAATGTTCTGAATAGGGCAGTTTTGTCATTATTGGTGCATGCATTTTCCTTAATTGCCTACTGGAAAAATGTTCAAACAATAAATTTAAAATGCAGTTGTGTGTGGAAGTAGCCTGTTATCATGGAAATTTTCTTAATAGGGCAGTTTTGTCATTATTGGTGCATGCATTTTGATTCATTGCATGCTGGAAAAAATGTTCAAACAATAAATTTGAAATACAATTGTCTGTGGAAGTAGACTTTTATGATGGGAATGTTCTGAATAGGGCAGTTTTGTCATTATTGGTTAATGCATTTTTGTTTCATTGCCTACTGGAAAAATGTTTAAACGATAATTTTAAAATGTGCTCTAACTTAAGTCTAACAAGTGTGCTGTATTATACAAGGATTATAATTTAATAAAGTCAGGAAGGTGTATCAAAGAATGCATGTATGTTTCTTGTTTTGTGTACAAGGGGCCTCTGATTTGAAAACAGCCCAAAGGTAATCTTTATCCACCACTGGCCAGATGCATTTTCTTTGGATGTGATGTGGGTTTTAATGCTGTTTCAATGAATGTGAGTTTCAAGGGCAGGGATGTTTTAATGCCAAGTATATTTTCATTGTGAGACAGTATTGCTTTGTTTAGCAGATATCTGTTAGTGTTTGTGCATTGTGCTATAAAATGTAAAAAAATAAAACCCAAATAATCATTGTAGAAGTAAAGCAGTATGCACACATTAGTTTTTATGGTAAATGGGGTGAAATTGCCAGGTAATGGGACATTGGAATGGCTGCAGGGGGACTCTGGTGCTATATTTTGGTTCTGTTCTTCAGTTTGCATTTGAAAGTTGGTATCCCACAATTCCATTGGAGCAGGTGGGGTTGTGTAATTATGTATGCAAATGTTACGTTATTCAGCATACAGATTTGTACCTATTTTTCATGGGCCTTGCCCAGATTTTTGATGTTTCCAGGTTGACAGGTATGGGGCCAGAAGAAAACAAGAATATGTGTGTGAGTCACAATATTCTTAACTAAAACTAACAAACAAACAAAAATTTAAATACATACATACATACATACATACATACATACATAAAGGAGTAACTAACAAATTTAGTTGTTCATATTTGTTAAGAGAAATTCTGTAAATGCAAGGTTGGACACCACTGGGCTTAAGAAAATGAAGGAATAGCTAATTGCATGATTTGGAAGCCAATAACATAACTTAGTCCTTTGTGAAAGAAAGCATGCATTTCAGTTATTTGTAATCAATCACGACAAAGTATAGACTTACACTGTAGTAAGTTGTGCTACTTTTGTTGTTATTAAAAAGTTAGCCTTTCTGGTGCATCTGTGAATATTCTATCCTTATTTTATTTATCCCGACTCTCTAATGTCATGCTTTTGGCTTTTGATTTTCCCTTGACATTTATATTACCAGACTGTTAAACACTGTACATCTGAGATGATCATGGTTAATTAATTTTCATTACACTTCAGTAGTTAATTTGATCTATAAGCATCATACCTTTAAATTTTTCAGCTTTGATGGAGAATCGATTTTTATGTTTGCAGATTAAATGTGTTCTTCATCTCTGTACCTGTTTATGTGAGACATGAAATTCATTGATCTTTGACTTTTATTTTTCTTTGTGTTTGCTTTTGTTTTATCTCTGAATTGCTTTATAAGTTTTATTCTATAACAGAGATTGGCTGCCTTGTTATTATACCCATAAAAATTAAGAAAATTGAACTCGATGTCTTCTATTTGATCTTTAACAAATACATTTAAATAATGAAAGTACATGATAACTGTAATTACTTTGGCTATGTGTGCGTGAATAATCTCAATGATAATGTGCCACAAGGAACTGAAATAAAGGTTTCAAACTGCGGATTTCATCTGCAAGTGCGATTGTGAGATGTGTCTGTTTAATATAGAAATGTTTTTTAATTATCATGAGCTATTTCTTCACTTAACAACAGAAAAAAATGTGATATGGTTACTTATATTTAGTTTATGTTTTCTTTTGGCATGTATGAAAGCCACCAGCAATGAGACCACAGGGAGAGCGACAACACATATCACTTCATTTCATGCAAAAGCACATTCCATCCCATAGCAAAGGGAGAGACAAGGAGAGGGTGCATACAAGTGGTTCTATTTAACTGAGAGCCAAAATTAACTGCTATACTAGTGAACAAGCTGCTGCAAGCCCATGAGCATATCACTAAAGAAGTGTTAACTTCAAGTAGGATTCAAACCTAGGCTTTTGTAGTCATCATTCTAGACACTATAAGATTTTGAAGTAACAGATTTGCATATGATCTATCGAAGTAAGGTCCTGGCTGTCACTCAGACAAAACAGGCAAGAGTATCATCCCAGATCTTGTGGGAGCTGATGAAGGAGTAAGGGACTGAGTAGCTGGAGTTGTCTTGGTCGTACTTTGCAAAGAGAGGTTGTTGGGCCCAATGCCACGCTGGCACCTTTTGGAGTGAGGTGCATAACATGCTGCATGTGCTTCACATTGTCAGACAGTATCCTCATGAAAGACTTTATAGGACATGTACAGAAATGCACATGTTCACAGGGTAAGCCACTGCAAGCTGTTCTGAACACTTGCAACAGCCACTAGTGTCAGCAATGGGGCCAAAATATGCACTCATGGCTGCCTAGCTGATGAATGTATCATAATGGCAGTTGCTCCAGTGGTCGAGCATAAATGACATATTCATGAGTAAGTCACTGTGATTTGCAGGCTTTGTGATGAAGATAACATGTTTAAAAAACAAAAACATGAAGAATCAGTACTCCCCCCATCTCGTGGTACCTGGCATTTCTTTAATTAGTTAAGACAACTTCACCCTCTTTCTTTTTTTGTGCTTTTTTACTAACATGCGTCTTGACTTCTTACATCAAGAATTAGTTGCAAAAGTAACAGTAACATGGACAAATATTGGCAAAGTTTTATTTGTTTAAATAAAAATTTTCTAAAAAAAAAGAAATATGTGATTTTAATGTAGCACAGGTATTGTTCAGCAAAACTATTGCAAGCATTTCCTTCTATCATACACAGCAACTGCAGGAAGGCACTGGCACAAGAAAAGGGAAGCAGTGAGGCATACATCCTGCAGTCAATGATTACTTCTTAGAAATGTCTGTCTAGGGTGACTCCCACACAATACTGTTGGATTTTACAGTGCTGTTAAGTATATGAGCCTTAGAAAACAGTCCCAGTTAAATCTTACAACCCTTTGTGTGGGGCACGAATTAGTCCAGAGTCTTCAGAACAACTTTTATGACAGGGTCCCTGAATCTTTAAGCTGCTTGTTATTTTTTTATGAACATGCACACCATTAGCCAAATGACATCCATACATTTTGTTAAAAACTAATCTATAAAATAGGGAATACATAGTGGATACTTGATTTTACTTGTTCCTATGTCTATTTTTGAAGCCCACTGTCACCCACCATCTGCCACACTCAGCTGTCAGTCCTCACTATTAAGAAAAGAAGCAGAGAATCTTGCCATCCCACAACTAGGTGAGGTAGGCCATTGACAGTTTTAAGAGACTATGGCAAAAGTGCACTGCTGCTTTTGACAATGACCTCAGTGCCCACTACACCCACATAAGTTTCACAATAAATGACTGGATAGCTGGCCACTGTCTTCCAAAACCTAATGTTCAGTTATTTATGAGTGCACTTGCGGTTCTCTGAGACATCTTTTCTTTAGTTTTTTTTTTTTTTGGCTTCCTAGATTTGGTGACTGAAACAGGATTTTTCTACTTGAGGTACAATGTTCCTTTCCTTTCCTTCCTTTTGTACCATTCTACTTCACTGTAAAATTTTAAGGATGCTGTTAGATGAATTTTTATGGATAAAAATTTCAAGTTCAGCCTGATAAGATGAAAATGATGGTTCTAAACTATAGATACCAAGAAATCCTGTGAAGTTGCATTCTAGTTGCCCATCAGCAAAAAAAAAAAAAAAAAATGACCTTAATCCCTATACATCTTTTACAATGAAGGCTTCTAACCAAGGGCATAGCTAGGCATACTCATTGTACTCAAATTAGTATGTTTTTCCGAACATCTTTCTGGAAACTTAATAGAAGTAACAGCATAAAACCTTTAGAACTCTCTAAACTAGTGTTTTCTGCACTGAACTAGCTTACACGATAGGCGTGCACCCCTTTAAATAGTCTTTTTTATGCTTATAAGTGACAAAAGCTGAAAATAGTGTACCCCTTTCTGAAGTGTACAAGGGTAACTTTTTGATGGTCGAGTACATTTTTTAATTGATAGGTGGGGGTGGCAGAAAAATGAGGTTTGAGTACCAAATATGAATTTCTGGCTAGACCTCTCATTCCAACCTGATAAAACTGCTACCCTCCAAAACATTATACATCCGTACACCACTTCTCATTGTCTCTGCTCTAGCAACCTTCACCTTTTAGATACCTCCAAAGCTACCAACTTTGTGGGAATTCTCTCTTTTCTAACTTCTTCTTCTGGCTTTTCCTGGCTAGGGGTCACCACAGCAGAACTCCGGTCCGCTAATGATTGGCAGTAGATTTTATTACAGGTGCCGAGGTGCCAGCTTGACGCCCAACCTTCAACGAAGGCACGCCCATTCTATGCATGTCTTTCAAATGCCACTCGACCATGGGGAGGACATGCAGACTCCACACAGAAGATGCTCCAGCTGAGAATTAAACGGGAGAAACACTTGCTGTGAGGCAACAATGCTACCGCTGCACCACCGCGGCCTTTCTCTCTAAAATATGGAATAAGCTGCCAACCCCAATAACTGCAAACAGTTCTATTATATAATTTTAAAAACTCCTCAAACCACACTTAGCAGACACCTGGCTATGTTCCTGTAACACTCCTGGATATACCTTCCTTAGTCTCTGCAAATTATTGCCCTAGCATGAACAACATCTACAGGGAAAGAGCCTACTGTATCAGTAAACTGTTTTTACTCATGATGATTTATAATATGTATGTTTCTAGCTAAAGAAGTGTATTCATCATGTATTTGTTTTTTTTTTTTTTTGCTTTCAAAGCAGTAATTTCCTTTTAGTTTGTTAACCTCTGTAATTGGCACTGTTGCTTCTTTCTTACATGTTTTGTGAAACATTGTGCTTCCTTCTTACATGTTTGTAAAACACCACTTTGTATTTGTATATGTATTTTTTCTGGAGCTTTTTTCCCTGGACTCTGCTGAAAAAAAGACCTGTGCCCAGTTGGACTTTCCTGGTTAACAAACGTAAAATAAATAAACAAATAAAGAAAATAAATGTGCTTTACATCTTGAAAGCATATCTTGTTAGAGAACAAGGGAATCACACAACTGGAATGGGAAATACATCATGTGAGCCTGAGCTTATAGAGCATTGGAAAATATCATCTAGGGAGTGAAACAGTAACACTCTTCACTGGAAGCGAAATACAGTAGCAAGACTTCTTCAACAATAGGAGGGAACAATTGCTGTCTTTGACAAAATGTGTCATGAAAATTTTTTAAGCTTTCGCTTTCATCACAATAGTCAATATTCTTAGTGTCAAGTGAGCCATGAAAGGCATACAGAATTTCCTCAGAACAGAAAAAAGCAAATTTGCCCTGAAATGGTCTATCCCATCCTGGCATTTAGGAGAAGCAATTGATGCACTTAGTAATCATCAGAGATGCAAATAAATCTATTGCTACATGATCTCATTTCAGAAATGAGCTTTGACAGACTTTTGGGTTGATTGACCACTCAATAGGAGGGAAGAGGAATTACCTGAGACTGTCAGACATACTGAGAGAGAAGAGTCTTTGCCTGAGATTGTCAAGCAACTTAGATTATATAGAATGAGAACCGTGTCCAGGATGGTGCCCAATTCATAAGTTATGTTGACTTCCTGTGGATATGAAAGGAACTTTCCTACTTGCTGATGTACTAGATCACTGACGTGTGGGCCACCCGCATTGACACTAGGTTTTCTAAAGGTGGGGTATGACGTTTTATAAGGCTAACACAATGTCACACAGCAGCAGAATACTGATACACAAGATGTCAATGATCTTGGGCCGAATGGTGGAAGTAACTGATCCCCCAATTTAATTGTCATACATCAGTTATAATGTGAGCTAATGGATTTTGCAGTGTGACTGGGAATCTGACCAACAGATTTTAGCTCCAGGCATCAGAAATAGTTTTGTCATACTGCTCTGGTGCTGGACTCTCACTTGCAGTCTTGTCAAAAGTATCACATGTATGGCAGTATCCATAAAGACAAACAATCTGAAGGACAGTTTTTATCCCAATCAATGCTATATGGTAGGGATGCTGCATTTCAAAGGACTACAATGTTCAAAAAATGAAGACAGACCTTCAAAAATTGAGTGTTAAGATGACAAACTAAAAAGGAATGATGCAGAATATGTAAGATGCAGCTTTGCCTGACTTACAGTAAAGTCAAAGGAGTCAAACAGGCAGATTTCAAAAATCCTCATCATGACCAGTTGGTATAATTCATAGGCCAGGAGCAGTCAATAGTTTCAGATACCTGAATACCTGGATGGACCAGGCAGTTAGGTGCGACAACATTAATGCCATTCACGTTAAGAGACCTTGAAGACTTAAACAGGCTGAATGACCAAATCCAGAACTGGAAATGACTGTCAGCTTTCAGTAAGTAGAGGAATTTCCAACTTTTCTTCCAGATCTTGAGAAGAATGTAAGTATCCTGGAGCACTAGAAAACGTATCCATTCTACTAGGCAGAAAGGATTATGGTAAACTGAACTGTGACTGCGGCAATTCAATTTAAAATATTGCAGTGAACTGTGACTGCGGCAATTCTATTTACAATGCCGCAGCGAACTGTGACTGTGGCAATTCCATTTACAATACCGCAGTGAACTGAATTAGGCTGACACTGTTTTAGTTGGTATCAAAAAGAACCACAGCAGCAGCAGTTCACAATCGTTGACAATTTGGTTCATTTTCAATGTGTATTTTCATCTTCTTGTATATTCTCCCTTATATACAAGATACTGATATAAGTAGGTAGGGTAAGACCTCCTTTCCAATACATCCATGAAAGAATAGTAAAACTTGGAGTCAGGACTGCAGAAGAAGTTTCTGTTTAGAGTTTCCCTGCTTTCCAGATGATACAAAGATCCACAGAAACAGTTTTGATTGACCTTTGTCCTGACCATGAGAGTCCTTCTAATTGTTGTGCTGTTCTGCTGCTGAGTCTGTTTTAATAACTATATCTGTTTGTAGCACAATTATGTGTACCAATTAATCCTGTAGTATGTAAATGCTTTCCACTGCAGCTATCTGTATACACTTTTTGCAATCCTCTGATTATATCTTGCTATGATACTATGTTAGTATTACATTCCTTTATTAATTATTTTTTACTATTTTACCTTTGTTTCCAGGTTGTGACTGGAAATAGTCAGTTGACCAGACGACTAACCCAGTTATCAAATTGCAAAAAAAAAAAAAATAAAATAAAACGTAACAAATAGTATGCAACTGCTATAACTATAAGCAAAAAGGATATTTTTCAAAGACTAAAATAGTATTTCTAAGTCCAGATGCAATACTATAGAAGAAAGATAAGGAGAAGTTAATGATATTAAAATGTCATCACAGCAGCTTTTCTCTGCCCACAATCGCCTACGTTTTATGGAAGATGATTTTTAAAACTACTCTGTTCATTTTTTGAGTTCAATTGCTTTCTGATTCTGCTTTCTGTTTTTGCATGTTCTCACCATTTACCATTACTACTTTAAATAATGTGTTATATCAATCCTGTGCCAGACACCTTGCATTTTAATTTGGTGTAGATTCAATAAAGCCTACACTAAGTGTATACAATATGTATTCAAGAACAATCTTATCACATTTTTCATGCTTCCTAGTCACTCAGAAAAATTACACTAAGTGTACATGTAATCTACACTTTGTGGTAACCTTTATGAATCCTTGTCAATAGTTCAAGCTGCAGTAATATCAGTAGGAAAACTAAAATTAGGAGGAAGAAGTGTGAGTTATGTCTGTGTTGTCTGTTCACTCAGAACAGTGTACACTTAATGTAGGCATTATTGAATCCCTGGGCAAGTCTTTTCTCATCCTATCAACTTTTTCTTGGATTAACCTAGGAGCTTCCCAGTGTTAAACTTAATATGGTCTCAGCCTTCTGAATTCATTTTATAAGGAACTCAGTCTGAAGGAACATGTTAATGTGCCTATTGTACCAACACCCACGGCAGGGCTAGTCACCCAGTAGTGTGAACATAGACTGTAGACCCCAAACCCATGTACAAAATAGGAAAAAAGGGGGTTGATGCCAATGTCTTATACTACCATGTGAAAGGAAAGCCATTTATAATCTTGAAATTGGAAATACCAACTGCATGATTGCACAAACACTGAAGAAAGGAGAAATACTAAAAACAAAAGTAATCACTACCAGTACACTGTCTACCAGTACACACAGTGCACTGCCAGTGACCTCTTATAAAAAAGGCAACCAGGCCTCTAAAATCAATGAATTGAATTCATCCTCAAGGAATCTCACCCATTTTACACTGAATGAGATGTAAAGAATTGTTCAGTATTTATCAACCTTTTATGAGTTACCATGTTTTAGTGAAAATGTAACAGTTTCTGCCAGGTTAGAACTGTATGTCTAGAACTTATTACTTACCATCTAATTTTGATTGTATTTCATTTGCTATTACTATGTGTCCCATTTGGTAGACAGTGAGGTTTCTCTGCTACTGCACAGCTTGATTGTTTTATTAACCTTTGAGGTGCTAGTGTGTCAAGCCCTGATAGAGCTTTTTCATATCCCCAAAAATGAAAAGCACCAAGAAACACCAGATCCAGGGATTTAAACTTTATGCTGCCATGACAGAAATGTGTCTCAAAGAATCCTCATGCTCTGGAATAGGCTCTCCATCCATGTGAAGCAGAGTCCATCACTGACCACGATTTAAACATAACCTTGACCATTGGATGGGGAATCATTAATTCACCTTAGACTGGTTCCCATGTCTCTTATAGCTAGAAGCCAACAGTAAAAATTGGCTAATTAACATTGGATGGGAAATCATAAATTTATCCGCAGGCTGGCCCACATATCTCCCATAGACAGAGGCTGATGATAAGCATTCCCTAGCTAACATACTCCCCAAGTAACCTTTTTAGCAAACTCCCCAACTAACACTCCAATTTAGATACACATATTACAAGGAAACACAATTGGGTTGGGTTGCACGACCAGACTTATAAAAGCCCTGGTGGTTGTTACCCTTGTATATGCCTGTACACCTATGAAATTTATTGCTAAAATTAAGGAGGTGATGCCTGCTACTCTGTTGGAAAGTATTGTTGACATACGTTGTCTAGTTCTAATTGACATGCTCTTCCTGTTTCTTACCTGTACACACTTTCATCTAGTGCATCAGAAATAACCTGCAACACGTATACTACAGCTTTATTTATACAATACAGAAGCATTTGCATGCGCAGGAGAATGAAGTTCCCACCACAATCTCTCTCTTTATTCCTTCCATATGATTGTTCTAAACAATTTATTATAATACTTCTTGTTCTATTACATTATTTCACTCTCTACATTCTACCCTACTTATCTATGCAAAGTGACTGAAAGATTTAGGCAGAGGGGATGCATTGTGTATATATATATCACTTATGGGATCACTTATGTTGCTAAACTCGGAGCATTGCTAAAATGATTGTTTAGATTTTAATGTCTTAGTCTTGCATCTCCTGCTATTTCATTTTTTTAATGGTTTGTTACCTTAAGGGATCAAGAAGGGAGTATTTTTACAAGTAAATAATTTTTAATGTGTCTCATACACAAATGTTTAATAGACTGTTGCTTCATTGTTGTTAATCCCTGCATATAGTCCTATCAATGCTGTCTCATCTCAAGCACATGTATATTCCTGCATTGTGAGAGAACACTACATGCTTATCTTTCTTTATATCATCTGCATGCATTTGATTTATGTTTATCTTGACATTTTCAGTTGCTGTAGTTATTGATACTTCGACATTTACCTAGCCCTCTTTTACTTTCCACGAAGGAGCCATTCTAAATTCCCCATAACTGCCAACAGCTTCTTTATTTTGCTGACTCCCTCTCCTGATAATACAACTCCTTATTTAAGCTTATCTGCTACAGTGATCAACACAGATCAGACTTGCAGATGGTTTGCATCTAGGTTTGACATGCCAGAACTTGTCAGAGTTTTGGGATGCACGGCAATGCTTAGAAAGGCCCTTGTGGTTTTTAGCCTATTAAACACATATGAACCTATGAACCTATGTGTAAAACGCCTTATGACACTTTAATTTATTTGCATGGTTCTCATCGACTCTCTCTCTCTCTCTCTACTGCCCTAAGTACATTTTATATCTTTAAATACCATGTTGCTGAAAACATCATTTGCATTATTTTGATCATTAATATGGACTGTATGTGATATCTGTTTTACAGAATGTAGACTTAGCCACAATTGTTAACAGCCAAAATAGGACATTGTTTCTGTATTATTAAAAATGTCTCATCTTATACTTGCCTGCTCTGCATTGAACTGTTCAAATAAGAAATTAATTTGAATTCTATTCAAGTCATTGTAGATTCAACAATATTACTTTTACAAGTTGTAATTTACTTTTAAATTGGCCCTTTGCTCTACTCTCTTTTCTAATTACTTTTTACAATCATCAGCCTGTGTCTGTGCCCCACTGAACATGCATTAATAGATTTTTCCATGCACTTTACCATTGGCTGACAATTTTAGATACAGTAATTATAACTTTCTAATGCATTTGTTATACAGTAAATAAGCACTTCTGTTGCCTCATATAACAAAATCTGCTTATTCCATCTATGTGAGTGGCCTATATAATTGAATATAATATCCATTCCACTGAATGCATTTCACATTCTGCCTTCTGCCCTATTTGTCTACTTTGGGCAGCAGTTATCCTGATAAGGATCACTTGCTATATATTTTAGTTTACTATGGTTTGTTGGTTTGTTGCTATGGTGCAGATATTTTTTATAGAATCAGTTATGTTATTGTATTTTTAATGTTGCTAATGTGACTAGTTTCCTGCTAAGGTGTTGGTAGAGTGCTGTATTCACTCTTATTTAAGTTTTTGTGTCTTGTTAGCCAAACAAGTACTCCAGGTACTTTTTCAGGCAAACAAATTAATGTGACTCACAAGTAAACTTTCAATATATGGTCTCTGCACTGTTTTTAACCCTACTTAAGGACCTTTCTTTTCCATGCCATCTGAAACACTCATTAAAGTCATGCATTGTACAGGAATTAAATATGCTTATTTTGTGCTCTGAATTTGTTTATATGCTTCTAATTTATATATTATATCACTATTGTACATTGATGCTGTTAAAGCTATTTAAACTTTCAGCTAACCCTGTTTACCTTTCTTGCAGGACCTGCTCAGAACCCTTTTTAGTTTTATATTGGTCCTTTGTAGTAATCTGTTTTCTTTTCTAAATCATGGTTGCTCTTTGCTTCTGCCCCGGCCATTACCCAACACTTCCATAGCACAGTTATTAATATATAAGACCCTTCCACCTAAAATAATTGAAATGATTTATATCTTATAACCCTAACGAAACATATCAACCCCAATTTGATGACTGCAAACCATAGCATAAGATCAGTAATGACTGAAAAACAACAACACAATTCCCCAATGCACTCTGAAAACAAGAAATTATCCAAATGCGGCATTGTGCTAATTAATCTAAATGAGTTTTCTAATACACCCAGGTCGAATTTGATTATTCTTCATACATCATACCCTTGTATGTGCCGTGCTCACAACAGTTTTATACATCCACTAGGACTTACTTTACTAGTATGTCCTCCTGATAACAAGTTAACTGAGGACTTGGTTGACAGTTCTTCACTCAAAACATTTGCTAACATAACTAAATATTTTAATTTTTGACCATACTACAGAAAAGTCTCAATCCGTTGCTAACAAGAACATTGTTAATTACATGTGTATAATGCATATTACTGCCATTTCTTTATCTTACCTGTTTCATAATATCAGCCTTTACTACAGATCAAATGTGTAAGTTATATTTCTATAAGCAAAAGAGGTTACATCTATTTACTTAGCTGCTCTGAGATGTATAAGTGGTTCAAGCTATGTAAGAAATTCATTGCAATTTCATAAGAGAAGACTACTCTCCACATTATCTTATTCAAAAAAGTAAGTCCAGTAACTACTACTCTAAAAGTTATATTACTTCTCATTTTTATTATCTTAATACTGCTACTGCTATAAAATTGAAATGTAACCTTGACCAAACGTACTTATATACCAACTAATACCAGTAATTTCATTTCAAATGCCACTGTTATTTTTACATAAACCTGAACATATATCAGCAGTTGCCTTTCAAGGACTAAATTGTTTGTTATACCACAATCTCAAGTATTACCTTCACATGAGCCAGCCATAGCAGCAATAAACATGGGGACCATCAATGAAAAGTGGACTCTAGTAGCCTGGATAGAGTAAAATAAAACAAGTACTTTTACTATTACAGAATATTGGTGGAAACATACTATTTTACTAGCAGACCTAGCAAGAGACAAGGTGACTGTGCTAGCATACCTTTATGAAAAAAATGACAAATACACTTCCCAAACAAATAGCATACAGCAATACTAGCAAAGACTTAGACCCACACTGGATTGTACTTGAATACAGTTAGGATACTAAAAGGATATTTTAACATTATTCTTTAATCCAACACTCCATCTCCCTCTCTCTCCATCATAGGTTCATAGGTTCAAAGGTTGGTACTAGGCTATCAGCTCTAGGGCCTATACAAGCCTAGCCAAAACAATTCCCTGGCTACTTCGTCCCACACTATTTACTTCCCAGGACCCCTGTCTAGCAGGGCGACTGACGTGATCTCCGGGGTGAATTTCCTTTCTCCCATCCAATCGTCAAGGTTCCTTTTGAAGAGGGCCAAAGTGACACTCTGCTTGACATGTATGGGCAATCTATTCCAGAGTCTGGGGAGTCTCTGGGTCAGGAACCTATCCCTCCAACATGTTTTGTTTATTGTGATGACAAAGTTTAGATCCCTGGAGCGTGTGGCTCTGAGGGATTGGGATTTCTTTAAGTGTAGCATATCCAACAGCTGTGGGTTTGACATGGCCTTGTATGTTAAGCAGAGATCGCCTCTGAGTAGACGATATGCAACAGAGTATAGCTGGAGTTTTTTAAGGCGGTCAGCGTAGGGCAACTGCTTTAGGCCTGTGATTCTTTTAGTGAGGTATTTCTGCAGCCTTTCCAGTTGTTGCAGATGTCGTGAGAGGTATATACCAAACGGGGCATTGTATTCTATAATGGGTCTAATGTCTCTCGCTCTCTCTCTCTCCATCTCTCCCTCTCTCCATCTCTCTCCTTCTCTTTCCTTCTTTCTTCCTCTCCTTCTCTCTCCCTTCCTGCCTCTCTCTTCCTCTCTCTCCTTCTCTCTCCCTCTCTCTCCTTCCCTCTCAATTTCACCCCCCTCTCTCTCTCCCTCCCTCTCTCTCTCTCTCTTCCTTTCTCTCTCACTCCCTCTCTCTCCTTCTCTCCCTCCCTCTCTCTCCCTCACTCTCTTTCTCTCTCCCTTCCTGTCTCTCTCTCTGCTGCGTAAGATTACTTCAAAGCATTTCAAAAACATTTTACATCCAACAAGAAAACCACAAACTGATCTTATTTGATGAACTAAACTTTCATTGACATTCTCGTATAAAATGAGAATAAATATGTTCTTCAGGTTTTATAACTTGACACAATTCAAGATACAAAAAGACTAAACATACAAATAAGAAAGTGATTTCTTTACAGTGTAATTATAACCAACATCAACACCAGATTATGTACAGTTAAAGTTTTTACAAATTCAGTAAGAAACCACTGTCTTGCTTACACTTTATGGTCATTAAAACACCCAAACTTCCTGCAAGAAAATGCCACTTACATATTTCACAGTTATCTGAATCTACCTTACACACTGGATTTCGAAATATGGATTTCTATTCTGAAGATAATGAAAGAAATTAAGTAATTCCACTGTCTATTCTATCTTTTATAATACACTTTCACCAATGCAAGATATATTATTCAAAATAAGGAAACAATAGGTTATAAAGTCACATAAAAATTTGAAATAGAGTCAGAAAGGACTGGAATTAAATTCTGTCTAACAATTACAAATTCAACACTTACCAGCAATTCAAAATGAATACTAGAATTGATGCAGATATAGCCAAGGATTCTTAGGTCAGAAAACACCAAATTATATATCCACAGATGATAAATTCTTTTTGGCAATCTATTAAGTGTGCTAGATCAACAAAATCATTGACCAAATCCTCCCAAAGAGCCACACTAGACAGGTATGTGGTTAATGTCATTAAACATTTGCATATCTTACCCGCCATCACCTAACATTCCAATACATAAAGTGTTTTTTACCAGCTCTTTTATTTCAATGCAAGAAGTCATACAAATATTCACCTTTTTTTCAAGATAACATAACATAAAGCTACAACCCTGACATTCACAGTCTTGATTTGAAACTAGGAAGTAACTTATTATGTAACCCCTTACCTACATTTATACAGGATCCTTAAAGGTAGTTTTGAACTTGCTATAGTAAGACCATTGAAAAGTTCCTTCACCAGCTTCTAAGAAGGAATACCACCCAAGAGCAGACATTTATCCATTTACCAAAATCATAGACAAAATTATGCATGATTGAATAAAAGCATAAATAGAAAAACATGACATTCTCTTTGAAAAGCATTATACCATTATACAAAATACAATTATTTCACTGCAATTTTCTCCTTAGCCAATCTACTTATTATCAGTATGAAATAATGACTTATAGTTGGTACTACCTTTTTATATCTGAACAGAACTTTTTAAGTGTTGATCTCATGATTTATTCCCTTAGGAATTCTTTAACTCTGAGATCTCCGATGATGCCTAAAATGGGTCACATGCAACCAATAAAACTGAACATGTCAAATCATTGTCAAAATGAATTCCTTAGAAATGACAACTCTTGTTAGGGATGTCTCTGATGACTCAGTGTTTGGTCCAGTAGGCATTCTTTATATAGTAACAATTTATCTTAAATATTTTAGCTTATCCAATGAGACAAGGAAGGGCAAGCCCCCAAAAAAAAAAGAAGTTAAAATAAAATAAAAAAAAATGCCTAACCTACAAGGCATTTTTCCAATCCAGAGCTGATGGATCTCCTACAGATTTGCAAAACAAATATTACCTGAGCTAAGGATCTAAACATGTTGGAGGGATAAGCATGTGTCTCAAAGATTACCACTGCTCTGGCACTCATTCCCCATTCGCGTGAAACAGAGCTCTTCCCTACACCTATTCAAATTAAATTTGGGAAATGGATAGGAAACTGCAAACTCATCCTTTTTTGATGCCCTAAGTCATAGGTATATACCAAAGCCATTCAAGCCTATGGGCATTGTTAATTAGGAAAACTGAGGCATGAATGGCTAGGCTAAAAAAAGTCTCTAGGGCTGTTAGCCTAAAAACCTCCTATGATATTATGATCTTATGATCTATCTAATATGAACAGTATTCTTTATACAGCTAATGCAGAGTTGAAGAAAGCACATCAAATACTGTATAGCCTTCAAAAGATTTACAAGATTTCAGTCTGAATTTGAACTGGTTGTCCTCAAGTAATCTTTCTGTCAACCCTTCAAAGATATCAGCAATGCTCATTGCCACCCCCACAAAAGGTTAACTCTGTACAAGATCCACTAATCCCAAATGCAGTTGGAAATGTCACTCCCGTAGTCTGTAAAGAAAAGTGTTTGAGACTACTTCTAGATCTACAGTTATCTTCACTTAAACTAGCATCCATTCAAGTTGATAAAGTAATTTATCAACTCAGATATGCTTAATGGCTCACACGCCGCATGCACACACACACACACACGCACACATATATGTATATATATATATATATATATATATATATATATATATATGGCTCCCCTTTATAATCTCGAAATACTGAAATCTTGAATTTCAGTATCTTGAAACCATAAAGACAAACGTTCAAAATCCCGAAACCTCAAAACCGTGAAATACAAGATTGCGAACATATACACACCACGCACCACACAACACATACGCTATCCTACCCACAGTACTTACACAAACACAACAACACAAATCAACACACCTACACTACATATAAGCAGCAGGACAAGCCCCCCTGCACCCTCCGTGTGGCGGGTGTGTGCCCCCCACCCCCCACTTGTATATACTAACTCCGAGATCGCACAAACAGGAAAAGACAGCAAACTCACACCCAGACATTCCACAGTCACACACACACACACACACACACACACACACACACACACACACACACACACACACACACACACATACACGCACTCATATTTTCACCTGCCTACCCTAACCCACACGTGCAACTTAGAAACACACTCACATACATTCAAACTCCCACCAAAAACCCTTACAAAACACTCCCTTACCTTAAATCCCACCTAAATCCACACATGACACCGTACACCATCCACACAAAACACTGGACATGATGAAGCATAAAGCCATAACCTTGAATTCAAGATATTCGAATTTGCGATTATGCACTTTTGCTATTTTAAAAATTTGCCTTTATGGTCTCAGGATACTGAAATTCGAGATTTCAGTATTTCACAATTATAAAGAGGAACTATATATGTATATATATATATATATATATACATATATATATATATATATATATATATATATATATATATATATATATATATATATATATATATATATATATATATATATATATATATATATATATATATATATATATATATATATATATATATATATATATATATATATATATATATATATATATATATATATATATACACACATATATATATACATATATATATATTTTTTTTTCCCTATTAAGTAAGCATGATGAGCCACAATTATTAGTACTAATTTTCGAATCCATTTTTGGATATGCATTTCCTTTCATTACATTAAATACCCCTATTAATTCATTCCTAATACAGAAAGTTAACGATAAGATATAAGATTTAGTCAAATCTTACATAATAGAGATCTTCACTGCATGAAAAAGCTCAGTCTAGTTTCTAGTTATTGCATGAAACAATCTTCTGTTAAACTTGTTTACTTTTAAAGTGATCAGTGACTCCTGTCACCCTACCATAACAAATAACAATCAACTTATATCATATTTCCTGGGATAATAAAACATAACCCTTCTCATTAGGCCATCTTATACTCCGGTTATTAACAAAATAATATTCTTAAAAACTGCTGAAGCAGCTTGAAATGCCTTTTTACAAAAACAACTGTAATTTAATTTTATTTGTATTTACATTTGATTACTGGGGAAGTCTGAATTGGTAGATGCCCATTTTCAACAGACACTCAGTGAGAAAAGCTCCAAAGTATTACAAACTCATTTTAAAAACAATCAGCAGTTGAAGTAATTTTACCAAATTAGACAATATGTAAAAACATCAGTTAAGAATAGATACAACTTACATGACAATGATTTCATATTTAAAGAAAGTTTAGCCAGTTTACAGAGAAATTAAAGCTAAGTTTGTATAATGCAAACAGCAATTGCAGTATGAAGTAAGAGAAAAAATAGGGTTATGAGATATTTAGAAAGCGAGTTAGAGAGAAGAAATTGAAGTAAGGAAGTGGGTGAAGAAGGGAGAGTAAAGAGGTATAAGGTATGGATAGGCAATTTTTCATAATTAGGGATATATATCATTCTGAGGTTGCGAAAGAACAGAACCATATTTTGGCTAAGAAATCCTTCATAATGGTTTTAATGGACTGGAGGGAGGGTATTAACCTAAAAGATACAGACATGGAGCTGCAGGCCTTAGCAACATAGTATGAGTACAGACCCTACCTGGCAGATTTGATAGGTTTGTGGACCGAGAGGAGTTTTTGGTCATTGGATCATAATTTTCATTGTGGGAAAATAGTTGTATAGAATGGTATTTAGTGCTGGACAAACACATAGATTCTGGATAATTTTATAGGTGTACATGTGAGTCAGTGGGGTCGTTTTTTAGTGATATACCATGGTAGGTTCTGAAAGGAGTATTTGCTGAAAATGTAGCATCTTTATCATAGCATTATTCAAGTTTTGATTTTTGTAATACCTGAGGTTAGAATGGATGGGAGCACCATAGCATAGTGAAGGGAGCAAGTAAGTAGTGTTGAGTACTTCTAGTTGTGTTGGTGAGAAGGTTCTTGGCAATGTAAAGCATCCTTTGTATTTGGTGATTTTTTAATGCAATTTTGTATATGCAGGTTAAACTTAAGATTATGATCCACTATCCTTCCTAATAATTTGATATGAGAAGTGACTTCAAGGGTTGTATTATTAAAACAGAGAATTTTAATTTGTATTTTTTTATGACAGAGGGATTTGGGGAAAATATATATTTTTTGGGGGGTGGGAGTTGAGCATGAGTTGTAAGTTACAAAGCTATTTCAGTAACTGGTAAAATTTCCTGAGTTATTTTATTTTTAGATGTGCCATGTTGTCAGATGTGCATATGAGTATGGAGCCATCTGAGTATTGTATTAAGGAGACCTGTTGTGTTGATATGCAGAGGGTATTAGGGAGAAGGCTAAAGGGGAGAAGACAAAGGATAGTGACTTATGGTACACCAGTGGTGACTGGGAGGTATGGGGAGAGGGTGGTGTGCCATTTTACTGACTGATACCTATGGGACAGATAGATTTTCAACCATAGAAGAGTGGTCTGAGATAGACCAAGAGAAGACATTTGAAGTAGACATTTGCTGTGACAAACTGCAATGAAGGCTTCAGACAAGACTAGAAATAAGGAAGAAACTAGTTTGCCATTATCTCTAGCTTTATTGACAGTGTCTACAAATCTTAGAAGTGCAGTGTTAGGACTATTGGAGGGGTATAAGCTGTATTGTTTGGGAGATAGGAGTTCTTCCTGCAGGTAATAGATTAGAAATTCTTTGAATAGGTTCATAGGTTCATAGGTTCATACTAGGCTATCTGCCCAGGGGCATTTATAAGCCTAGCCCATAGTTATGTGGCTTTCGCCACCCCTTTAGTTTGAATAAAAACTATGCCTATCATTTTTCTGTGCCTCTGTCAAGCAGTGACACTGAAGTAATCCCTGGGGTATATCTGCGATCTCCCATCCATTGGTCAAGATTCCTCTTGAACAAGGCCAGCGAGGTGCTCTGCCTCACATGTACCGGGATTTTGTTCCACAGCATAGGGAGTCTCTGGGTGATGAATCTGTCCCTCCAGCACGTTCTATTTATAACCGTGTCAAGGTTTAAGTCTCCCGCCCTTGTGGTTCTGAGGGATCTAGATTTTTGAGGTGAAGCATATTCATCAAATCTGGGTTTGACATGGCCTTATATGTCAGGCACAGGTCACCTCTGAGCAAGCGGTATGAGACTGAATAGAGCTGGAGTTCTTTCAGTCGGGCAGCATAAGACATATTTTTGAGACCCTTTATCCTTTTGGTGAGGAACTTTTGGGGCCTTTCAAGCTGCAGCAGGTGTCTGGTCAGATACATTCCAAATGGGGCATTGTACTCAATCATAGGTCTAATGAGTGATGAGTACAGGGTGACGATGACCTCCCTTGATCTAGATGTGAATCCCTTCATGATCAGGTGGGCGATATAGAAGGTTTTCCTAACTACTTTAGCAACATGAGTGTCAAGCGAAAGGCTACTGTCAACTTGGGTCCCCAGATCCCTGATGACTTTTTCTGTGCTCAGTGGATTGCCACCTATATGGCAGCTAGGGGTAACCTTGTTTTTCCCGAAGGGTATGACTATGCATTTTTTGGCGTTTAACTTCAGGCCATGGCTCTGGCACCAGTTATCCATTTCTGTGAGGCCCTTCTGGAGGATATCTGTGTCAGATGTGTTTTCGACTATAGCGCCCAGTTTGCAGTCATCTGCAAACTTTGTCAGCCATAACCCTCCTGTGTTTGCTTGTACTTCAGAAAAGTAGATGCCGAACAAGAGTGGACCCAGGACTGAGCCCTGTGGGACACCACTTGTGACAGGCTTTGAGTCTGACATGGCTCCAGCAACTCTGACCCTGTGGGTTCTGTCACTTAGCCAGTTTGCAACCCATCTTGTGATGTATGGGTTTACATTCAAGCTGATGAGTTTTTCGATGATACCTGAGTGGGGTATTGTGTGAAGGCCTTTGCCAGGTCGAGGTAGGCTGTATGGACTGCCTTTCCTCATCAATGGCCTTGGTGACTGTCTCGAAAAAGTCAACCAAGTTTAAGAGGCAGGATCTGCCTTTGACAAAGCCAAACTGGGTTGGATCCAAAGTCTGCAAGTTCCCTATGTCTTTATTTATGAGTTCCATTATGATCCTCTCCATGGCTTTGCAGATAAGGCTTGTCAAGCTAATGGGGTGGTAATTTCCAGGGTCTGTGTAGGCACCGCCCTTATGAAGTGGGACCACAGTCGCCGTGCGCCACTCCTTGGGTACGTATCCTGAGGTGAGGCTAAGATTAAACAGCTGTCCTAACTGTGGGTTTAATTCCTCGTTGAGTTCATGAAGCACACAGCCGGGGACACCATCCGGTCCCATGGATGCTGTGTTCTTTGCCTTAGTGAGGGCAGTTTTCACCTGGGCGTTGGAGATATTTGGGGGGCTACAATCCTCTGGAATAGATATCTCTCCTTTTGGGGGAGAGGGGGGAGAAGTTTGCACTGAACCTGTCAGCCAGTATGTTAGCAATGTGTGTAGGTTCAGTAATTTTCACATCATTTTGAACTAATTCTGAGCATATCTGGGAGTTTCCTCCTAGGTTTCTAACATAGCTAAAGAAGGCCTTATGATTGTCTTTAGAGTCCTTGGTGATTTTTCTCTCAAAATTTGCCTTGGATGATTTTATGAGAGCTCTTAGTTTTTTACTTATAATGATCAAAGGTGTCTTACCTTTCAAGGATTTTGCTCTATCTTGTAGTAGCTTCCTCTTTTTGTTGTAGAGCTTGTTTATGGCTGGGGTCCACCAGACTGGACGCTTGCCTTTGGTACAAAGAGTCTTAGTTTTGTTTGGGATTGCCTGATCCATGCAGTCCTGTAGGTGCTGGTAGAAGGCATTTGTAAGTGATTCAGCGGTTTGAGTAATGTTTACCACTGACTCAGGGGCCTTAAAGGAGACCACACTAGTTTTTAGAAGTGTGAAATCAGCTTTTGAGAAGTTTTTCACTGTGGTCTTTTTGTTTCAGGTGGGGTGGGATGAGGACCTCCAGCGAGATTAGTTTATGATCTGATCTCACCAGTGAGGGGTATACTTGCGGTGTTGAACATTTTGATCCCATGTTCGTGATGATGAGATCAAGTATGTTTTCTCCTCTTGTGGGGATGGTGACTAGTTGTTCCATGGCATTTGAGTTTATGAACTCCAGGAATCTTTGGGTTAGAGTGTTCGGGCTTGAGTAGTGTTCCCAGTCTATATTAGGGTAGTTGAAGTCACCTAGTATGATGGTGTTTGGAGATACATTTATCCCCTCCAATGTTTTCAGGAAAGCCATGTGAGGTTCCTGAGTTTGAGAGGGTGGCCTGTAACATGCTACAAATTGCAGAGCAGTCTTGCCTATGGTTAATTGCACCTGGATGGTCTCCGATGCATCGTGTGTTGCCACCAACCTTGAGGTGTGGGTGTCCTTTATGAATATGGACACCCCCCCTCCTTTCTTGGTGTTGTCCGGATTTTGGGGCCTGAACGCATGATATGAGGTGAAACCTGTTAGTGCTGGGGTGCTCTCAGGAGCCTTGAACCAGGTTTCTGTCACAGCACAGACATTGATGTTCTCCATATTGAGAAGGGCCTCGAGTGCGTGCATCTTGAGAGTGAGACTTCTGGCATTGAGCAGCATTACCCTTAGTTTTTCTTTTTGGTGTTCTAGGGTGGTAGGTTTAGAATTTGAGCCTTGCCTAAAAAAGGCACTATGGGGGTGGCAAGAGCCTTTGCCAATATCCGGAAGCCCAGGGGTGACAGGTGCAAGCCATCCCTTGCGAAGCAGCATGGCTTGTCCAGCATGTCATCCCAGGCAGACAGACATTGGATCCCCTTTGAATGACACCAGAATTTAAGCCAATTATTAAAGCTGATCATCTTATCACTGTATTGTGGCATCATTCTAGGTGAAGGTAGGATACTGCTCAAGGTCAGGGCCATACCTGCCTGGGCTACATAATCAGAGAGCTCCTCGATGTCCCTTTTCATGTAGTCCAAGGAGGTACGTCTCAGGTCGTTGACACCAGCGTGGACAATGACTCAGTCGTACTTGTGGCTCCTGTTGAGAGACCTAAGAGCTTACATTATGTGGCGGATTCTAGCCTGACAGGCAGCTTACTGTGACCTTCTCCTTACTCAGTCTGGTGAGCGGGACGTCAGTGTGTCTGACTATGGAATCACCAATGACAAGTGTGTCTGGCATTTTGTTTGGCCTTAAGGGCTGTGACTGTTTGACACTCTGACTGTGTGGTCTATGTGTTGCATGTGTTGGGTCGTGAGGTGGTAGTTGTTTGGGTGTCTGCTTTGGTGGCTTCTGCTGTTTTGGTAAATTTTTGATCAGAGCCTCCGAGTATGTCTTTGTGTGAGTATGTGTATGATTTGAAGTTGTGATGGTACCATGTGTGACTGGGTATGTATTTTGTGTGGTTACCTTCTCCTCCTGTCTGGTCTTGCCAGTCCTATGTTGAGAGAGCTCAGCCTCCAGTTTGGCCGTATAGTTGCATCTCTCGCATGTATTTGTGTTTTGTGGGAGAAGGAGAGGATTGTCTGTGTACATGAGGCAATTGTAACATTGCCTCAATATTCCCAGGTTCACCAGTTGAGCTGGAGAGGACACTAGCAACTGATCCCTCGACATACTAGAAGTAGTAGATAAAGAGACTTTCAAAGGACTCCGGGGGAAGTGGGTTTTAGGCTGGTGGGGTACTATCTATAATGAGTGCTTTATCAAGGTGCAAGTACTGTAGGAGTAAGTGCTAGGCTTTACAGATAGAGAATAGTCTACTTGGGAATCAAGTAGAGATGAACTTTTCAGTTATAGGATATGCTGGTTAGATCAGCAGTACAGCTCGAGGAAGGTAGTTCTAAGGGAAAATTTGAAGAGTGGAATTTAGATGGCCCGAATAGTTTAACCTTGTTTAACCACCGCTGCTCTTGTGTGCAACAGTGGCAACTCCGCGCTAAATCGCGCTAACGTGTGTTTAGCGTGTTTTATAGCAGGGGGCTGAAGGGAGCTAGGAATTTGCCCAAAACGACCAATGGACTACTAGTTTCTGGCTGAAACTTCACCAAATCGGACAAAAAGGCCGCTCAGTGCTTCCCACTCCCACTGGTAAGCAAAGAAACTTCCCTCCTTCCTAATATGGCAATGGATCAGTAACAGGAACTAAAAACAAAGCCCAGGGATCAGCAACTCTGAAACTGGACTACTCTAGTTCAGTAAGGCGGGAAAACAAGAGATTTTTTTGTTTTATTACAGAGATAAGGAAAAAAAACAGACAGTAAATGCTATAAATGCTGTAAATCGGCTAGCGCACTTTAGTGTGTAGCTTACAGAAACAATTTGCAACAATTAGTAACTTAAAGTGCAATAAACAGTGTAAAATGCAGAAATCACTTAAAGTAGCAGTAAAACAGGCGAAATGCAGTCGCTAGCTTAATAACAGTGGGAAAGCCACAAAAAAAAAAAAAAATGCACTTTTCAAGTATTTTGGAGGAAGATAAGATTGTTACAGGTAAAGTTAATATCTTCTGTTAAATTTCCCTCCATTGTGTAGAGGGATAATGAGTGTTTTTATTTCCAGAGAGAGAACGTAGGAGTCCTTGACTGACATATTCATAAGGATTGAGACAGGATAAGCAATGTTATCTGTTGCAATTTTAAAGTACTCACTAGGAAGGTCATCAATTGAAGTAGAGCATAGTCTGAGTTTGTTTGAGTCTTTTTATATAGGATGTGGGCACAGGTTTGAAGGTGCAAGTGGATGTGGTGATATGTGGCTGTTGAACAGGGCTGGAATTGGATGCTGGAGAATCCATGGATGCTATACTGTCTACAAAATAAGAGTTGAATTCTATTGCAGTTTCAAGTGGTGAGTTATTGGGAGAGGGGTTAAGGATGACTTTTTGGTGGGGATTTAACTTTTCTTTAATTTATGACCAGACAATTTTAGGGTTGTCTTTACTATTGCTCTGAAAGTTGTTATAGCATAGCTTTTGTTTGACTTCATTTATTTGTTTTTTAGTACACTTGGAGAGCTTTCGGACATTTTTGAGATATTGTGGCATTTTCTATTTTGTCATTCTTTCTACTCTTTTTCTCTATCCTGCATCACCATTCGATGCTTTTGGATAGCCAGATCACATTGCTGATTTTTTGTCTCTTCCTTCTTGAAGGTACAAGACTGTTTGGGAAATTTAGGAAAGTTATTTACAGCCTCATCTAAAGGGTGGATTTGTAGGATGTTCCAGCTAATAAATGATATGGTAATGACAAATATTTCTAGGTTAAACTTGTACAGGTAGCATTTTGTTTTAGAAACATGCTGTTTAAGTGGATGTGTAAGATGTCTGATTGTACTGATAGGGAGATGACCACTGAGAGAGTCTGACATTTAACTGTGGTGGTGAATTTGCTAGGGTCTGATACTAAGATCTAGTCTAATAAGGAATTTGATGTTTTGCTATAACGTGTGGGGTCATTAATTAGTTGTGTCAAACCATATAAGTTCATGCTAGTTGTAGGGGAGTTAGAGGTTATGTCCATCCAATTCTTACTCTCAAGTCAGTGATTACTGGGAGCAATCTGTTTATACCAGTATAAAACAATTAAAAAGGAAACAAAAAACAGAAGAGGTTTTCATTTGTTTACTGAATATAGAAATTAGGAAGTTTGGGAGACTAAGTAACTGGCATACACAGTATAATCTATTAGTCAAGAGAAGGGACAGTGGCCATCTTAGTAAGTGGTCCTTAGAGTGCAAGGACTGTTTCCTTTGGGGGAAATATCTTAACTAATTTCCAGCATAGGGCAGAGACTAGTTAAATTTAATACACGGCAAATCTTTATGTGTTAAACTTGCACACATTGCACAATAGCAAGGTTCTCAGTGAGAGCTTTCTAGAGTTGGGCCTTGCCACATAGCTCCTGCAGTATCAGGGTCAATATTGGATGCAGTGACTACATGCTATTCACAGGGACAAAGTTCACAGTGAAAATATTAAGGGGTTTGACCATGTTGCACAGCTCCTACAGTACTGGAGTCAGGATAGCTTGTAATGACCACAGACCATTGCACAATGACAAAATTCTCAGTGAAAACTTTCAGGAGTTGGGCCTTATTGCAGATCTCCAGAAGTATCAGGGTCAAGACTGGATGTAGCAACCACAGATTATTAATCAATAACAAAGTTCTCAGTGAATAGAACAATGACACAGTTCTCAGTGAAATCTTTCAGGGGTTGGGCCTTGTCACAGAGCACCTGTAGTATTGGGGTCAGGACTAGATGTAAAGACCACAGGTTATTGCATAATGGCAAAGCTGTCAGTAAAAACTTTTGGGAGCTGAGCCTTATTGCAAAGCTCCAGCAGTATCAGGGCCTTGTCTCACAGGTGCTGCAGTATCAGGGTCAGGATTGTATGCAGTGATCACAGGTTATTTCGCAATGACAAAGTTCTCAGTGAAAACTTTTGGTAGTTGGGCCTTGTCACTGAACTCCTTCAGTATCAGAGTCAGGATAAGATACAGTGACCACAGGGTCTGCACTGTAAAAGAAGATGGTGAATGAGTTGAAGTGGAGACCAAAGTGAAATTAGATCCTTACTAAAGGAGCAGGGGAGCATCTGCTTTAATGATCATGAATATGCTTTTCCCTGCTCTGGTTTACCTTTATATAATTTATTTGCTTAAAGTCTGCTAATAAATATAGCTGCAGCTCAAATGCTTACTTGGTACAAGCATAAATATTGTAACATTCTATGTTATATATTTCTGTATTTCTTTACATTTCCAAAGTCTAATTATTTTCTTCAAATATTTTAGTTAGGGCTGTTTTCCATGCTATGTACTATCCAGAGATTCTCTAGTATGATAGCATTAGAGATGGTACATATAGGATCATAGGAAGTTACTAGGATAAAGGCCTTAGGGCCCTTACAAGCCTAGCCAAGTTCTACCCTTAGTTATATGATCAACACTGATTACCCTTGTCCAGAAGGGACACAGGTGGAACCCCCATGGGGTAAATTTACAGTTACCCATGCAATCGTCCAGATTGTGTTGGAAGAGGGACAGTGATATAGAGGTAGGAGTCTGTTCCAAATGTTGGACCCTTGGGAGACAAACCTGTCCCTCCAGGAGGTTCTATTAAAGTCACATACCAGGTTAAGGGCTTTAGAGCGAGTAACCCCTGTATCATTTGACTTAAGGAGATGCATCATTTCCAGTGAAGCAGGGTCAGAGATTGCCTTGTATGCAAGGCAGAGATAATCTCTGAGCAGTCTGTATGAAACAGAATAAAGTGACAGTGATTCCAGGAGATCCACATATGGCCATAGGAGAGATGCTAAAGACCTTGAATTTTCCTTGTGAGGAACCTTTGTGGTCTCTCCAATTGTTGCAGGTTCTTGGAAAGGTACATACCAAAAGAGGCATTATACTCAATTATTGGACTGATAAGAGAAGAGTACAGGGAGGTTATAACTTCTTTTTTTTTTTCTGGTGACAATGCCCTTATTTATGAGATGAGCAATATAGAATGCCCTTCTTACCACTGTGGAGACATGGTGGTCAAAAGTAAGGTTGCTGTCAACCTATGTGTCCATGTCTCTCACCACTGAGGGCATAATTAAGGTGTTGCTATTGATGTGGTAGTTAGCAGGAACATCACCCTTAGTGAAAGGGATGATAATACATTTTTGTATTGAGTTTAAGGCCATGACTCTGGCACCAATCATTTGTTTGTGTAAAATCCTCTTGTAGGATGTTGACATCATCTGGAGATTCTATGACCGCTCCCAGTTTGAAGTCATCAGCAAACTTTGTCAATCACAGATGTTTAGTTTTAGTTTGCACTTCAGAAAAATAGATTCCAAACAGTAGCGATCCCAGGACAGATTCCTGTGGAACACCACTTGTTACAGGTCTGCTGTTGGAGGTGGTTTCCCATATTTTGACTATATGTGTTCTATCAGTGAGCCATTTAGTGACCCATGTAATAATATAAGGGTTGATACCTAGTTGGATAAGTTTGTCAATGATGCCTGAGTGGGGGATAGTGTCAAAACCCTTGGCTAAGTCTAGGTAGGCTGTATGCACAGATTTCCCCTCATCCAAGGCCTTGGTGACTGTCTCGAAGAAGTCCACCAGTTTTAACAGGCATGATCTCCCTTTGCCAAATCCATACTGAGTAGGGTCAAGTGTTTGAAGATTGCCTATATCTTTGCTGACAAGATCCATAATGATTCGCTCCATGGCCTTGCAGATAAAGCTAGTCAGGGTAATAGGTCTATAGTTCCTGGGGTCAGTGGAAGCACCAGGGAATAACAATGGCCTTTTCCATTCAGCTGGGACAAAGCTGGTGCTTAGACTGTGATTGAAAAGAGTACCCATTGGTGTTCCTAATTCTTGTTGCAACACATGTAGGATGCAGCCCGGGTTTGTTCTCAGGTCCCATAGATGCTTTGTTTTTGGCCTTAGAGAGGGCATTTATGACATGCTGTTTTGAGATATAAGGTAGTGGACAGGTGGTATGGATGTCATGGGGTACATGTGGCAGGGACAGGGGAGTGAAGTTTTCACAGAACCTGTTGCCCAGCAGGTTAGCTATGTCCACAGGCTCAGTATATGTGATATCATTAACTACCAGTTTGGCACAAATCTGGGACTTTCGTTTTAGGTTACAGATATAGCTAAAGAATGCCTTATGGTTGTCTTTACTTGAGGAAGCTAATTTGGATTCATAGTTTGCTTTGGATGACTTCACAAGAAGACTTATTCCCCTGTTTAAGCTGTGGAGGTAAAGTTTCCAGTTTGGGACTCACTTCCTCTTACTCTTAGACAACAATTTCTTCCTTTCATTGAACAGCCTGTCAATGGCAGTTGTCCTCCAGGCAGGTTTGCTCTTCCTTGAGGAACTTGTTTTGTTCCTATCAGGTACAGCTGAGTCAATGCAGTTATGTAGGTGTTTATATAAAACACTGGTGTATGATTTGGCATAGTTGCCAGCTCCATCTGAGGGGGAGGTGCAGTGAAACTATTTATACCATCCCATAAGAGGTTATAATCTGCTTTGGAGACATTTTTTAGTTTAGTTGCTGCTGGGGGTGGGGTGGGGTCAGGTGTGATGGCTACTTCAAATGAGACTGATTTGTGGTCACATCTCACCAGGAAAGACCTCACAGCAGGGGTGCTACAGTGGTCCCCCATATTGGTAAGCACCAGATCCAGGATGTTGGTACGCCTTGTGGGGGTGTCAATCAGCTAGTCCAGGGAACTGGAGTTAACCAAGTCAAGGAACCTTGGGGTAAGTGAGTTTGAGCATGTGTAATTTACCCATCAATGAATGGGTAGATAAAGTCACCCAAAACCATGGTGTTCAGATGTGTCTTGAGAGACTCAAGTAGATCCAAATAGGCAGAGTGGGTGCCCTGATTCATGGAAGGAGTCCATTAGGTGACTTGAATAGGTGTCCTACCAACAGTTAATTGCACTTGAAGTATCTCCAGAAAATCATACTGTTTAACAACTCTGGAGGTGTATTTATCTTTAATGAATACAGATACACTGCCTCCTTTAGTTTTCATGCCTTCAGTTTATGGTCTGAATGTGTGGAAGGAGGTATAACCCAGTATGGCTGGGGTGCTCTTCACAGCCTTGAACCAGGTCTTCATGACTGCACAAATGTCTGTGTCTTTCAAGGTGAGGACTGCTTCCAGTGAGTGCAGTTTTGTGTTAAGACTCCTAGCATTAAGCAGCATAACCTTGAGGTTGTTTTTAAATGGAGTTTTTACGTTGGGAATTTTGTCTTAGAGACAATGCCTAAAAAAGTCAGTATAGGGATGGCAAGAGCCTTAGCCATTAGCCAAAATTCCAGGGGTGACAGATAATGACCATCTCTGGCAAAGCTTCTATCAAATGTACTAGAGCAACAAAATCATTGCCCAAATCCTCCCAAAGAGCCACACTAGACAGGTACCTAGAGAGGTCTTTCGGTCATGTCATCCCAGGTGACAGGTACTGGATCCCCTTAGAATGACACCAGAAACTAAGCCAATTATTGAAATCATTAATTTTTTGTTTATATTGAGGCATCATCCTAGGTGAAGGTAAAAAGATGCTTAAGGCTAAGGACATACCTGCCTGAGACACATAGTCTGGGAGCTCAGTCATGTCTCTCTTTGTATAGTCCAGAAAGGCATGTCTCAAGTTGTTCACATCAACATGGACTATGACAGAGTCATAACAGTCCTTGTTGTTGAGAGACGTGAGTGCATGTATGATATGGGTGTATCCTGGCACCTGCCAAACAACTGACTGTAACCTTTTCCTTATCCAACCTGGTGAGAGGGACATCTGTGCATCTCATGATAGAATCACCTATGATTAATATGTTTGCTTTTGTGATTTGTCATAAGGTCTTGACAGGTGAGACACTGGTGCATGAGCTGTTATGTGTGTTGTGTTCTGCAGAGGAAGTATGATGTGTAGTGTGCTTGTGTTTGTGTTCGGGAGGTCTTTGGTGTTTAGGTATGTTTCTTGTGAGGACCTCTGCAGATGTAGCTATGTGTGATCTGGGTTTGGGGGAATATGAGGTGAGGTGTGCATAATGACATCCCGCTCATTGTCATATGTACTAGCTGGTGCATGAGACAGCATGGATTCAAGGTTCTTAATATAGTTGCATCTTTCACATGTTGAGTTTGTGAGGACTAGGAGTAGAAGGTTGTTGGTGAACATTAGGCAGTTGTTATGCTACCTCATGATGCCCATGTTGACCAAGATGGCTGGAGAAACTCTGGGAAATTGTCTGTCCATAGAATTAGGTAAATTTATATGGTCAGGAAAAGAAGTCACACTTATGAATGGCTAGTGGGTAAGATGTGTGTTGGCACCACTGAGGCTAGCCTTAGTGTTCCACCTGACAGTAGAGCAGTGTCGTGAAAAACCTCTGGAGGACCATAGGTTCACAGGTGTGTACTAGGCTAATGGCCCTGGAGCCTTTACAAGCCTAGCCCCAAAAAATTACCCTGGCATCGTGCCACCCAATTTTAGTTCACAGTGCCTCTATCCAGTAGGGCAACTGGAGTGATCCCTGGGGTGAACTTTCTGCTACCCATCCACTTGTCAAGATTTCTCTTGAAGAGGGTCAGCAAGGTTTCTGCTTGACATGAATGGGAAGCTTATTTCAGAGTATTGGCAGTCTTTGGGAGATTAAATTGTCCCTCCAGCATGTCGTGTTGATTGCAGTAATGAGGTTGTGATCTCTGCAGCATGTGGTATGGGGGATCTGGATTTCTTTAGATGTAGAATTTCAAGTAGGGATGGGTTGGACATGGCTTTGTAAGTCAAGCAGAGATCACCTCTAAGTAGATGATAAGAGACTGAGATCAGCTAAAGTTTCTTGAGTCTGTCCATATAGGACATGTGTTTAAGGCCTAAGATCGTTTTTGTGAGGTACTTTTGTGGCCTCTCCAGCTGTTGTAGGTGTCTGGTCAGGTGCATGCCAAATGGGGCGTTATATTCAATGACTGGTTTAATGAGGGTTAAGTAGAGAGGGATGATGACCTCTTTCTTCATGGATGTGAAACTTTTGGTTATAAGATGTGCCACGTAGAAGGACTTTCTGACCACAGTGGCAATGTGGTTGTTGAAGGTGAGGTGGCTATTGACCTGGCTGCCCAGATCTCTTATGGCCCCTTCAGTGTTTAGTGGGCTCCCATTGATGTGGTAATTTGTGGGAACTGCATTTTTTCCAAAGGGAATGATAAGGCATGTTTTGGCATTAAGCTTAAGGCCATGGTTCTGACACCAGCCATTGGTCTCATAGAGGCCCTTTTGTAGGATGTCTGCATCACCTGGGGAGTTGATAATGACTCCTAGCTTGCAGTCATCAGAGAACTTGGTCAGCCAGAGTACCTCTGTGTGGGTCTGGACTTCTGAGAAGTAGATGCTAAACAGGACAGGGCACAGGATCGACCCCTGTGTGACTCCACTCGTAACTGGTCGACAGTCAGACTTGGAATCTGCAACTTTCACTCTGTGGGTCCTATCTTTGACTCAATTTGTAATCCACCTAGTAATATAAGGATTGATTTCTAGTTTGGTGAGTTTATCAATGATACCCGAGTGGGGAATGGTATCAAAGGCCTTGGACCGGTCAACGTAGGCTGTATTATGCACTGCCTTACCCTCATCCACAGCCTTAGTGACTGCCTCAAAGAAGTCACCCAGGTTCAGCAGGCAGCATCTCCCTTTGACAAAGCCAAACTGTATGGCATCAAGAGTTTGGAGATTGCCTATATCTTTGTTAAGCAGGTCGATGATGACATGCTCCATAGCTTTGCATACCAGACTTATCAGGCTAATGGGGCAATAGTTCCCAGGGTCTGTAGTCCTTCCCCTTTTATGGAGAGGGATGACTGTAGCAGTGCAACATTCAATGGGGGCAAAGCCTGAGATAAGACTGTGATTGAACAGGGCACACATGTGTCGTGCCAGTTTTGTAGCTTATATAGGATGCAGCCAGGAATATTATCAGGTCCCATGGATTGTGTATTCTTGGCTTTGAGCAATGCAGCTTTTGCCTGTGCTACAAAAATAGTGGGTACCAGGATTTCTTTTGGTATGTGATAGGGCCTTTTGGGGGAGATAGGGTTAAAGTTGGCACTGAATCTGTCAGCCAGTATGTTGGCTATATCTGTTGGCTCAGTATAGGAGGTACCATTGTGCAATTACTCAGAGAAAATCTTTGTATTGCCTTGGACGTTCTTGATATAGCTATAGAAGGTTTTGTGGTTGTTTTTGGTGTCAGCCACAATTCTGCCTTCATAGCTGGCTTTAGTGGATTTGCTAAGGGATCTCACATTTTTGTGGAGTCTGATATGGGAGTTTTTCCAGTCTCGTGACTTCATTTATTTCTACAACAGTTTCTTCCTTCTGTTGTAGAGTTTATCAATGGGCGGAGACCACCAGATTGGCTTCCTTTTTTGGAGGAGAGCGTCTTTGTTCTATTTGCTTTGGCAAGATCCATGCATTTGTGTACATGGTCGTGCAGTGCATTGGTGTTGTAGAGTTTATTTATCATACACCAATGCACTGATTTGGCAGTCATTCACCTATTTTCCATTGGCAAGGGGCTGAGAAGTCAGCCACTTCTGTTTTTAGGTGCCCAAAGTCAGCATTGGAGAAGTTTTTCAGGGTGGTTACCTTAGCAGGGGGTGTAGGTGAGATGGAGATTTCCATGGTGATCAGCTTGTGGTCAGATTTAACCAGGGATAAATTGACTGTAGGTGTGAAGCAATGGTCTCCCATGTTGGTGATAACCAGGTCAAGGATGTTGCTTCCTCTAGTGGGATCAGAATGAGCTGGTCCAGGGCATTGGAATTGATAAATTCCAGGAAGCGTTGGGCCTGTACATTGGTACTTGAATAGTTTTCCTAGTTGATGGAAGATTAGTTGAATTCACCCACTATGAGAGTATTGGGCTGGACCTTGATAGATTCCAGGGTGCTTAGGAACTTGGAGTGAGAGTCTAGGGACATGGTTTGCATTCTGTAGCAGGCTATGATTTGTATCACCATCTTACCCAGTGTTAGTTGTACCTAAAGTATCTTAGATGCATTATGCTGGGATACCAGTCTAGAGGTGTGTGTATAATTTACGAATATGGAGACACCACTGCCTTTGGACCTTCTGGCTGTATTCTGGGGCCAAAAGGTATGGAATGAGTTGTAGCCTGAGAGTGCAGCGGTGCTTTCTGCCTCTTTAAACCAGTTCTCCTTTACAGCCCAGATGTCAACATTCTCCATTTTGAGGATAGCTTTAAGTGAGTGCATCTTGAGATTTAGACTTCTAACATTGAGCAGCATGATGCTCAGATTGCATTTGCTTGTAGCTGTTACAGTAGAATTTGGGTCTTTGGAACACTGCCTAAAAAGGCACTATAAGGACCTTGATATATTCCAGGGTGCTTAGGAACTTAGAGTGAGAGTCTAGGGACATGGTTGGCATTCTGTAGCAGGCTATGATTTGTATTTTGATTCGGCCAGTGTAGGGCATCTGTTTGAGGCCAGTAATCCTCTTTGGGAGGTACTTCTGTGGCCTTTCCAGCTGCTGCAGATGTCTCGTGAGGTACATTCCAAAAGGGGGGTTGTACTCTATAATGTGTCTAATGAATGTTGAGTAGAGGGGAACAATGACCTTTTTTTTCCTAGATGAGAACCCTTTTGTGATGAGGTGTGCCGCACAGAAGGATTTCCTGACTACTGTGGCAATGTGATTATCAAAGGAGAGACTACTGTCCACCTGGGTCCCAAGGTCTCTTATCACACATTTGGCGTTAAGTAGACTGCCACCTATGTGGTAGTTCATGGGTACAGAGTTTTTCCCAAAGGGGATGACAATGCACTTTTAGGCATTGAGCTTGAGGCCATTGCTCTACCAAAAGGCATCTGTCTCAGTGAGGCCCTTCTGTAGGATCTCCACATCATTTGGGGACTCAACTATGGCTCCTAGTTTGCAGTCATCTGCAAACTTCATTAGTCAAAGATCTTCTGTGTTATCCTGTACTTCAGAGAAGTAGATACCAAAGGGGAGAGGTCCCAGGACTGAACTCTGTGGTACTCAACTTGTCACTGGTTTGAAGTCAGATTTGGAGTCTACAACTTTTACAGTATGAGTTCTGTCAGTGAGCCAATTGGCAACCCATCTTTTGACATAGGGATTTATACCTAGTTTAGTGAGGTTAGCTATAATTCCAGAATGGGGGATGGTGTTGAAAGCCTTGGTGAGGTCACGGTAGGCTATGTGAACCACCTTACCCTTGTCTACAGCTTTGGTGACTGCCTCAAAGAAGTCAATTAGGTTCAGGAGGTATGATCTGCCTTTCACAAACCTGAACTGGGTGGGGTCCAGAGTTTGGAGGTTACCAATGTCTTTGTTTATGAGTTCCATAACCTTACAGACCAGGCTCATCAAGCTAATAGGGCAATAGTTCCCAGGATCAGTGGTGGCTCCTCCTTTGTGGAGTGGGATAACTGTTGCTGTCTGCCATTCAGTAGGCACAAAACCTGATGTGAGACTATGATTGAACATGGTGCTTATGTGGGGAGCCAGTTCGTTCTGAAGTTCATGTAAAACGCAGCCTGGGATGTTGTCCAGTCCCATGGATGCTGTGTTTTTGGCTTTAGAGACTGCAGCTTTTACCTGCGTAATTCTGATTACAGGGACTCTGCATTCTTCCTGCATAGATATGGGCCCTTTAGGGGGTTATAGGGAGGTAAAGTTAGCACTGAACCTATCTGCCAGGATGTTGACAATATCAGTTGGTTCTGTAATTTTCATGCCGTTGTGCTGCAACTCAGAGCAGATCTGGGTGTTGCCATTGAGATTCTTGACATAGCTATAGAATGCTTTGTGGCTGCCCCTAGAATCAGTGGTGATTTTGTTTTCATAGCTAGCTTTGGAGGACCTTATAAGGGATCTCAGCTTCTTACTGAGGCTGACCAGGGAACTTCTCCACTTATGGAATTTTACTCTCTTTTGCAGCAGTTTCTTCTTACTGTTGTAGAGTTTGTTTATGGTAGGGGACAACCAGATTGGCTTCCTTTTTTTGGAGGATAGCATCTTGGTTCTGTTTGGGATAGCATGATCCATGCACTCGTGTAAGTGCTTATAGAGTGCATCTGTGTAGGATTCATCAGTTGTAACTGTATTGTCCATCTCCATGGGTGTCATGAAGTTCACCACTTCTGTCATAAGAAGCATGAAGTTGGCTTTGGAGAAATTTTTTACCATGATTTCCTTAATGGGGGGGGGGGGATGTGGGTATCTAGGGTGATTAGCTTATGGTCAGATCTGACCAACGAGGTGTTGCCTTTAAGTGTGGAACACTGGTCACTCATGCTGGTAATGACTAGGTCTAGGATATTGTTGCCCCTGGTGGGGGTGTGGATAAGTTGATCCAGAGCATTGGAATTTATGAATTCCAGAAAGTGTTGAGCGAAGGAGTTGGTACATGATTAGTTTTCCCAGTTAATGGTGGGGTAGTTGAAATCGCCCATTACTGGGGTGTTTGGTTGAACCCTAATATTTTCCAGTATATCAAGAAAAGAGGAGTGGAAATCCTGAGGCATGGTGGGGGATCTGTAGCAAGCTACAATTTGGATTGCAGTTTTGCCCAGAGTTAGTTGCACTTGGATAACCTCGGATGCATTATGCTGAGCAACCAGCCTGGAGGTCTGGATATCATTAATGAATATAGACACACCTCTGCCTTTGTTAGGTGGCCGAAAAGTGTGGTATGAGTTATAGCCTGGAAATGCAGGGGTGCTCTCTGGAGCCTTGAACCAGGTCTCAGTCACTGCACAAATATCAATGTTCTCCATTTTAAGGAGTGCCTCGAGGGAGTGCATTTTGAGGTTTAGACTTCTAGCATTGAGTAGCATTACCCTCAGTTTTTGCTTGCCTGTTCCTGTTATGGTGGTGAATTTGTCATTTGAACCTTGACTAAAAAAGGCACTATAGGGGCAGCAAGAGCCTTAGCCAGTATCTGGAATCCTAGGGGTGACAGGTGCAGACCATCTCTGGCAAAGCATCATGTTCTGACGACCATGACCTCCCAGGCAGACAGATACTGTATCCCCTTAGAATGACACCAGAAGCTTAGACAATTGTTGAAGCCAATCATTTTGTCCTTGTACTGCAATATCATTCTGGGTGATGGCAGGATGCTACTCAGGGCTAGGGCATACCTGCCTGGGCTACAAGATCATAGAGCTCTTCCATGTCTCTTTTCATGTAGTCCAGTGATGTACAGCAACCTTCTCCTTGTTTAGCCTGGTGAGTGGGACATCAGTGTGCCTGACTATTGAGTCACCTATGACTAGTGTGTTGGGTACGTTGTTTTGCCTTATGGGCTGTGTTTGAGTGGCACACTGAGTCTCTGGGCTATGTGTCATTTGGGTTGTGTTGGGGGGTGGAGGTTGCTTGCATTTCTGCTTTTGAGGTCTCTGTTGCTTGAGCAGATTATTATTGAGAGCCTCTGTGAATGTTTTTGTATCGATCATGTTGTCCTAGGCACACAGATACTGGATCTCCTTGGAATGACACCAGAAACCTAGCCAATTATTGAAGTCAATCATTTTCTGCTGATACTGTGGTATCATTCAGGGTGATGATAGAATACTGCTCAGGGCTATGGTCGTACCTGCCTGGGTCACAAATCCAAGAGTTCCATCACATCTCTTTTCATGTTGTCCAGGGTGGTACGTCTCAGGTCATTCACACCCACATGGACAGTGACTGAGTCATATTTGCACTTGTTGTGGAGTGATCTGAGAACATGTGTTATGTGGTGGATTCTTGCACCTGATAGACAATTGACTGTCACCTTCTCCTTGTTCAATCCTAGTGAGTTGGATATCATTGTGCTTCACAATTGAGTCTCCTATGATTATTACATTGGGCAAAGTGTTTTGCCTTGAGGGCTTAGGTTGAGGGGCACACTGTGGTGGTCAGCTATGTGTTCTGAGGTTGGTGTTGTGTTGTAGTGGTTGAGATCGTTTCTGTCTTGGGAGTCTCTGTTTGGGTAAATTTTTATTGAGAGCCTCCCTGAAAGTGGGAGTATGGTTTGTTTTTCTATGTGTGAGTTGTGATGGTTGGTGTTTTGGAGGGCTGTGTATTCCATGTAGTGAGTAGCAAGTGTTGACCTTCTCCTCTTGACCAGCTAGTCTGGTCTTGGTTGGAGAGTGCACTGCTTCCAGTTTAGTGATATAAGTGGATCTCTCACATGTATGAGTGTTGGGAGGTAAGACGAGAGGGTTGTCTGTGTACATGAGACAGTTGCCACACTGTCTCAGAATGCCCAAGTGCACCAGGCTAGCAGGAAAAAGCACAGGAAATTGCCCTACAATCATACCAGGAGGGGTGGTTAGAACTAATAAGTACTGGTGCTGTTATTGCGTAGGCCCAGCTAGTGCTGATAGCACCTAAGTGTGCTACAATAAATACTACTAAAACCTGTTAAAGTGCTAGTCAAATAAGTTAATTGAAGTGCAAGGAGTAAATGAACAAGCACATTCTAAGGGAAAAATTGAACAGCAGACTTTCTGGCACCGTTAATAGTCTACCTCAGCTGAGCACCACTGCGCGGTGTGCAAACCTATGCAACATGGGCTTTTAAGCCAGAAAGTTGAAAGGGATGGAAAACTGCCCAAATGGCCAATAAACTATGATTTCTGGGCCAGAAACCACTCCTCTTGTGGCTGATAAGCTACCTAGTGCTTACCACTCACAATGATAAGCTAGAAGGCTTCCCTCCAACAAAGATAGGTCTGGGGGACTCAGAAACTTACAAAACAGTCCTGGATACAGCAAATCTGTACCTGGACTAGACTAGCTACAGGAAAGGTGGGAAACAAGCTTAGAACTTTTTTTTGTTTCTTTTGTTTTTTTACAGAAAAGCAGCTAAAACATCAAAAAAAGCCATGCTAAATGCAGTGCAAGCTAGCACACTTGAGTGTGTATCAATATTAAGTCAAATGCAATTTAAATACAAGCAGTTAAATCAAAAACAACTAAAAATAAGTGCAGAAAGCAGTAAATTTTCAAAAAAATCAAAATGGAGGCACGTAGAGTATCTATTTCTCCTTTCTGTTGCTCTTGTAGTCTGCAGGATGCTAAAATTGAATCTGTGCAGCTTAAGCAGGCTTAAACAACCACAAGCATGAGGAATGCGAACCATGGATTTTGTGGAGTATGAATTGGCTGGCTGTACTGTAGGAAGTCAATCAGCTTTCTGCAGAAGCCATAGACTTTTTTATTTGCTCCTTTCCTGAGAACTGGGGAGAGGGTGTGAAGTTGGTAAGATTGGTTGGTTTACTGTAGGAAGCCAATCTGCTTTTTACTGTAAGGTGAAGAGTTTTTTTAGCTCAGTCTGGGTACTAGATGAGCAAGCTGTGGCATTCACAAACACACACACATACCTAAACACACACAAGGTATCTCAACATTCTACCATACTTACAATTACTTATTGTGAGATTTCCAACAAAATATTCTGTGCTTGAGCATGTTGAGTTCAATCTACTAATAGGAGCTTTATAAATATATAGAAAGATATACATATATATATATATATAGAGAGAGAGAGAGAGAGAGAAATAGAGAGAGAGAGAGAGAGAGAGAGAGAATCAAAATATAGAGAATATATGATGTCTTATGGTTAATAAATGAAACATCTTGCAGTGTGGGTTTTAGGAAAGAATTTTGTGATGAATCTCACAACTCCAAGTCAAGAACTGAGTTTCTGTACTCCACAGTACTATGCATTTCATTTAACCCTGGGATCCTGTATATTCCATTTTGAATTTTTAATTGATTATTTTTCAGTTTATTTTGTTTAATTTTGTTTACTTCCCTGTTTCCAATTTTGAGTTATTTGCTGTAGATATATACATTTAGCAGCCTCTAGATGTAGGTATACAGATATGGCAGTGTTCTTTGGTTTTCAGAATGGCAATGGGTGCAGAATCTCAAATTGCCTTAGTCCTTTAATTTTGATTTGCCTTTTCCAGCTCCTCAACAGCAACGGCATATGGAGTTATAGCAACTACCATCTCTGCCTCTTATTCTATGACTTTAGCTATATAGGTACCAAATCACTTCCCTGATCTCTGTTTTGAAAATATCCATTATCTTAATCTGAGGTCCATCAGCAACCAATTTTCCCAGTGAATCATCTGACTGACTGTGATGAACCCCATCACATATCCTTTACAAGCAACGTTGTCTGCAATCATGCTCAATGAGTTCTGCTGATCTCATTACATGTAACACCACAGCTAAAACTAGGAAAGTGGTTAGTGATAACTACTAAACTAAAAACAACCACAAATATCTCTTCGTGGACCACAATTTGGTATCAATTTATCCAAAACAGAACTCTAGTATATCATTCTTAATTGCATTCCCAACCATGTGGAACTGATTATCAATTTATTGTGATCCATAATATATTTACATGTAGTTGTAATGTTGTATTGGTCAAAAGGTGTTTTTCACGTGAATAGGAGTGATGTAGAAGTGTTATGTGAGTTGGTTAATTTGATAATAAATTGCAGTCCTTGAGGAGATATTCCTGGGTATTATTTTTTCTGTGTGTTGTTTAGTATATCTGAACATTCCTGTATTAATTTTTACTTTTTACCAGGTCTTGTCATCAAATATTCTTCTTCAAAGCATCTTTAAATGATAAGTACTAAATACGTTCTACTGAAATACTACAAACTATAGGCTATTCAAAGATACACAAGCAATCATGAAATATGTCTTCTAACTACTGTACCATAACCAGAAGTCCACTATTGCACAAGGGACTATCTTCTTTCCTTTTTTCATAGGTTCATAGGTAAGTACTAGGCTAACTCCATTTGCAGGCCATTTTAATTCTAGCCAGTTTTGCTTTTTGTGCTCGAATTAACCTATCCCATTTGGTTATAGATTGGCCCTACCCATCCCATGGTCGAAAATTATATATTACCTTAATGAGAATAACTGAGATCATCCAATAGATACTTTCAAGGGATCTTTGCACGGGCTAAAGCATTTAGTAGCTGCCGTGGTCTATTTTTCTCTTTCCCATCCACAGAATCAAGCTGTTCTTGAATATGGATGGGGTGAACTTTGTTGTCCAGACACATGCATCATCTGGAATGCCCACACAGATTCCTTACTATAATGATACAAGATCTAAACAACATGAACTACATGGACTAACTCAAAGCCCTGCTACTATACTCGGTATCCTACAGACTGCTAAGAGGTGACCTGTACCTAGCATACAAGGCATACTCTGACTCATTACAGATGGATTTAGTGCATATCAGCAAGTCAAATGGCATCAAAAATATTCAGTCTAGGGATCTAAACCTCTTCTGGAACATCATAATAATATATAATATGTACATTAGAATAGCTCAACAATGAGTAATACATACATTAGAATAGTAAGCTTTAAGAACAATGATTTAAGCAATGCATACATTTGAACAGTAAGCACCAACAGAATAGAATACTACAAGTTTCACAGTGTACAGTTTTTAGTACAGTCAAACACTGCCTTTTTTACTGAGGGAATTGAATAGTAGAAGACAGGTAGTACTTAGCTTTAAACTGTTACTGTTTTGATGATGGTGCCCATCTTACCAGTACTAAAGTAATGGCCATGCATGTAAGCTTAAGACCTTGCAAGCTCCAAGCCACTCCCTTATAGTCATTTATGATGAGACTGTGCTACAGTTTCTGCCCTCATTGCAAGACAGAGTGCACATTAAACTGCAAGTGCAGTACCTGTGAACCTCAGAATGAAGAACTGTATGATTCAGGAAAACATATAATAATTTCAACATCGTGACAACTCAGAGTATCCCTCCTTCTAAGTGTAGCAATCTTTGAGGCAGTATGCAGAAATCACAGGTCTGTAGGGGACTGTAGCCCCATGTCAGCGATGCAGAGAGTTGAATATGCATGCAAAACCCTTTAAAGGTGTAACAGTGAATTTCAGGATATACTATCCTTGTTTTTATCTCACTTTAATCTTTGGAGTATTGTGAATGGCAATAATGGCTTTCATACTTCTGACCGTGATCCTGTTAAACACATGCATGATCCTTGATGATTACTCCATACTTAAGAACCAGAAGGAAGTAATAGCTCACCCATTAAAAAGTAGCTCATTCAAAATAAGACCTTATGCATTTGTTATGGCCATTGCAATATTCGCTACTGTGGGTTTCCAAGAGTTGACTTGCATCACCTGCAGTGAATATATAATCCTGCAGACAGCCTGTGTCATGCTTACTATATCTCTCTTGAACTCTGGAGTCTACATTGACTGTGGCTAAGAAGTTTAATTAGGAAGCCTTAACGTTTACATCCCTTGCTTTGTGCAATATTGAAGCTAGAAGCATTTATCAGCTTGTTTATTCACTTCTTCCAGCCAACATTGGACTGCTGTACCAAAACAGATACCTTTAGCATGACTGTAAACATTTTGTTTGAAGCCAGGTATTTTTGTTAACTCATTTTATCGGCCAGTTGCCATTTACTACCATATTATATTTTAATGCCATTTCATGTATTTTGTATTGAGTGATTCCTCCATGGGCTTTAAGGACATTAAGTGAAATATATCTTCAGTTCCAGAAATGCAATTTAGTTATTTTATTTTAATGATTTTGGCTACCATATGATTTGAATTCCTTTTTCCACTATCTTCATGCATTTTCTTTTTAGAATTTTGAACACTTATACTTGAGCTCATCTAAAAAGGTTCATTGACTGACTGAGTGATGCACTCTGGGAAATAAAGGCTAGCTCTCTTCAGTTGGGAAGGAACAAATGTCATCAATGAGGGAGCTGAAGTAACTTATTATCTTAATTCTGACCAGTGACAAAGGAAAGGGAGAAATTCAATAAGATTTTAAGGGCCAAATGTATGACTGGAGCTTGTTACGTGACTTGTCTTTCTGGTAGGGAGAAATCTTGGTAATCTTTCAGAACATAACACATTTAAAATGCTAAGGTTCATGCTGCTTTTCCTGTACATAGGGTTGTTGAAATGTAGCATTACTGCAACTAAATGTCAATCATTATGAATTGGTCATTGTGAATATCATTCTGTGGGTAGGGCTAACATGGTGTGGTTTACAGGCCTGTTGAGAATTACAACTTCAGTTCTGTTTGTAAGTACAAATCAAAATGTTTTCTAGTTTGAGTTAAAAGGTTGAATACAAAAGGTGGAAGCAACAGGGTGGCGCCCGTGTTTTTGTATGGGTATTACAAGGGGGGTGGTGCCCTTTACAAATACAATGTATGAGTTGCTAGAGAGAACACTAGAATTGTTAACTTGATAGTGCAGTGTTCACTTCAGAGACATGGTAATAAGCAAGTAATGAAGTCTTTGTCATTACAGTTTTACCTTGTCTCTGAATCCAAATTTCTTTCTGTCACACTGAATGACTATCCCACATAATGCAATTACCAGGGGTGGAGAGAAATGCTCTGAATCCATGAAATATTTTTCATATACACAGATTTAAATCATAATTGCTTTATCCTTTTATCCTTAATATCCAGCATCATACATAGCTAAAAGATCTACCCCAGGATTCAATAAGCAAAATACTCCGAGCAGGAATAGTTTAGCCGTTCCTGCACAGAATATGGCCACGGAGAGATCCAGTAAACATGCCTGGTGATGTGCATGAGCCTGGCAACACCATTCTGCCACGGACATGACTGGATTATGCTCATGACTTCATTTGCTGCTGAACATCATGCAAATGAGGTCAATTAGTGATCCAGTAAGCAGGCATCCGTGGCAGAATAGTGTAGCATGCAAAAATGTATTCTACAAAAATCAAAATGGAGGAATGACAGGTCAAACTAAAGCATGTATTCTAATCCTTAGGCATCCCAATGTGCAAATATATGACCATTGGCATGGAAAAGTGTTGCAAAATTATGAAAATAAAAGGTTTTTTTTTTGGCTGATCTCAGCCGTTTGAACATAGGGCAGCGGTGCGCAAACAGGATCATGCCGAAAATAAAACTAAATGTGAAAAGGCAATTTTAAATGAAATCTGCATTTTGCCAGTATAGTCTATGGCATGCAGAATCTAAACAATAGCAGGAAACAGTGGTTGCTAAGGGGAAAGGCTCTGGTGTAGTGCTGTAACTAGGGACTAAGGCAGTGGGGTATGCTAATGAGGGAAATTTACTAAATCACAAAAAGAAGCAAAGTGCCAAACTGCACCTAACCATGTAGGTGCTATAAAGCAGTGGTGTAAGCAGGAGGAGCAGCAGATATGAAAAGGGAATGTGTCATGCTTAGTGTAAGCATATTGGAGCTCCACATCTCCCAGATGAGCTTAGCTATGCACAGCAAAGCAAGGGGGTGTGTCTGAGGCTGTATTGACTTATTCCATGAAATGAAAAGCATGTTCGTGTCCAGAAGAGGGTCATTTCTCATTGTTTACCTCAGCTAAAGGGGTTTGCATGGCGCGTACCAGGCCTAAAGCAAAACAAAAAAAAAACCTTGGAAATAGCAGGACTGTTTACATTTGGTTACATTGGTGCGGTGCACCTTGGGGCTTAAAAGGGGTGAAAATGAAAAGGGGAAAAAAGGGAAAAAAATGGGAAATAGCAGAATACAATCAAATGAGTACAAATAACATAGCCAGTAGGTGGAATGCATCATTGTCAGACAGTCATACAGGAAACATCTGCAGCACAACAGTATAAACTATGCAAACACCTTACAGTCTGATTTTTTCCCACAAACTCTGCACCACTGGTGTACACATGTGAGGGAATTTTAACTGGAAACATGTTAGGAGCTGCCATTGCTTTGATCCATCAGTATGTGCTGGAGGCTGAGGGCAGTAAGGAGGATAATGCTGACAACCGCCACAGACTGAGGAGGAGGAGAAGGGTGTTCAGACCCAGGTTAACTTACTAGGGGCTACATGATCTGGAGATAGTAGAGTGGTACAGGGTGGACAGAGGCATACTTCAGCAAATCATTGAGCTGTGCCGGCCTCAACTCATACCCAGTGCCAACAGAGGAGAACCCATCCCAGTGGATACCAAGGTATGTGTAGCCTTAAGAATACTAGCTACAGGTACTTTCCAAAGACCTACTGGGGACATCATGGGGGTCTCACAGGCAACTGCATCCAGGGTACTCCACCAGTTCTTGGATGCCATGCAACCACATGCCGGTGAGCGCATTTACTTCCCCAACACCCGTGAGGAGAGGACCAGCAATATGCATCTCTTCCACCATGTAGCAGAATCCCCAGAGGTACTGGGTGTGATAGCCTGCACGCATATCCACATCAAAGCACCACCCTGTGAACAGGGTAGGGTCTACATAAACGACAAGGGATTCCCCTCTATCAATTGCCAGGTTGTGTGCAAAGCTCAGGGCATTATCATGAATGTGTGTGCTGTCAGCCCTGGTAGCTAATATGACTCCCACATCTGGCATTCATCACAGCTGTACCAGGCATTTGCTAGTGGGCCCATCCTGTATGGCCATCTGGTGGGGGATGCTGGCTATGCACTGGAGCCATGGATGATGACACCCATTAGAAATTCACACACACATACACACACACACACACACACACACACACACACACACACACACACACACACACACACACACACACACATATATAAATGCCATAATGAGACACATGCACAAAGCAGGATCATAATAGAGTGTGTGTTTGGGATGTTCAAATCACAATTCTGCTGCCTTGTCATATCTGGTGGAGCGTTGCAGTATGCTCCAGCTACATGTGCATACCTGTTCATATTATGTGCCAGGCTACACAATATGATCCCGTGGAAACAGCTGCAGCAGGAACAGCATGGGGAAGGGCTACACAGCCCCCCACCATTGCCAAGGTCCCCACAAGCACAGAAGGACTTAGAAGAAGAAGCCCCTGAGCCTGCTCCCATAGGCAGACATAGACATGCCCAGTATGCCCAGGCCTTGGCGAAGAGGTAACACATATCAAACACTGACACTGCAGGGGCACAGAGATTGATACCTCTCTCTGACTCGCACACACAGTAAAATGGATGACACACAAATCACAATACCTGTAACTTACCATATATAGGCAGTGTACTGTGTACATCCAACATAGCCAGTCCCAGGGTTGCCAGACATCCCTATTTGGGCAGGACTGTCCCGAGATCAGCAGCCTGATCCCAAGTCCTGCCCTGCCGGTTTAAATCCTGGCAGCCTCCTCTTTGTTTTTTTTTTTTTGATTGTCCCATATAACTTTCATATGGGCCAATCAAAAATTGCTAAACACGGAGCTTCTTGTGTTCCGCATTAAACACGAAGCTCAGATGCGATTTTTGATTGGCCCATATGCCGGTATACGGGCCAATCAAAAATCACTAAACACGGAACTACTTGTGTTGAATGCGTAACTGCAATGCATTAAACACGAGAAGCTCCGTGTTTAGTGCAGAGCTACTGAGCTACTGTTCTTTAATGTGGAACTGTGTTCCGCATTAAAGACCTTTTTTTTTTTTTTTTGATCTTCACTTGCCATGAGAGACCTTCAAACACCATCCTCACAGCTGGTGCAGGCACAAGGTAAGTCCATAGCTCTCAACCTTCCATCTCCAGAATGAGGAACACTAGCCCTCATAATGTGGAACAAATGGGCAAAATGTGGAACACATACTAATGGCTATTACTAACAACTTCAACTAGGAAGGCCATAGGATGGTTAAAATATGCTGGTTTTACTTATAAAGAAGATCTTTTAATGAATTAATATGATTCATTTCTATTTACTATGGATTTCACTTAAAAAAATTCCTAACACTGAATGTGTGACAGAGTCTTTCATTGTGGAACATTGAGGAACTTTGAGGAACATGAACTTTTTAAGACCCCAAATGAGGTACGTTCCTTGTAATGAGGTACACTTGAGAGGTATGGGTAAGTCAGTCTTCTTAACAATAAATGAATGGATTACTATGTTTTGGTAGCATATCTATTGTAATGCTGCATGCATGCATGCAAGGGAATGGGGTGGCTTACTGGGATGGCAGCAGACAACTGACAGCTACGTGGGACACCAGGAAATGTCTACAAAATACTGGCTTCCCCACACTGTGCAGTATCATTTAAGGTGACAAACCCACTGCAGTATATGTGGGAGCCCAACTAAGGGGGGATCATAGTTCACATGCATGGATGTTACTGTGGGGATCCCATACTCACCCCCAGACTCACAGCAAGTCAGCCATAGAAAACCATAAAGGAATGTCTAGCAAAGGCACACAAATGGTGACAGTGATGGAATACCCCCCCTTAAAGATACACACAGTGATATCGCAGCAGGCCTTGCATTTGCAGTAAGACTCTGAAGGGTAAGATGTCTGAAACTCAATTGTATGGCATTACAATATAACCTGTGGTCTCTAGTGATATGCCTCTATTCTCCAACAAATGATGAAGAAAACATATTTTTTATCTTGCCATGATTTACTACACCTCCCAAAGCTGCCTGCAGCAAAATAAGTACTCATTCCTAATTTTATTTTGTTCTTACTCTTTTCTGTCCTCATGGGGGCAGACATCGGGATTCCTTTGGAAAGCTATATCTGTCCCATAATGCACAGACTCCGAACAAATAGCCCTACCATTTGTTGTCAGACTAGACTTCCATTCACTTAGAATGGAACACCTGAAAAAAACTGCCAAGTTTGTGAGTCTGCAGCTCATTTTTCATTGACTGGTATGAGCTGAGTTTTACAAATGTTGTTCCTACTGATGTACTACACATTCTCTGAAAGAAACTTGCAAAAGTGTCAACAAATTACTGAGATATAAAAGACTTTTCACAAGGAGCAGTTTTGCAAGTTTCAGTTCCTGGCCAAGTTACTCCTCCCATCTCCCCTCCTTCAGTGGGCTACAGTCTCACATTTCCAGCTTTACTAGATTCAACTATTTAGTCAGCTTTGCATAACAATAGACATACAAAAAAAAATCACATCCTGGTGTGCCACTAAATCTGTTCCCTTGTATGTCTCTATGTCTCTTCACTTCTGAATAGCATTTCCCAGGAATAAAAAAAAATAAATAAATAAATAAAAAATATTCAACTTATAATGCATTTTGGCTGCTGACATGGTTATCTTTACGTAGTTATTCTCTTATAGTATAACGTGAACATATGATATTTAATGATAAATTTTACAACAGTTCTCAGTTTCTTAACAATGACCTCCCAAGCCTCTGATGTGACCTAGTACTTTTTCTTACTATTGCTTTATCCAGTTTGTCTTGGTTGTATACCTGTAGCATGTCTCTCATCCTCTCAGCAACAGAATCCCGGAGAAAACTTCCAAAGCAGATACTTGTATTGAAAGAGTAGCAGCAGCTGTAGCAGTGATACAACACTCCAAAACAATGCACTCAAACAAACACAGGGGAATGTATATGTCTGAATCAAGCAGTGATGAAATTGCTAGGGACTTCACTGAGCACAATTTTACTCAATCTCTCCATTTCATAATCCATAACATTCGCACCACACTTACAAAGGCACACTTCCACCTTCCACAAACACAGCTACCCACACCCATACAATATACCAGTCAAATTTAAGGCTTTTCCCACCTCACTGCAAAACACTGCTCACTGCTGTAATGGCTTTGGCAAACAAATGAAAATGATTGATGGGTGTTGGTTCAAGACTCCCATCCATATCTCTCAACAGTACAGATGTTTTATCTGGTTTTCATAAAATTGCAGTTTTCTGTCAAATTATTGGCAAATCATTGAATACTGAAGTCAGAAAGTTGACAGACATTTGATTTTCAGACTTCATATCCTTAAGAAAATTCACTCTAATGCAAAATCTGTTTATCAACTTTCTAAGTTTGTAAGTGCAATATTTATAAATTGTCCCATTTTTGGGCCTTTGTCCCCTATTATTTATGGCCTTGTCCAGATTTCTTGTTCTATAATGTTGTGAGTTATGCTGCCATCCCTTCCTACTGGAGCCAGTCCACTGCATTTGCACAAGTGTCCCCCTCAGCAGGGCAGCAAGCAGGTATCAGTGCAGATTTGCTTTATAGTTCTTTTACACCACACACACACACACACACACACACACACACACACACACACACACACACATACACACAGACACACACACAGACACACACAAAATCTTGTTGTCCATGTTATTTATTCTTTTCCTTGGTTTCGTTTCTCTTACTTGTAATGTTACTTTTACTCATTTTTCTCCTGCCTCCCATATCTATCCTAATTATTACTTCTAACAAATACTTTTTCTCACTCTTTCTTCTCTTACCCTCCTCCTCTGTATCCACTATTTGAACTTTCCCACTCTGAAATTTGCTTTATGGCTAAATAATGAACTGTCACCCTTATAATGTTAGCACATTTCAATGCTACATAATATTGTATTTAGTCTAATAATAGGTTCATAGGTAGTTACTAGGCTATCAGCCTAAGGGCCTAAGTAAGCCTAGCCAACAAGTTTCCCTGGCTTATGCCACCCAAGAAAGTTATTTTCCTGTGCCACTATCGAGCAGAGCCTGAGAAGTGATTCCAAGGGTATATTTTCTTATCTCCCATCCACTCAAAGATTTTTCTTGAAAAGTGCTAATGAGGAACTTTGCTTGACATAGATGGGTAGCTTGTTTAAGAGTATGGGAAGTATTTGGGACATGAATCTATCTCTCCAGCATGTCCTGTTTATTGTGGTGACAATGTTTAGGTCCCTAGAGCATGTAGCTCAGAGGGATTGGGATTTCTTTAGGTGTAGCATGTCCAACAGCTCTGGGTTTGACATAGCTTTATATGTTAGGCACAAATGACCTCGGAGTAGGCGATATGCTACGGAGTAAAGCTGGATTTTTTTTAGATGGTCAGTGTAGGGCATCTGTTTGAGGCCAGTAATCCTCTTTGTGAGATACTTCTGTGGCCTTTCCAGCTGCTGCAAATGTCTTGTGAGGTACATTCCAAAAGGGGCATTGTACTCTATAATGGGTCTAATGAGTGTCAAGTAAAGGGGAACAATGACCTCTTTTTTTCCTGGATGAGAATCCTTTTGTGATGAGGTGTGCCATGTAGAAGGACTTCCTGACTACTGTAGCAATGTGATTATCAAAGGAGAGACTACTATCCACCTGGGTCCCAAGGTCTCATCACACATTCAGTGTTATGTAGACTACCACATATGTGGTAGCTCGGTTCCACTTCATATCATCGAAATTTCATTTCATCAAAATTCAAATAATCGAGACCAAATCATCGAAAACTCATATCATCGAATCTGAAAACAGAAAATATAAAAGGAGTAAAATCAGAGTTTTACAATTGATGCAGCATACACAGTGGTTAGAATATTGAGAAACAATTAGACAAGATAATATACAACAAATATACAACCGCATGAACATAAATTCAAAAAGAAGTTTCCATAGACAAACAGGGTCATAAACTAAAAAACATAACTATATTCACACAATTTATATTGCATTTATCTTGTTTTAATGATGGTATGTGTGTATTATTGTATGTGCCATATGTGCACAAATATTTGTATTAATCTATGTATTTACAGTATATTGACAAAGTACTGGGTCACATCAGAGGCTTGGGAGGTCATTGTTAAGAAACTGAGAACTGTTGTAAAGCTTGGCATTGAATACCATAAGTTCAGGTTATGCTATAAGAGAATAACTATGTAAAGATAACCACGTCAGCAGCCAGAACGCATTATAAACGGAATGTTTTACTGTGCACATTAAGAAATGAATAGATTGGCCCAAACTCTGGACTGATGTGTGTGCTTTTTTTTTTTTATTCCTGGGGAAATGCTATTCAGAAGTGAAGAGACATATAAGGGAACAGTTTTAGTGGCACACCAGGCTGTGATTTTTTTGATGTCTATTGCAAAGTTGACTAAATAGCTGAATCTAGTAAAGCTGGAAATGTGAGACTGTAGCCCACTGAAGGAGGGGAGATGGGAGGAGTAACTTGGTCAGGAAATGAAACTTGCAAAACTGCTCCTTGTGAAAAGTCTTTTTTATCTCAGTAATTTGTTGACACTTTTGCAAGTTTCTTTCAGAGAATGTGTAGTACATCAGTAGGAACAACATTTGTAAAACTCAGCACATACCAGTCAATGACACATGAGCTGCAGACTCTCAAACTTGGCATTTTTTTTCAGGTGGTCCATTCTAAGTGAATGGAAGTCTAGTCTGACAACAAATGGTAGGGCTATTTGTTCTCACAGTCTGTACATTGAGACAGATTTAGCTTTCCAAAGGAATCACAATGTCTGCCCCCATGAGGGCAGAAAAGAGTAAAAAAAAATAAAATTAGGAAAGAGCACTTATTTTGCTGCAGGCAGCTTTAGGAAATGCAGTAAATCATGGCAAGATAAAAATATATGATTTTTCATTGTTTGCCTGTAGTGGTCCTTTAACCAAAATGTAAAGCCAATATCAGCACAGTCTGTGCAAATGTGTACTGCTGACAAGTGTGCCCCCCCACACACACACACATATTCACATAGAAATGCAGTAACGTGTAAGTCTGTAGGGTAATAGCAGCAGAGCACACATTGCCAGGGCTGTCCCAATCAACATAACTTGTTGTATGTCCACAAAATGCAGGGGTCAATGAGCTATGCATATGTGTCGGGAATACTGTCAAGATGCGGCCCGCAACTTATCATTTCAGTTGTGTCCTAGTGGCCTGGGTACAGTACTGTGGTAGACAGAGCCATGTTCCACAAAATGCAGTGCCAACTACTTTGCGTGCCAGCTACACCTACGGTGAGAGTTGTACACACTGTCCAGATGTCAATATCCATTACTGCTGGGAAGCTGGACAGGTCATGTACAGGGGTATACACATATGAACAGTACACTGGTTGCAGTCAGGGAATACTGACAGAACATTAGTGCCTACCATGCCTCACAACTGTACAGACCTTTTGCAGAATGTACACAGGTTTGGATCATATCTGTGGTGTCTTTATTCTGAAATAGTGGTTGTCTGGCAAATCATGGCAAACCAAGAAAGTCTAAAGTCAGAAAATATTGATGGATTGTAGTCTCTCAGACTTCATATCCTATAGAAAAATGCATGCTAATGCAACATCTGTTATTGTATCACCCTTCCAGGTTTGTAAGGCCAATAGTTACAATGGTCTGTATATTTAGGCCTTTGTCACCAAATTACTTATGACTTTGTCCATATGTTTGGCTCACATACATAGAGAGGTATGGTGCCTAGTAGTACAGCAGTGTGTTTTGTCACTTACCATGCCTGAGAACATATGAGTGACAGAATGCACTGCCTTGCTACAGATTGCCTGCGGCAGTCCCACATGGCCTACTGGCCTCTGGCAAAGGCCCATGCCTCACACATAATGCCTTTGTAGGTTATGTCATGGGGTCCATACTACCAACATAACACACTCAAAATGCAAATGTAAGGCCATGCTGCTAAATGCCAGTAGCATACCTCTCAACCTCGTAGAGGAAGAAATCTGGCCAAAGCCATACGTAATGGTGGGATAAAGGCCAACTATAGGGACACATTTGAAATATTGCTCTCATAATGTTAGATAGTTGATAGAATAATAGAGGGGCTGTGTAGTAGCATGGATGTCATGAAGAGTGTGAAGTTTGAAACTCTAATGTTCTGTCAGTATTCCCTGACTGCAACCCTGAGTGATTTGCAACAAATGTGCTAGAAAACCACAATTTTAATGGAAACCAACCAGATACATGAGGCATGAATCTGGATAATCTGTGAGAATATGCACAGTTGACAGGTATGGCCACACCAGTATATGATATTTCAGGTAAGCAGAATATGGCACAGCCAGATCAACAGCTAACATATCACCAAGGTGCTGGCCCTTTTACACAGCTTCATCAGTCAATCAGCTGTAGCCACACCTCACAACTGGCTGGATTGTGCAAGAATGTCTAGCCTTTACCTCATAATATAGGTCTGTGCATCATCCATCTTGTATATCTGTCAGTAAGTAATGACACAATACAGTACAGTGTCAAACATTACATATGTCAGAAAATGTCTGTTAAAACAAACTCTGTCACTTAAGCAACTCATACATTGATAAGAGCAATAGTTACAGTACTACTCCCCATGTTTGGCCCTTTGTTTCCCCACATTGGCAGCCTATCTCCAGATATCTTGCACAAACAGGTAAGGTATGGCTGTAGCACACAATACCCCAGACAGGAGTACAACTATCCCTGGAATGGATTCCCACACTTACTATAGAAGGTCATACTGAGCATGCTCCTACACTTAGAGAAGTGAAACCCATCTCTGAAACCACAATGGACTATATAGCTCTGTATTGTTCAAATGTCTTTCCATACACACAGCTATGTAAACCTAATTGTCTCCACACGCAGTCATCAGACAGGATTACCCACAGCCAGCTGTAGGTGGCACATATGTGGTATATCTGCATTTGTTGTATGTGATACACACACACACACACACACACACACACACACATATATATATATATATATATATATATATATATATATATATATATATATGGGTAATATATTACAATGTGTCAAACATACACGCACATAGACATGGGGAAGAGAGGGACAGACAGTGAGACACACAGGGAGAACACACAGAGTGAGTCATACACAGGGTTACCCTGAATGGCATAGAGTGATGTCCTGCTGCAGACAGTTGCATACGAGTTGTAGCCACTGGTGTGTGCCAGCATGAAGATGAGATTCATTGTCTGATGGTACTGAGGTGGGGGTTTTAATATCATATCACCTACGTGTGTGTGTGTGTGTGTGTGTGTGTGTGTGTGTGTGTGTGTGTGTGTGTGTGAGTGTGTGTGTGTGTGTCTGTAGGTCTAAGTATTATGATGGCTTACCCACCCAGTACAATTCCCATTGCCCTACTTTACAACATTTACTAATGCCATTCAACTTAGAAGTACCTTTGGACTGACTTTAGTCTTGTAAGCTCTATAGCACATGTGATAACTGTGTAACACTATCATACAAATAACTAGATAGGTAGGGACTCTAATCAGAGTCCCAGCATATGTACTAGTGGTTGTGTATGTGTGTGTGTGTGTAGTAATAAGTGTTTTAGTCAATTCCCACCCAGTACACCTCCCATTGCCCTACATCACAAGATCTGCTGATGTCAATCACTGTAGAAGTTCTGTTGGACTGGCCTTTTCTCTCTAAGCTCTGTGGGATGTAAAATAACTGGATAATACTATAGTACAAATTACTATTTAGGCAGGGGTTCTAATCCCAGTCATAGCAAATTTAAAAGTGTGTGTGTGTGTCTGTAGGTTAAAGATTGTGAGCCCGCTCACACCCAGTACACTTGCATTTCCCTACTTTAGCAGTCCTGATCATATCAGTCATCTTAGAACTACCTTTGGGCAGCTTACAGCCTTAAAAGCTCTGTGGCATGTGCAATAATTTCGTAACACTATAGTACAAATAAGTAGTTAGGTAGGCGTTCTAATTTCAGTCCTGGCAAATGTAAAAGTGTGTCTGTAAGTTAAAGGTCTTGAGCCCATTCACACTCAGTACTCTTCCCAGTGCCCTCCTTTAACAGTCCTGCTGATATCAGTCACCTTAGAAGTACATTTTGGGAGCTTATAGCCCTACAACCTCTGTGGCTTGTGTGATAATAGCGTAACACTATACTGCAAATAACTAGTTAGATAAGGGTTCTAATCTCAGTCCTGGAGAATGTAAAAGTGTGTCTGTAAGTTAAAGGTTTTGAGCCCATTCATACTCAGTACACTTCCCATTGCCCTGCTTTAGCAGTCCTGCTGATATCAGTCACCTTAGAAGTACATTTAGGGAGCTTATAGCCCTACAACCTCTGTGGCACATGCGATAACTGTGTAACACTATACTGCAAATAACTAGTTAGGTAGGGGTTCTAATCTCAGTCCTGACAAATGTAAAATAATGTGTGTCTGTAGTTTAAAGATTTTGAGCCTGTTTACACTCAGTACACTCACTTGCCATTGCCCTAGTTTAGTGGGTGGGTGGGTTAGGGTGTGTTTGTGTAAGAACCATATCCATTTATGGGTGGGTTTTGCTATTTTTTGCTATCACCCACCCAGTACACATCCCAATGTCCATTTTACAAGGCCCACTGTTGGCATCTACTGTAGAGGTAGCCATAGACACTCTGCAGCCCTATAAACTCTGTGCTATGTGCAATAACTATCTAACAGTATGGAATAAATAACAATATAGGCAGCCCTTCTAATTCTTGGATACCATTCTCCACTCAGGAAACATACACAAACACAGTCAGCTAGGCATCAACCCCTATATCACTAGGCGGCTTGCAAACTGGCTAACAGATTGAACCCATGGTGTGAAAGCAGCTAACTCCATGTCAGACTGGTGACCAGTCATGAGTGGAGTCCTGCAGGATTTGGTCCTGGGTCCCCTCGTATTCAGGATTTGCAACTCTGAAGTCCATCCCAACATGAAAGGACTCTGGCTGACAATGTCCACAGATGACTACAAGTGCTATTATTACCTCCCCACATGATGTTGACATCCTGCACAAAGTCCTCACTGAGAACTATGACTGGTGTCAGAACCCTGGACTTTAGCCTAATGCCAGAAAATGTGCTGCCATCCCCTTTGGGAACAACATGGTTCCCATGAATTACTACTTTGATGTTAGACCACTGAACACTGAAGTCATTATAAGAGAACTGGGAACACAGGTTGACAGTGAACTCTCTGTTGACCACCACAGTGCCACTGTGTTATGAAAGTCCTTCTGTGTGTCACATCTCATTACTAAGGGTGTTGCATCCAAGAAGTAAGAGGTCATTGTATCCCTCTACTCTCCCCTCATTAGGCCAATCAACAAGTACAATGGCTTATTTGGCATGTACCTCACTGGACACCTGCAACAACTGAAAAGGCTGCAAAAGTACCTCACAAAAAGGATCCTAGGCTTTAAACACTTGCCCTATATGGACAGACTCCAATAACTGCAACTATTCTCTGTCTCATATTGGCTACTTAGAGGCAATCTCTGCCTGACTTACAGAGCCATGTCTGACCCAGCTCTGTCAGGAATGCTACATCTAAAGAGCCCAATCCATCCACACCACATGCCCCAGAGACCTCAACCCCATTTCCACAATCAACAAAACATGCTGAAGGGACAAGTTCATAACCCAGAGACTGCCCATGCTATGGAATAGGCTCCACATATATGTCAAGGAGAGCAGCTCACTGGCCCTCTTCAAGAGAAATTTGGATGAGTGGATGGGGAATAGAAATCCCACTCAATGGATCACTCCAGTGGCTATACTCATTAGACACAATGGGGACTATCGGCAGGTGGCACAATTCCAGGGTATTCCCATGGGCTAGGCTTGTAAAGTTTTCATGGCCATTCGCCTAGTACACACCTATGAACCTATGAACCTATGGGCCTATGGATCTCAGTACTGGCAAACATGTGTGTGTGCATTAGTGTGCATAAAAATGCTTGTGAGTGTGTAAGCATGTGGGTGAAAGTAGTTTGAGGCCCTTCTCGCCCAGTACACCTACCATTGCCATACATTACAAGGGCTGGTGATGTTATTCACTATATAGGTACCTTGGGACACACTTCACTCTATAAGTTCTGTGGTGCATGCAGTGACTGTATAACACTATAGTACCAATAACTACATAGCTAGGGGTCCTACTTTTTGTACTGGCAAGTGTGTGTGTGTAGGTGTGTATATTTGTAGAATACAACATTTTTGAGGCCTCACTCCCAGTACACTGCCCATTGCCATACTTTACAAAGGTTGGTGATGTTGTTCACCTTAGAAGAACTGTGGGACACTCTTCACACTATAAGATCTGTGGTGCATATGATAAATGCATAACACTGTATTAGCAATAACTAGATAGAGAAGGGTTCTAATCTCAGTCCTGCACATGTGTTTTTGTGTGTGTGTGTGTGTGTGTGTGTGTGTGTGTGTGTGTGTGTGTGTGTGTGTGTGTGTGTGTGTGTGTGTGTGTGGTGTGTGAAAAAAACATATTCTGTGTATGTGTCTAAGTGAGAACTATATCCGTTGGGGTGGGTTTATATTTTTAGGTCATGGTGCTCCCACTACATGTCCCAAGGTCCACTTTGCAAGGCCTGCTGTCTTTATCAACAATAGAGGTATCTGCTGACACTCTTCATCCCAATAAGCCCTGTGCCATGTCCCAGAACTATGTAACAGTATGGACTGACTAACAACATAGGCAGGGCTGCTAATCTCAGTCCTGGCAAATGTTTGTATGAGTGTATTTGTGTGTGTAAGTATGTATAACTGTAGGGTTGAGGATTTTGGATCCATTCTCACCAAGTAAATCACCCATTACTATACTTTATAAGGCCTGGCAATATTGTTCACCTTGGAATTACCTTGGGACTCTCTTCACACTGTAAGCTTTGTGGCACAAGCGATAAATGCATAACACTGTATTAGCAGTAACTAGATAGATAGGGATTCTAATCTCAGTCCTGACAAGTGTGTGTGTGTTTTTGTGTGTGTGTGTGTGTGTGTGTGTGTGTGTGTGTGTGTGTGTGTGTGTGTGTGTGTGTACTGTTAATGGTAGGGTTAGGAATAGGATTATGTTTACTAAAACTATTTAGTTAGAGTTTGAGTAGTTATTATTTGCACACATAAGTATGGGTGATGCAGGTATGCATATAGACAATCAGAAATATAATACATGATACTGTAGGAAATCAATCAGCTTTTTGCTGTCTGGGTCCCAACTAATCAAAGGTGATGGGACTAGAGTGCAGAGACAGCATCCTTATTGGTTAGTTGAAGTTAAAAAGTTATTTCTTGTTTTATTTAAGCCCTGTGTTTGTGCTTGTTTGAATGTAGCACATCATCATGCACTACAGCATAGTGGTAGTTACCACTGGTGGTGTTTGAGTGAGAACTATGTCCATTGGGTGGCTGTGGTTTACAATTTTAGGCCATGGTACTTCCAGTACACATCCCGAGGTCCACTTTATAAAGACTGCTGTTCACATCCACAGTAAAGGTATTTGTGGACACTCTTCAGCCCTATAAGCCCTGTGCCATGTGCAACAGTTATGTAACAGTATGGAATGAATAACATGATAGGCAGGGCTGCTAATGTCAGTACTTGTGTGTGAATTGGTGTATATAGTAGCATTTCTGAGTGTGCCGACCCACAGGTGACAGTCTAATGAGTCCTTCCACACCCAGTACACACCTCATTGCCATACCTCACAAGATCGTGTGATGTTATTCACTTTACAGGTACTTTAGAACAATCACACTATTAGTTCTGTGCCACCTGCGATAACCGCATAACACTGTTGTACCGCTAACTCGATGGGTAGGGGTTCCAAACTCAACACCTGCAAATGCGATCCTGTGTGTGTGTGTGTGTGTGTGTGTGTGTGTGTGTGTGTGTGTGTGTGTGTGTGTGTGATTGTCTGTGTGGGAACAGTGTTCTCTGTGTGTTTGGTCAACATAATATCCTCTGGGGTTGTGGGTTTTATCAATCTGAGGTATGTTCCACCCACTACACTTACCTTGTCCATTTCACAAGAGCTGCTGATGTCAACCACCATAGCCTTACCTGTGTACACCCCTCAGGCCTATAAGCTCTGTGGCACATGCAATAACTGTTACACAGACCTGGTAAATGTGTACATATACAGCTGTACCTTGGCTCTGACATAATCGATGTGTTACCACTCTCCCATACTCCAGGTTGCCAATTTCTGCGGGGCCACCTATTGCTGATACACAGACACCTAGAGCACAAACAGAACACAGCATGTGAGACTACACTCAGTCAGCATTACTAACACAAATAATGCATCATGGCTGAAAAGGTACACCCACTCTGAAGTGTACCTATTTCTAATGCCAGCTGACAGCACCTTACACCACATTACATAGCTAAATGATACTTAATTCATCCCATGCATCAGAACCATAATAGCATGTCCCTGCATCAGTAGTATGGATGACAGGGATGTGGCACAGGTATCATCATATGCACAGGGTGTTGTGTGGGTTTGCCAGAAGCCTAGGCTGGCCCAAATGGTTGGCATCTTGTGTATGTGTTTGGAGGGGTGTTCTATGAATGGGCTATGCAGAGATTGTGTGTGTGTGTCTGGAGGTGTCCTGGCTGTGATGGTGATGTGTGTGTGTGTGTGTGTGTGTGTGTGTGTGTGTGTGTGTGTGTGTGTGTGTGTGTATGTATGCACATAGTTATGCCATATGACTGACCTGCACAGGGGTATGTTGGACAGCTGTGGACTGTACATGGCATGGTGTACAGTTCACTGGCTCTGGCCACAGACATGGAAAATGGTACTTCCAGGGGTTGCACTGGCACCACCAGGCCCAAGGCCAGATGCAGTATTGCTTTCTGATGGTGACTGCTGTCTACTGGATCTGTGTCCCTGACAGGACTAGCCAGGACAATGTGCCCATGGCCTGCTCCATTGTGGTATGGACAACACCCCCCTTCAGTAGTGCTGATGGTACTGCCACTATAGGAGTGTGAAGGTCCATGGCCCCATAGACTCTCAGCTGATGTCAGTGCTGACCTACGTCCATGTGGCCGATGCCCATCTCCCACCACACCCTCTTGCATAGACATGCCACTGTCAAGGATTGTCAAGGACTCACCATACCATCAATTCATGACCTCAGTATTCTGACGAGTGGCCTCAAAAACGTCATGTATGTCACCACATAAGCCACAAAGAGTTGCATCCAAGACCTTGAGTATTTGTCTGGTGTGGCATTCACTATGTGCCTGTGCATACATGACAGCCTGAAACATGTGTCTGGTAATACCTACTGTGGCACTTGTGACAGCAACTTGACAGGCAGCAGTCCTCCTTCGAGCACCTCTGTTCATCCACCTGTATGGGACCTTGCCTGCACTCTGGCTATGGCTAGTGGCTACACTCAAACTTGCCATAGTCACCACACTAGCCTGTTCCATGCCACCACCTGCCAACTGTCCATTATCTGTGACTGCTGGGGATGGAGTATGTGTGGGCATTGTGACTGTGTGCAGGGACATTGTGGGTGACTGTGGGATGCCAACTGATGACACATATTCAGCCTCTGACTACCCCACCTGTGCCCCACTATGACCACCATCATTGTCAGAGTCTGCAGAGACACTGATATTGGATTCTGATCAGAACAGGGACCACGGCCACCATGTCCACCTAAAAGGGGAGACAACATATGTAAATTAATACCTGCACTATAAGGTTTGCTGGTATATACACACACACACACACACACACACACACACACACACACACACGCGCGCGCGCGCACTCATGGACACACACATGGACACATACAGGTGAGGTGGCACAAAGGCATTACACAGTCCTCACAATAGCCAACTGGTGACATACATGACACAGTCAGACCACAACACACTCACTCTGGACAGGCCCTCAACATCATGCAGTGCAGCCCTTTCTACTTAATGTTACTACTAATATACATCTCTGGGATATGTGAGTAGTGTTAGTAGGTGATGGGCCTTCACGTAACACACACTGCAGCCATGTACACATTATTGCTGTTCAACTATATATCCTACAGAACATACCTCTCAACTGTACAGAGTTTTGCTGAATGTCTAGATGTGTGGCTCATATTTTTGGTCTGTTCCTCATAAATCCTATGTTTCTCTGACACATTACTGGGATGATCTGAGGATTGGTGTCACTAATTAATGACATAATTTGAGTTTCACACTTCAAAACCTGCAGTAAATGTATGTTAAAACAAAACCAGTTATTTTAACAACCTTCTAAGCTTGCAGTGGATATAAGTGTTCACACCCATGTTAACATTCCAGGTTTTTCTGATATATAACATGAGACCACATAAATCATGTCATAATGTTTCCCACCTTTATGTGACCTATAACCTGTGCAATCCAATTAAAGAACAAACACATCAGTTAGGGGTAACATATAGAAAATTAAATATGTACAATAGTCTGGTTGCATGAGTGTGCACACCCTTAAACTTATACTTTGTTAAAGCAAGTTTTGATTTAATTACAGCAGTCAGTCATCTTGGGAAGGTGTCTATCAGCACGGCACATCTTGACTTAACAATATTTGCACACTCTCCTTTACAGAAGCCCTCCAACTCTATCAGATTACAAAGGCACCTCTTGTGCACAGCCCTCTTCAGGGCACCCCACAGATTTCCTATTTGATGTAGGTGTGAACTCTGGCTGGGCCATTCCAAAACATTGATAGTCTTCTGGTGAAGCCATTCTTTTTCTGATTTGGATGTATGGTTTGGCTCATTGTTGTATGGAAAGGTAAAATTCATCTTCATCTACAGCTTTCTAGCAGACACTTGAAGATTTTGGGCAAAAAGGGACTGGTATTTGGAACTGTTCGTAATCCCCTCCAACTTGGCTAAAGGCCCACTTCCAGCTTATGAACAGCAATGCCAAAGCAGGACACTGCCATCACCATGCTTCACTGTGGGGATGGTGATTTTTTTGGTGATGCACAGTGTTGTTATTGCACTAAACAAACCTTTTGGAATTGTGGCCAAACAGTGCAACCTTGCTCTCATTACACCATAACACATTTTCCCACATGCTTTTGGGAGACCTGATGTATTATTCTTGAGAATTCAGCCAGAGCTGGATGTTGTTCTGTGTGAGAAAAGGACAGACATGTGGAGAATATGGAAGATTGATGTCACATGTAGTACCAAACCAGTACCTGCCAGAGATTCCTGCAACTCCTTTAGTGTTGCTGTAGGTCCCCTAGCAGCCTCCCTGTTTGAGTCTTGTCTTTCAACACATTTGTAGGAATGTCCACTTCTTTCCAATGTCACTTATGCCCCATTTCTTCACCACCTTTTGATGACTGTCGTTACTGTGTTCCATGGTATATGCAATGCTGTGGAAATGTTTTTGCACCCTTCTCCGGGCTGATAACTTTCAACAATGACATCCCTTTGATGCTTTGTGAGCGCTATGTGAACCATGGCTGGTGCTGTAGCAGGCAACTGGGTAAATGTCAGGAAAATCTTAGTAGGACAGCTGTGTTAATCAAAGAGTCTCTGTAACTGATGGCAGGTGTGTACCCAAGAAGACGTAATGCTGCAATTATATCAAAAGCTGCTTCAACACAGTATTAGCTTTAGCCTGTGCACACTTATACATCTAGCTTATTGTATGTTTTTTTATTTGTCATAATTGTTCCCCTAACAGATCTGTTTGTTTTACAATTGAATTGTATAGGTTACATTAAAGGTTGGAAGAGTTTGGAAATGTTTTATAGTGGTCTCATTTCTGTATATCACAAATACCTGGCATTTTAACAGGTGTGTGTACACCTTTTATGTGCACTGTATAAAGACTCATTTTTAAAATATGTCCCTAGTTTTGGGCCTTTGTCCCCCGATTTTGTCAGTCTTCATCCAGATTTCTTGCAATGACAGGTTGTGAGGTGTGATACAGATATGTTACATGTCCTGAAAATAAGCCCCTGTGATGACCACTGTGATGCAATGCAGTTAACCCTACCACAAGTGAACATGCACATATTCCAATATGGCTGAGAATAACAGTTGTGTGCATGGTAACATGCATGACCTTAACATGCCTGGAGCACTGCTGCGCCACAACAGGACCATCCCATACTCAGCGGCTTCAGGCTGTTGTCTCACGTCCAGAACAGAGGGACCTATGTAGTTGTGGGAGAGAGGTATTGTCAGCAGACTCACATGTGGCATTGGTAAAAGATGAATGCTACTTTTTTGCACATCTACAGTCCTTCTCCATAGATGTGCAATTGTGTGCATTAGAAAACCCCACCCACAAATGCAGTTTGACCTGACACATGAATCTAAATACTCTACATAATCCAGTATGACTGCTACAATGTTCAATTGATGTGCCGTGGGGCCTTACCTGGACGCTCCTTGCCTGTTGCCTGGGTGCCACCCACCTCCACAACTTGTGTTTCTTGGCTTAGCTGGTGTGTGGGGGCTGCCCAAAGGTTGGCAAGGAGCTCCTCTCTTGCTGTAAGTGGGGCTTGTGTGGCAAGACACCCAACTGTAGCAGTACAGTCCCTGGCCATGGCAACAGCCCTTTGCCAGGCATGACATATCAGGTCAGTTAACCAATGCCTGACCTGATCATATGTGCATCCTTGGTGGCCCAAGTTGTTATCTCTGTGGACAAGGTCATCTCATAGGGCTGGCATCTCCTGCAGATTGTGTTGGCTATGGCCAAACATCACCCCATGGTGCTGAATGATGACATCAGGGATGGCTGCATTTTTAGCTGCAGTATATACTGGTTGTCTTTGCCACTGCATGTCACCTGGAAGACATAAACAGGGAAACACTTCACAGGACCTCATACATTGGTCAGTTATTTACAGAACCTGCACATCAACATTGACTATTATTAGCCACCACTTACAACCACATCATACCCCTGTCAGGTCTACATTAAAATCTTGAAAGCTTACAAATCTGAATACAATTACACTGACACATAAATGTCGAAGTACAACAAGAGCGAAATACGTAATCGGCAAAAATTAGAATGCCGAATGTATTTCCTTGGTTAGCAGGGTGATCGTGGGGATGAGGAAATATATCCTTTTCCCCACTGTAGTGCGATCTCAGAGTTGGTATATTAAAGTAGGGGGGTGCAGGGGAACTTGCCCCCCTGCAAAAGTGTGGTTATTTAAGTTTGTTAAGTTAGGTTTCCCTTACCTGTATGGCACTCTTGTTTGACGACATACATTCAGCGTTCTAAATTTCTCTGATTACGTCTTTCGCTCTTGTTATGCTTTGACATTTTTGTGTCAATGTAGTTGTATTCATGTTTGTAAACTTTCATTCTTTTAATATAGACCCACCCATGTCATCTATCAGCAGAGTATGAACCTGCATTAAACTCCTGGTCCAGATGCGTCATGTTTCCAACAGTGAGGGCCAGTACATTGCATAATCCACCATTCATCATTCACCTTTGTGTAGAGAGATGACAGTGGCAATCTTCCTTGCAGATGGAATGTCAACAGTGCTCAGGCTTTGCTTCCATACAGTGTGTAATGGAGCTGGGAGCGTATGCCTGAGTTCATGTTGGATGCAGACAGGAATGTTATCAGGTCCCATGGAGACTTACTTTTGATGACTTTGATTAGGCATTATGCACCTGCTCCCTGATGATGATGGGAGAGGTGCAGGTGCTGTACATATCCACCTATACTGATGGTGGGACAGGGGGGTGATGTTTGCCCTTAACCTGTCTGCAGCAGTTTGGCTATAGCTATGGTGTGTGTGTATGAGGAGTGACTGACCACCATTACAGGGTGGGGTACATTGTTGCCTCTGACATTGAAGACATGTGAAAGACGGCCTTGTGATTGGACTTGGTGGATGTGTCCAATTTATACTTATAGTTAGCCTTACAGTAATTCATGTGTGACCTTATATGCTCGTTCAGACAAAGATTGACTGGCTTCCAAGTTGGTGCCTGCTCCTACTTGGCCCTGTACAGCTAATATAGCAACCAATTATGTGGTTTGTGTATTCTTCTGTCCGCCAAAGTGGATTACTCTACCTTGGTGGAGGCATGTTTTATGAATAAGGTATTGCTGAGTCCAAACAGCTATGTAGGTGCTCATATAGCTATTTGTAGTAGGCATGGACACAAGGTGATAACACAGTTGGACACCTCTCCAATTTCAACCTGATAATCATGCTTATTCTAGTACCCATGTCTGTGTCAGTGCACTGCAACAACCAGTAGCTGTAGAAATTTGTCTGTTGGATGCACAGAAACTAAGATTACACACATGTACAATGTGTACAGCTTATTTACCTGACATTTTGCATCCCATGTCTGTTGTTATTAGGCTTCCAGGTACACCTACCTACTCATATATACATGTGCACAGGTAATACCTGATATACATTTCTGTTCAATGTCAGTATGGCGCACTGTATTTACACTCTTGCTGCTCAGTCACTCCTGTCAGCCTGTTAGAGCAGGACATCTGGAGGACGCCATACATACATGTGGGGCAATCGGCCAAAATTAGTGACACTTTCTTAATATTGCTGTAACACACTTAAGTAACTTGATAGCACAGTAGTCTTTGCATTCCCAGAAATAACCTGGAGGATGTCCGACACTCACATGTATGCTAGTATGTTCTGATGTCAGTCTTCACAGATCTGCCAATGATTTGCCAGACATAACACAACTCTATGAGTAAATGGTCTGTGTGCATAACAGTGGACAGTTGAATGGTATGAGCTCAGTATATCACATGCAGTTCAACACACACACATCTGCAACAGTAGTTTACTATGCAAATACCCTGTATAGGTCTCTCAGATTTGTGAGACAAACATGTATATCATAGTTGTATTCCCAAGTAACATATGGATATCTATGACATCCCAGTAGGTGGCTTAGCAGTGTCACAGTCAGCATTGTTCAACAGATACTCCAGTTGTACTCATATGTGAGCCATTCCTTCCTGGGGTAACTGAGGAGCCTGAGCTGTGATCTATGTCACTGCAGACAGACCCAGATGCTATGGCCATAGGTGCTGTTCAGCAATATATCAGTAGAGCAAGTCTTGTTGAGACATATTTGTTTAACATCCTATCCCATTATTGCATACCCCCTACTGCATTCCATTGCAGGAGTCAGTCTACATTGTGACTTGGGACAGTATATGTAGGGGTGCTGTGTGAGTGTCAAACATGATATTTTTGTTCACACAGTCATTATACTCTACTGTTCATTTGGCTTACCAGTATGTCACTGTGACTGTGGTGAAAATAGTTGTGGGTATGCAGGCTCACACCAGTGACTGTTTTTCACTACTGTTACATCCCTGTAGTGCCTGATATATTTGAAAATGCATGTGTAATTCCTCATAGCTGACTTGGGGTAGTGTTGTGTCAGTCTGACTGTAGTTTGGATGGTGCTTGGTGACATGCTAAGCAGCTCAGTGTACTTTCCCTAATGTCATGCTATGTCCAGATATTTATAGGATGTCCAGTTGTCTGGCTTATGTCTTTGATCTGGTCCCCGTAAGTGTCGTGTATGTCTGACAAATCAGTGGGGTGATGTGAGGAATTCAGGCACTAACTAATGGAAGCAATTGAGTCTTGGAGTTGTCCTATTTCAGTCAATATATGTTAGAACAGATGGTGTTACTGTAACAACTGTATCAGATTATCTAGTCAAGTACTTCAGATATGTCCCTATTTTCATGGCTTTCTCCCCCCACTTTGTCAGGCTTGGTCCAGATTTGTTGCACTAAGGTATTCTTAGCATACCTCTCAACTGGCCAGATTGTTGCAGAACATCCAGGTTTATTGCTCATATTTTGTCTCTGTTCCACAAATTATTCTAATTTCTCTGGTAAATCACTGTGATGATCTGAGGATTTCTGTCAGTAAATGACATAATTTCAGTTCCAGACCTCATATCCTTCAGAACATGTATGCTGAAACAACCCCTGTTACTCGATCAACTTTCTACATTTCTAAGAGCAATATTTGAAATACGTCCCTAATTATGGCCCATTGTCCCCCCATTTTTATTGCCTTTGCCTAGATTACTTGCACTAACAGGATAAGAGGTATGGTTCTGAGATATGAGTGCACTACATGTTATGAGCATGCATATATACATATTATATATATATAGATATATATATATATATATATATATATATTTATATATATATATATATATATATATATATATATATATATATATATATATATATATACACATATATATATATATATATATATATATATATATATATATATATATATATATATATATATATATATATATATATATATATATATATATATATATATATATATATATATATATATATACATTTATATATATTTTAATATATTTATCATATATATGTATCTCCATACATATATATCTGTGTATGTATATATACAAAACCTGAGTGATTCCAAAGAGCTTTTTCCCTACTATTGAATGACTCTATTGCATGATGAGTTTGAAAAAAGCATCAAAAAGTTCTAAAGCTAAAGTGGTGTAGTAGTACATTGCTCTGACTGTAGTGTACAGGGTCCTGAGTTTGAGAGTTGACAGGGCTGATCATGTTGTTGCTAAGCAGAACAGTGGCTGATGGAGACAGAGTGATTAAAGCAGTTTTAAGTGGCTTTAAGTGGGTTTGGATGGGGTTGTGCAATGCTAAATGATGCCAACATATGGTTAACTGTACAGATGCTTAATCCGTTTTGGCTTCACTTAGCATCGTGTAAACTCACTTACTCCCTCTTACTTACACTTACACCCACACTAATTCTGTTAAAAGAAAAGAAAAAGGGGTTATAGGAAAATGGTGAGAAAGGGGCATGCAGAGGGAAAACAATATTAAAGGTACCTATGGATATGCAGGACAGGTGTAGGAAAGGTCCATAGCTGTCAATTTGTAATACAGCAAACAGCTGTGCATTTGTACAGAATTTGAAGGTGAATTTAGGCACTCAAACCCCAGAGAGAGGGGTGAGGACAACAGAAATGTGTTGCCAAGCCAATTGGACCAGATTACATGTGTCCAGTGGACACATGTGCAAAATGGACAGCTATGTATGGGGCAATGATTGTTTTGGGGATATATGCCCTTTTTGTCTTTATTAAGGTGAAAGTGGGATGTTGGGGAAGGATTGTAAGTATGTCTGGGGAGGTATGTTAGATAGGGAGACAGAGAAGACAGACAGGACAGCAGATAGGGGTGATGTATGACACATTTGGGGGATAAACACCTTGGACGGGGAGGGTGTTTGTGAATCAGAGGACCATGAGCCCCCATATGGATATGGTGAGACTGACATCCCCACCTGCAGGCAGTCACCACTATACCTTCACAGCCCCAATGGTGGCTGTGCTGGGGGCTGGACAGGAGGGGAAGCCTGCTACCCAAGGTGTGCCAGGTGGCCCTCCATCTGTCGCAGCTGGCCACCCAACTCAGAGTAGATGACACTATGCGCCATACTCCAAAATGGACGTGGATGACAGGCTCATCTCCACGCCCACCCCCAGGTTGTGCAGAGCTTGCAGGAGATGAAGTTCCATGGTGGGTCCCAGATGTGCTGGGGCCCGGTGCCATGGTCAAATGGGGCGGGACAGGTGGATCTGCTTGGATTGGCCTTCCCAAACATGCTATGGTGTTGAGGTTTTCCAAGATATATTGGTTAGTCATGAACAAAACATTTAAATATTATATTTAAATGCATGCATAGGTGTTCAATTAACCCAAAACAACAGATGTGAAACAGTTGTATAGCAAACAGAACACTTGCATAATTGGAACAACAGTAAGCATTGTAACAGCATGGCAGTAACAATGACAGCAAAAGGCCACCAATAATGGTATCTGAACAAGGCATGTTAACATGCAACCAATTAATTATATGAACAATAATGCAACACATGACCCAACATTAGGTTTGGTAACAACATACCCTTGTAGATGAATAATAATTAATGATGCAGATGAGGGGTGGGAGGAGAGAAAAGTCCATTAACAACTGCATAGGCCTCATTTTTACAACAGTACTGCTCAATACTCTAGAGGTCTGCCCTCACTTTACAACTACCTATAGCCTACCTATGACATACCCATATTTGTGAGTTGGGCCATGTAGATGCTTTCTATACAATGATGCCCACACGGTGGGAAACTGTCAGATTGCTATCAACCTCAGTGCACAAGTCGCCTCACACCTGATTGCATCCTCAGTACATTATAACTGTCATACTTAGTGTGGATGACATCTGCCACAGCAGGGGGACTGATGGCTCTTCTGGCATTCTGTTTGCGGTAATGCTTCTTGTACCTGTCAGTAATTGGGTGAGTGCCTCTTGGTGGATGGCCACATCAGTAGGGGGAAGTAAGACAGTGGGCTGATTGCAAGCATCCATACACCTGGTCAGCCACAGATCACTGCTATTGTCCTGTACTTCAGATACACATATCTCAAACATTAGAGGCCCCCAGATCGATCCTTTGGGTACACTATTGTGGATGACTCTACTATTAGATGTGGGTTCTACTACTTTGACTGAGTGGCTACTATCATTGGGCCAGTTAGCTACCCATCTGGTAACCTACTGGTTGGTGTCTAGTTGTGTAGGCTTATGCATCCTGTTCACCTGGGGATTAGTGTGAGAGGATTGGGCTAGGTGAAGGTAGGCATTGTTCACCATCTGCCCCTTGTCCCTGTGTTTGTTGACCACTGCAGAGAAGTCAATCAGGTTTTACAGGTCTGATCTCTCTTTGACAATACCATGGTGTGTGGGTCCAGACATTTTGATATTGTCAATGTCTCGGTTCATAATGTCCTTGATATTGCCTCCCCATGCCCTTGCAGGGCAGGCTAGTTAGGCTGATGTGCATCATGTTGGCTGGGTTGTTGGATTGTTCCACCTGTGTGTATAGGGATGAGAGTGGCTGTCCACTGTGCAGGTGAGTTAACACCAGTAACCACGCTGTGGTTGACTACAGTGCAGAATGGATCTGAGAGCCCCTGCCTGTGTTCATGTGGGATGCAGCCAGGGATGGTATCATGAATATGGTGACCTCTGTGTGTTGCCTTTGAGAGGGCATTACGGACCTGCTTCCTGATAATGAGGGGGGCAGGTGCTGTACATGCACATGTGTACCACTGGGGGGGCAGTAGGGTGATGTTTACACTTCACCTGTCTGCAGCTGGTTGCCTATATCTATGCCATATGTGCATGTGGTGTTATTGACCACGACTACAGAGCAGATTTGTGTGTTGCCTCTGGAATTGCAGACACATGTGTGGAAGGCCTAGTGGTTTGGCTTGGTGGATGTGTCCAATTTGCACTCAAAGCCAGCCTTAGGGTACATCATCTCTGTCCTTATTTGCTTGTACAGACCAAGGTGACATTGCTTCCAATGAGGCACCTGTTCCTTCTTTGCTCATCCAGCAATTGTTTCCAGCTGTTATGGTATTTGTGTATTGCTGCTGTCCACCACAGGCATTTACACTACCTTGAGGGAGATGATGCTGCTGAGTCCATACAGCTATGTGGGTGCTCACATAGTATTGTGGCATGGGCCTGGAAAGTGCTGCTCATTCCAAAAAATGGGACATTGGCTGTACAGCTACTTCTACCTCCTCTGAGGGGATTTATAGTAATTTGTGTACAGTTCATTCCGTTTGACACTGTAAAGGGGGGTGACCTCAACAGTGATGGCTATGTGGTCAGATATTATCAAGGGGGATAGCACTGTATGAGTGCTACAGTGGCTACTCATGTTGGTTAGGACCAGTGTCAAAGAAAATACTTCAAAAGACCAAAAGCATAAGGTTCAGTTCAGGTATCTTTATTCTTGCATAAGGAGACAAAAAATGCAGTTACAGAGTTTGTCTGACTAAAATCAGGAAGTGTCACAATTATTATACCTTTCTTTCAAGGCATTGCCCACTACGGCTGACGTAGCAGATCACCGGTTTACAATTCTGTTACTTTACAGATGTTTCTCACATTTCTAGCTGACTCTTCAAAATTTAAAAAAAGATTTTTCAGTAAAGAGGATGGCCTTGACGACCACCGGTCAGTTATAACTTTCTTGCTATGTGATGTTACAAGTCTAGGTACTATGGCTAATTCAAGCACAATGCAAGTACAGATTTCTGAAGCAGTTCATTGTTTATAGTATCTAACTTTCTTGCAGCTTGTGCACTTTTTCATTAGCACGAACAGAGCTTATTGTTCATAATGAATGGATCTACAGAAATTATTATTATTCTCCATTTAATTTCCTGACCTAGCAGAAAATCACCTGCTTTCCAGTACATTTCCAAAGCATAAACATGTATTTTGCTGTGCTAGCAAACTAGGTCAGAGTGCATCTTGCAGTGTCAGAAAGCACAATTTCAGAAAAGCATGTTTTCAGTTTCAAATAGAACTAATGCTGCATATAGAATAAAAATGTGTTAATCTTCCCTTATTTAAAATAAGCATTACACACATATGTTATTACATATTTTTCTAACAACCAGGTACAAAAGATGCCCACCTGCCATAGGAGTGTTGACCAGCTGATCCACTGCATTGCCATTGACAAAGCCAAGGAATCTATGTGCATTCATGTTCAGGTGGCATAGGTCAGGCACACTATGGTTGGGTATTTGAAGTCACCCAGGAGCAGGGTAGACAATTGATTCTTGTCAGATTCCAGCAGGTCCCAATAGGTGGGTTGGGTGTCCATAGTCATGGTTGGAGGCCTGTAGCTAGCTATGATTTGAGTGGGTGTTTTGTAAACTGCTAACTGCACTCGGGATGTCACCCTTGCAACATACTGTTTGGCCAGCCTGTAGGTGTGTATGTGTATGCTAATGTTCAATACTCTACCTCCTGTGGCTTTGCGGGCCTCCATTTGGGGTCTCAATGTATGATGGGATGAGTGACCTGGCAAGGCTGGTGTGCTCTCCACAGCTAGAAAGCAGGTGTCAGTGACTGCACAAATGTCAGCATCCCACAGGACAAGGTACACTTGCATTGACAATGGTGTCATGGTAAACCACCTAGCTCCTGTTTGAGCAAGACATCTGCACAAAGACACACATCAGTGGTGGGCAAAGGCCAGTAGAAAGTGTCACTTTATGAATCTAGCTAAAACACACTTATTTGCCAGCAAAGATGGTGTCCCATTCACAGGTGTACTCTGCAGAATATGACATCTGCCAATGAAATGTATGCTAATTTATTATGACTTTGGTCTTTAATGGGTTACCAGTTATGTGCCAGACCATACACAACTGTCTGAGGCATTGACTACAAATATGAGGCAGACATGGTCAGTCTGCAAACCTCCAGACAGTTGTCAGGTATGGGCTCAGTATATCACATACAGTTCAACATACACATCTGAGCCTGTTGTGTAATATATACATACCCTATGTGCATCTCTTACATTTATAAGACAAGCATATGTATCAGAGTAGCATTCACAGGTGACATATGAATAATTACACATCCCAGGTAACTGGCCTACCAGTGACACACTCAGTATTTGACAACAGAGACTCGATTAGTAGTCATACATGAGCTGACCTTTGCTAGGGTACTCAGGGTTCAGAGATGTACTCATAGGTTCATAGTTTGGTAGTAAGCTTTTATCCCTAGGGCCTATACAAGCCTAGCCATAACAATTACCTGGCTATTTCTTCCCACAATATTTACTTCCCTGGTCCCTTGTCTAGCAGGGCGACTGACATGATCCCTGGGGTGAATTCCTATCTCCCATCCAATCATCAAGGTTCCTTTTGAAGAGGACCAAAGAGGCACTCTGCTTGACATGTATGGGCAGTCTATTCCAGAATCTAGGGAGTCTGGGTCAGGAACCTATCCCTCCAGCATGTTTTGTTCATTATGATGACAAGGTTTAGATCCCTGGAGTGTGTGGCTCTGAGGGATTGGGATTTCTTTAAGTGTAGCATGTCCAACAACTCTGGGTTTGACATGGCCTTGTATGTTAAACAGAGGTTGTCTCTGAGTAGATGATATGCAACTAAGTATAGATGGAGTTTTAGATGGTCAGCATAGGGCATCTGCTTTAGGCCTCTGATTCTTTTAGCGAGGTATTTCTGCGGCCTTTCCAGTTGTTGCAGATGTCTTGAGAGGTACATACCAAACGGGGAGTTGTATTCTATAATGGGTCTCATGAGGGATGAGTACAGTGGGATGATGACCTCCTTTTTTTTGGATGAAAAATCCCTTAGTGATGATGTGTGCCACATAGAAGGATTTCCTGACTGTTGTGGCGATGTGGTTATCGAAGGTGACACCACTGTCCACCTGTGTCCCTAAGTCTCTTATCACACTTTCAGTGTTTAGTGTACTGCCACCTATGTGGTAATTAATGGGTACATGCTTTTTCCCAATGGGAATAACTATACATTTCTTGGCATTGAGCTTGAGCCTATGGCTCTGGCACCAAGCATCTCTTTCTGTAAGGTCCTTTAGTAGACTATCCACATCATTTTGGGAATCAATAATGGCTCCCAGTTTGCAGTCATTTGCAAACTTTGTTAGCCAGAGACCTTAGTGTTGGCCTGTACTTCAGAGAAGTAGATGCCAAACAAGAGCGGTCCCAGGAGTGAACCCTGAGGTACTCCACTTGTCACTTGTCTGGAGCTGGACTTGGAGTTGGCTACTTTTGCAGTGTGGGTTCTATCAGTAAGCCAGTTAGCAACCCATCGAGTGATGTAGGGATTAATGTCCAGCTTAGTTGATTCAAGAGTGGGGGATGGTGTCAAAGGCTTTGGCGAGGTCCAGATAGGCTGTGTGGACCGCCTTACCCTCATCCACAGCTTTGGAGACTGATTCAAAGAAGTCAATCAGGTTCAAGAGACAAGATCGTCCCTTCACAAACCCAAATTATATGGGGTCCAGTGTTTGAAGGTTGCCAATGTCTTTGTTTATTAGTTCCATGATAACATGTTCCATGGCCTTGCAGATCAGGCTCATCAGACTGATGGGGCTTTAGTTACCAGGATACAAGGTGGATCCCCCTTATGGAGTGGGATAACTGTAGCTGTGCACCACTCAGTGGGCACGAAGCCTGAGGTGAAGATATGATTAAACATGACACTTAGCTGAGGTTCCTTTTCATTTTGTAGTTCATGTAGTACACAGCCTGGGATGTCATCTGGTCCCACGAATGCTGTATTCTTAGCTTTGGAGAGTGCAGTTTTTACCTGTGTGGCAGTTATTATCGGAATCTGGCAATCTTTTGGTATTGAGATGGGCCCTTTAGTGGGTGAGAGTGGGATGAAGTTGGCACTGAATCGATCTGCCAGGGTATTGGCAATATCCTTGGGATCAGTATATTTAATGCCATTCTGTTGTAGGTCAGAGTAAATCTGACTATTGCCATTTAAATTCATGATATAGCTATAGAATTCCTTGTGGTTGTCTTTGGAATCTTTGGCAATTTTATTTTTGTAACTAGTATTGGAGAATTTTATGAGAGATCTCAGCTTCTTACTGAGGCTGGAAAGGGAGTTTTTTGCATCCTGGACTTTCCTCTTTTCTGCAACAGTTTCTTCCTTTTGTTGTAAAGTTTGTTTATGGCAGGGTTCCACCAGATTGGCTTCCTTTTTTTTGGAGGAGAGCGTCTTGGTTCTATTTGGGACAGCACGATTCATGCACAAGTGGATGTGCTCATAAAGTGCCTTAGTGTATGATTCAGCAGTCGAACTTTCAGTTCTCGTCTGCATGGGTGTCATGAAGTATGTCACTTCTGACTTGAGTAGCATGAAGTTGGCTTTGGAGAAGTTTTTTATGGAGGTTTCCTTATTGGGGGGTGGTGGGGTTGGGATGTGGATGTCAAGGATGATTAGCTTATGGTCAGACCTGACCAACGAGGGGGTGACCATAGGTGTGGAGGATTGATTTTTCATGTTGGTAATGACCAGGTCTAGGATATTGGAGCCCCTGGTGGGACTATGGATTAGTAGATCCAGGGCACTGGAATTTATAAATTCCAAGAAGTGTTGGGTTAAGGTGTTGGCACATGAATAGTTTTCCCAGTTAATGGCAAGGTAGTTGAAATCACCTAGTATTAGGGTGTTTGGTTGTATCTTAATATTTTCCAGTATGTTTAGAAAGGTGTAGTGAGAATCTTGGGGCATGGTTGGGGATCTGTAGCAAACTACAATTTGGACTGCAATCTTATCTAGTGTTAGTTGCACCTGGAGAATTTCAGACGCATTGTGTTGGGCAACTAGCATGGTGGCATGAATATCCTTGGTGAATATAGACAGTCCTCCACCTTTAGTGTTTCAGTCCTGGTTTGGTGGCCAAAAAGTGTGGTAAGAGTTGTAGCCTGATATTGCAGGGGTACTCTCTGGAGCCTTGAACCAGGTCTCAGTTACTGCACAGATATCGATGTTCTCCATTTTTAGGACTGCCTCGAGAGAGTGCATTTTGAGATTTTTCATGCTTGTACCTGTTACAATGGTGATTATGTCCTTTGAACTTTGCCTAAAAAAGGCACTATAGGGGTTGCAAGAGCCTTAGCCAGTAACCTGAATCCCAGGGGTGACTGGTGCAGACCATCTCTGGCAAAGCAGCATGGTTTGTCGATCATGTTGCCCCAGGCAGATATATACTGGATCCCCTTTGAATGACACCAGAAGCTTAGCCAATTGTTGAAGTCAATCATTTTGTCCTTATAATGTGGCATCATTTTTGGTGAAGGCAGGATACTACTCAGGGCTAGGGTCATACTTGCCTGAGCCACGTGATCCAAGAACTCTTCCATGTCTCTTTTCATGTAATCCAGGGAGGTAAGTCTCAAGTCATTCACTCCAACATGGACAATGACAGAGCCATATTTGTACTTGTTGTGGAGTGACTTGAGTGCATGCATTATGTGGTGGATCCTGGCACCAAACAGGCAGCTGACTGTAATTTTCTCCTTGTTCAGCCTGGTGAGTGAGACATCAGTGTGCCTGACTATAGAGTCACCTATGACTAAAGTGTTGGGTATGTTGTCTTGCCTTAGGAGCTGTTGTTGGGTGGCACACTGGTGTTGTGAGCTATGTGACATTTTGGTTGTGATTGGTGTTTGTTTGCGTTTCAGCTTCAGAGGTCCTTGTTGCTTGGGCAGATTGCTATTAAGGGCCGCCGCATAAGAGGGTTTAGTGTTGCTCTGGAGGGCATTGGTGGTGTGGGTTTAGAAGGGCTATGTGTTGCTTGAGGTGTAGTGTGGGTGTTAACCTTCTCCTCTTGACTATCTAGCACAATCTTGGGTGGTGAGAGCTTTGCTTCCAGTTTGGCTAAGTAAGTGCATCTCTTGCAGGTTGTAGTGTTGGGTGGTAGGAGGAGAGGGTTGTCTGTGTATGATACTGGTTATACCTCTCAACCATACCGAATTTCTTGGCTTTTACTGTTTTTGAGGTCCAAATAATGGGGTGCTATGATTCCTGAGTGGCACCCCTTAATTTCCGATTTTCCTGGCTCTGTTTTAATTTTTTGGCCTTTCACCTGACATCATCATGTGTGCAGTGACATCAGCGCCATTAGTCTGCCAGCCTGTCAGGCTTGAGCTCAAGTGCGAGTATAGCGGTTTAGAAGGGCTATGTGTTGTTTGAGGTGTAGTGTGGGTGTTAACCTTCTCCTCTTGTCTGTCTAGCACATTCTTGGGTGGAGAGAGCTTTGCTTCCAATTTGGCTATGTAAGTGCATCTCTCACAGGTTGTAGTGTTGGGTGGTAGGAGGAGAGTTGTCTGTGTACATGAGGCAATTGCTGCATTGCCCCAGTATGCTCAGATTCACCAGGTGGACAGGAGAAATCACCGGAAGCTGACCCTTGTACATGCCTGGGTTGGTGCTTTATTTTGTAAAGTACAAGAGCTGTTTTCCCTTACTTTAGCAAGGTACTTTGCAATTATAGCCTGTTTAGTGCCTATGATTAATTTCTCCTTATTAACAGGAGAGTTGAGTGCTCCATGTCAATGCAGGCAGGGCAGGTGGTTATGGCCATAGGTGCTGGACAGCAGCAGAATCCAGCAGGTCTTGTTGCAGCCTTGTGTTTAATGTCTCATTTGACATCATTGCATCCTCTCTTCTGCATTCCATTACATGCTTACATGACTGACATACCTGTTATAGTGCTCAGGATTTCCCTCACAACAATGCAAATGGTTATGTTTGTGTAGTAGCAGTATGTCTTTGTGTAGATGGGTTGAGACCTGTGTTGCATAGGCAGCAGCTTGCCTTTTGTAGGTAGTGCTCATGAGCAGGTGATGGCCTGTGCACCAGTCGGTGTCTCCCTCTTGCTACTTTCATCCAGAGCAGCTGTGTTGTCTTTCCATTTGCCAGTACCATAAAAACACAGTGCTATAATTATGACCTTCATGTCTGCCTTGCCCCTTTTCCTTCCCTGTGTGAAGGACATTATGGAGGTGTGGGGTCTACAGCTATATAGACAGTAGGTAGGAATACCTCTCAGGACAGGACATATGGAGACAGCCCAGCAACATGGGGGGCAAAGCTCCAGAATTGGGTACAAATTGTAAGTCAGTAGTGCTGTTATACACATAGATTGTTGCTAGTTTAACAAGGTTCATCTGGACAAGCATTTTCTGTGTGACTTGAGGTCTGACAGTATGTCTCTGACATAACCCTCAACTGTCCTGATGTTCACAGACTGCCCAGAGGTTTGCCTGTTATGTTTGGTCTGTTCCTCAGACAACGACTGTTTTTGTGTAAGCAGTAGGATAATGTGAGGATTGTGTTCAGTGAATGTTGACATCCATTGGTGTTTCAGGCATCATATCCTTCAGGGATGTTGTGTTACAACAAAGCCCATAACACTGTCAGCTGTTTCAGTTTTTAACACCATTATGTGAGATATGTCCCTCTTTCCGGTCTCCTGTCCCCCAAAGATGTCATGCCTTGTTCAGATGTCTTGCAGTAAGAGGTTCAGAGGTATGTCATATCATTATTTATTGACTGCACTCAAGATATCATACCATTGACTTAGCAGGCTCCTGGAGGTGGTATGCAGTAGTGGCCATGAATATGGTCTTACACCCTGGACATTCTGTGGAAATCTGTACATATGAGAGTTATGTATGTCTGGCCATTATGAAGCAACTGCCAAGACTGTGTAGCAGTGTTGTGTGTAGATGTTTGTTTGGCTGGGCATGGAGAGTAGCAGATGTGAGTGTCACAGATCCTTCTTCTATCAGACTGTGCATGCTGCTACAGCTGCTGGTGGTCTGTCGAGTGTGTATGTTTGTTGGGGCAGATTGAGAAAGGTCCTGCAATACCTCAGGATTCCCAGTACACTGTGAGTTGGGCCAGTATCTGTCAGTGTATTGTGTGACTGGGAAATGGGGTATGCTCATTCAAACAGTGGTTCTACTCTAGAGTTCATTTGGAGTACTGGTTATACCTCTCAACCATACCAACTTTTTTGGCTTTTACTGTTTTTGAGGTTCAGATAATGGGGTGCCATGATTCCCGAGTAGCACCCCTTAATTTCCAATTTTCCTGGCTCTGTTTTTGAATTTTTTGGCCTTATGCCTTACATCATCACATGCGCAATGACATCTGCGCCGTTAGTCTGCCAGCCTGTCAGAATTGAGCTCAAATGTGAGCATTTCCGGTATAGTGCTTACAAGTAAATTGTGAGGGAATTATGAGTCGTTGAAGAAGACAAGTGCGAGCATAGGGATGTGCTGGCCTGGAAGGGAAATTATGTTCAAGCATTCAGGCTCACATGATATATCATTTCATTTTAAAACAAAAATGCGTGCATGTAACCCTTGTGTCATGGTGTTAAGATTTTCTGTAAATGAGCCTGCATGTAACAGTTTAGTGATTGTTGATTTTCATTAACGCTGGGTCCTTCACCATCACTATAGCTGTGTTCAGAATACTCTTAAATAAATTGCGTTCGTAGTAAGTAGACTAAACTGCATTAGTTTGAAAATTATGCCTTTTTCCCCTCATTTGTAAAACTTCCCTGAAGATTCAGTTGTCGAGTTAAATCCCACAATGGTAAACTCGATCATTTTTTAAGGGACACCATGATTACCAGGAATAGGCAGTATATTTACTGGATACAGTGTTACAAAAACAGTGAACATAGTACTTCTAGCCGTTTTTAGATGACCACTTGGCTTTTTGTTAAGGAAAAAAATGGTATTTAAAGGGTTGAGGGAGAGAAAATGAAAGAGAGAGGGATATGGGGTGATCCCTGCATACAGTTTATAAGATATTATCATTATATGAAAAACTACAGGGAGGGCATATTCTAATTTTTGCATTAGCAGACTATTTCCTAATGCATTTCTCCCTTTGAAGGTGATTAGATTGTATTGAGCCTGTAAAGTAACTGTTTTAATACATTTATTTACATTAATTTCAGCATTACATTTAAATGAGCATATTGGTTTACCTACTTACAAAGATCTTTAAATAGTGGGACCAAATAATACGCATGCTAACTAGACTGTAAATTTGAAGTCTGACTACCTTTTTAGGCCTTTTATGAGTGCCAGATATAATGCTGTTTTTTACTATGTCAATTTTGTGTACAGCCTTTTTCATGAAGGTGGATGACATATTTTAACAGTTCTAGAATGCCAGGTATCATGGCATTATTACAATGAAGCTTATCTGTCCACACTATGCTTCCATTCGATTTGGGAGATTTCTTTTCAGGTTTAAGCAGCCGTGGATTTGTGTATATTTGCACAAATGTTTTATGCTGACTTTTGTAAAGGATCCTTTGTGTATGTTTTGCTTCAGTTTCAAAGACATTAACTCACTCATGTTACTTGCTCACCTATTTCTGTAACTGAGAGCATATGGACTGTGAAAATTGAGCAGGTCACAACAATACGAAATGTTACATTTTTCCCTCTATATTGTCATTGTACAGAGATTTATTCATTTTCTGCTTACTTTTTGGTTGTGGGTGTGCCTCTCCTTAATTCTTCAATACGGTCATTTTTCTGATCCAGAAGCTAAGGAGTATGTCGCATTCATATGTAAATATTGTATGAAAGTATATTTAATATGACTTATACTTAACAGTTGTTTATACCTTGCAAGCGGTCTCACTGCACAGGAAGTAATATGTTGTCACCTGCTCTGCACAGGAAGTAATATGTTGTCACCTGCTGAACCTTTACTTAGGGATGCTGTCTGAGATGAGTAGGCATGTAAGCTGGTTCTTGCAACTGCTTATTATAGTGTGAACAACTTCCCTTAATGACATGTGGGTGAAATTTTCCGGGGAGGATGACATTTCTTCTTAAACTGCAGAAATGACACGTTGACAGAGCCAATATTTACTAATAAAGACTAGTCAAGAAATTTGCTGGAGACACTAGTGATTTTGCTATAGATCTGAGTGCTTTGCTGCAGGAAACAATTCAACTATGGGAGGGAGGGATCTGTCCATTTTATTTTAGATACTCAGAAATGCATTATGAGCAGTTTTCTAATTTTATAATGGTATAATTGTTAACCCGGTCTTTTGATAAATATTTAGGTTGAGAAGGTCAGACACTTTATCCAAAAACTGCCTCCACATCCACCAGTTATTGTCACTTTTACATCTAAGTTCTTGATTACACAATGTAAATACTATTTGCCATAAGGAGGTTGATTAATGACATGCACCAGTAAACTACGTGGCAGATATAGCTTAAGGCCTTCAGTAAGACACTCACATATTCAGTTTTCAGTAAAAATGCAGCAGGTTTTATTGAATAAAATATAAACTTGGGTGGGTGGAAGGATGCAATAATGGTTGAAGTGTTACCTTATAGACACAAGGTGCAGGGTTTGATTCTGATATGGGGTAATTGGCTAGGCTTCTAATTGCCAATGTAGGCTGTTAGCCTAGTACTAATCTATGAACCTAAAACTGTTTACTTTTTCAGTAAATGAAATACAGCATAGCACAATAAAAATTACACAATACTTGTAAAGCTCTACAGGTAATAACTGTTCTCAGCTATACAATACCTAGGGGTAAGGGGATGGCAAACAAGCATGTTGTGGGTGCCACCTTTGGTCTCATCTTGAGAGTAATAGTATGCCGAACTGCCTTGGCTATTCCCTGCCTGCACTGTCAAATGTCTGAGGCCTTAATCGGAACGTCATCAGTGCTTTGTTCCCCCTACATGAATAGCAAGGGCACTGGTAATAATAAGGTTAGGATGGACTGTACTGGACCAAATTGGATTTGATAATCCAATGACAGCAGCAGCATCACCTATTAAAAACATAAAAGTGAAGTCATATCTTAATTTGTTTCATAGGAGGTTGGTATTTAGACTCTGGTTTCTCTGATACAGAGTGATCTGGTGTGCTTCCACTTTTCAGCCTAATATTTTTTTAGTATGTCTGCATTAAGAAAGTAATTGTCTTTCTTTTTTTTTGGGGGGGGGTGATTGAAGTATTAGGAAATTTTACAGCTCTTGGACTGAGTGGATGGTGACTTTTTTAATGGGAAGCTGGTATCTGGGCTGGTATCTGGGTATGTTGTTTATATGTAGTGCTGTTTCACATGGTGTATTTATTACTTCTTAGTAGGTAAGTATACATAAGACACTGTCTGAGCCATGGAGGAATACACTGATAAGAGGAAAATAGCTACCTGAAAAATAAGGCTGCTGTATTATCTTGGTTTTATAGATAAGCATAATATGGCTGGGAAGAAGGTTTATTTCTTTACCATTGAGGTGCAAGCTTACACAGAATGATGAATTTGGTTGTCTGCTCTTCAGTTTGAGTTTGAAAGTTGATATCCCACAATTCTATTTGAGTGGATGGGTTACGTAATTATATATGCAAATTTTATGTTAATAAGTATACCGATTTGTACCTATTTTTCATGGGTCTTTGTCCAGATTTTTGATGTTTCCAGGCTGAGAGGTATGTTACTGATATGTTGCTGTGACTGTGCTGCAAATGGTTGTGGGTGGCCATTTATGCACCACTATCTTCTTTTCCCTACAGTTCCATCTTTGTAGTGCAGGATATATTTGGATATACATGAGTAATTGCCCTGAGCTAATTTATTTTAGTGTTGTGTTGGACTTACTGTGGTTCAGAAGTTGCTGGGTGACATGGATGGAATCTGTCATGGATTTTTCCATTCTGTTAGATAACTACAGTCATACCTTTCCACTGTCCAGATGTCTAGACACTGTCCTGATGTGTGGCTCATATGTTTTGTCTGTTGGCCACAACCGTTGTGGGTTTCTAAGAAATCTCTGAGATGTGAGCATTGACATCAGTAAATTCTGACATTCATTTGTGTTTCAGACCTGGATTCTGTCTGGTATTGTATGTTAAAGCACACCATGCCACTCTAGCAGACTTCTACATGTATGACAGCCATATTTCAAAAATGTCACTATTGTTTGCTTTTTATCCCCCCCCCCACCTGTTTGTCAGACTTTTTGCAGATTTGTTGCAATAAGAGGTTGGTTTTCTGCCTATATAACTCTGTATGAATGAATATATATATATATATATATATATATATATATATATATATATATATATATATATATATGGGTCTACCTGATAACGCTGAAAGTGGAAAACACCGACAAAGAGATAACCAACACCTGAAGATCGACAACAGGGGAGTAAAACAAACATTATGCATACCTGTCCATCACATTGTCAGGCTAGTATTGTCTATAAACTACTTGATAGTGATACTTACTCACTATTGGAGCATTCCATGCCCATGCATCTTGGATCCACTGAGCCAAGAGCACCCCCTTCCTCCACTTTAGGTCAGCATAGTGGCGCCCTACCTTATCACCAGTTCAGGTGATGCCAGTAGCACTGGTCAGATCACATGTGAGATGGCCCCAGGCCTCTGCTTTATATTGTGAGCCATGGTACTGGCTTTCTGCAAGGAGTCCAGCCATGACCCTGGACTCCCGAATGCTCCAGCACTGGGCCCGAAAGCATGCTCCCTCTCCAATGCCAGACATGTTCTGGCAGAGATCAAACTAAAAAGGTTATGGCTGTATTCTCACCTGCATGGTTTAAATATGACCATATTCCCACCTACTGCCATAATTGGACCATTTTGAAAATGCTGAGCACAGCTTAACAGCATGCAAATCTGCTAGGTTGAGTTGAACAGTGCTTAAAGAGGTACTTGCTGAGCACTGTTTAACAGTGCACAAATCCACTTAGCTGAGCTACCTACTGCTTAGCAATTACATCTAAGCAATGCTTAAAGCTGGTAAGCATAGCTGTGCATTGCTGACAGAATAATGACTTAATTTAGTAGGTGTATATGATTTACTTTACATGACACCCTCTATGAGGTTTCGTTACATTAGCAAGGGGTGTGACTATACTGTATGGGACACTTGTGTATACATGGGTGATTTCACATGTTATATGCTCTCATACTTCTATTTTACACCAGCTACACTACCCTGGTTGACAAAATACAGTTACTACATAATTTAAGTTTAAAAAAATAATTTTAACACTGCTTTCCCATATTAAAAAAAACTTGCCTCTTTTGGTTCTCGAACCGTGAACATCTACATGTAAAGCTGGGAATCTAACTACTACACTCTCTCTTGGTTTAAGAATTTCTACTGTATATTTTTATCTCCTACGGGATGATTAAGCAATGCTAAGCGGAGGGCCAAAACACGCACACCCACTTAGCTATGCTTAAACATTCCTTAGCATATACAAAAAAAATTTATTATATTATTATTATATTATTATGTTATATAATGAGTATTGTGGTTTTCTGACAAGTCATTGAGGACTGCAGTCAGGAAATAATGGCATACATTTGACTTTCAGACTTCTATCCTTTGCAAATTCATGTTAATGCATATCCTGTTTTCTATCAACTTTCTAGCTTTGTAAGGGCAATATTTATGAAGTGTTCCTATTTTTAGGGCTTTATCCCCTCATTATTTGTGCCTCTGTCCACATGGACTGCTGTCAGGGAATAATGGCATACATTTGACTTTCAGACTTCTGTCCTTCAGAAATTCATGTTAATGCAGATCTTGTTTTCTATCAACTTTCTAAGTTTATGAGGGCAATATTTAAGGGCAATATTTAAGAAGTGTCCCTATTTTTGGGGCTTTGCCTCCCCATTATTTGCCCCCTTGTCCACATTTCCTACTGTAACACGTTGTGAGGTATCATAAGGCACTTTTACAATGCAGGGGATGTGTCACAGAACCTGTCACACACCCCCTGCATTGTTTTCCTGATCCCCTACATATTTCAGCCTACAGACACTGAAAATCATTTATTTAATTTCAGTGTCAGTAGATACTGAAATACTGGCATAACATTAGAGAAATTCTCTAATATTATTCTTCATTTGTTTTTGAAAGTGCTGTTTGGCACTTTTTGAGTGCAGGGGGCATGTTTATATCCCGTGCACTACTTAAACATGCCCCCTGCACTCTTTCATGGTTCGTGTCCATTTAGCTTTAACAGCAGCATGCCTTCATTAATATACAAGGTGCACTGCTGTGGCTACATGGACATGAACCACTCCATGCAGGAATAGTACTATTCCTGCACAGAGTTTATTGAATCCAGGGGCTACTCTTTCTACTTTATTGTTTGCATCTAGAAGAATTTGCCTGGATGTTTCCCACTTGGAAAGTGGATTTATGTCCAGTGCAAATTAAAATCACATTTCAGCTTGATTTTACTGCAGAGGCAACCTGATTATGAACATAATGGATTCTACAAAATATATTACTTCAGCACCAATGTATGATCAGATCAGTTGGCACATAAGAAATCTGAATTAATATGATCCATAAATTTCTGAACTATAAAAATGATTGTCATGCTGCAATTTTAAAATGCATGTAGAATTCTTTTCAGTTTGATTAACCTCACCAGTAACATTCATTTGACTTTATCACATAACCTATCTTTTGTGAGAGACATTTGTGTTCTGTCATAAACTACAACTTTTATACAAATCCCAAAAGAGAAAACATAAACAGATTAGTCAGAAGCTATTACATGGATGAACAACATTATTATCCCCCTCGATCCAAATGTAATTTGCACATAAACAAAAATAATAATTTTATGATGTTAATATTCTGTCTCCATCATACAAAAAACACAGCATGGCTAAAATATATTATCATCTCCACCTTTAGTACTAATCAGTAGTCAGTCAGAACTGTGAAAGCAAGGTGATAACCTGACATGATAAATATCAGCAAATCAGCTAGACTCTCCAGTGATTGATACTCCAGTGTCAGATTTTACAGAGTTTAAAAGTAAGATAGAAAAAATGATTAATACTCTAAATATTGCAGTGTGCACTAAGTGAGTGAGATGATATAAAACAGAGGCTAACTTGAGGTTTATGAACCTAAGGGGAAGACCTTCCCAGTCTGATCTTTTAACTGCCATGTACTGCCATGTACTGCCATGACAGTTTGCAAATTCTGCACAGACCCATAGCAGATCTCCATAAACTCCCACCAGGATGTAAGAATGAAATACTGAATGAGAGACCCATGTGGAAGAGTTCCATACCTGGCAGTGTTATGCAAATCACTGATCAATCTTTTTCAACTGCATCATATGTTGTTTAATAATACGATCTGCCATGCTGCCTTCAAAATCCTCCACATTACTTTCATATAATGTGGTGATTTCAATAGTTAAAGTTCGGCACAAATGATGATTTTTTTAAAAAAAAAAAATGTTTGACATTAAGCTATCCCATTGTACAAACCTCTTTATTTTAAATCTCTCTGGGACAGTCAGTTGTTGACAATAGGTTCATAAGTAAGAACTAGGCTAGCTGCCCTTGTAGGCCCTTTTAAGCCTAGCCAATTTCCCTTTAAAAGGTGAGAATCAAACCCTGTACCTTATGTCTATGAGGTAAATACGTTATAGCAACCATCAACCCCAAAGGACAGCACACTCAGGAGTGTGCTTTGATGTTGTAATGTAGAATAATATCCGTGCTTCAGTCTCTTAATTATTTCTGCATACTTTAAGCCACAAACATTGATATTTCAGTCGACCGCTAATATTTCATATTATACTTCCTTGTAACAAAATGGCTATGAGCATATCCATATAAGGGGCATGTAACTAGTGTTGGGATATGGCTGCCACATGAGACACACAGATACACCACGCACGCACACACACACACACACACACACACACACACACACACACACACATACAGAAAAATACCTGTTTAACAGTTCGAACATGCGAATACACGTGTGTACATTCAAACATAATGTAGGTGTTCTGTACGTAAACCTAAGGCCTCTTTGCAAATTTTATTTTATTTATTTTATTTATTTATTTATTTGCAGTTGTTTAACCAGGATAGTCCATTGGGCCTAATGAACCCGTTTTCAATGGAGTCCTGGGGAGAAAAGCTCCTAAATACATATTACACAAAGATTAATATACACACATAGATTGTATGTAGATTACAGAGGTAAACAAACTATGCTTAATATACTCATAAAAGCTCCTGGTTGGGAGGGTGGCCTAAGGGTTGGCAGGATGGCCTAATGGTTAAGGTGTTTGCCTTACAAACACAAGGTGCAGGGTTTGAATCTCACAAGGGATAATTGGCTAGGCTTAAAATGGCTCGCAAGGGCAGTTAGCCTAGTACTAACCTATGAACCTATAAATACATGTTACACAAAGATTAATATACACACATAGATTGCATGAAGATTACAGAGGTAAACAAACTAAGCTTAATATACACACATAGATTGCAGGTTCATTACAGAGGTAAACATACTGATCAAAAGTATTTCAATCAAAGGAAATGATATCAACATTTTTTTTTTCCAGTTGGAATGAGGATAGGTAGTTAGATGGAGTAGGGTCAGGAGTTACTAGGTACTAGAGGCAGGCAAGAATTTGTTATCTGGAATTTGAGAAAGGAAGGGAGTGGGTGAATGAAGTAGAGTGTTGGTTATGAGGGATGGGAGCATGAACATTCCCATGTGGAAGTTAGATGAGAGTGGAGTGATTTTTTAAAGGATTGGAGGCTAGTAGTGGTACGAATGGAGGGGGGAAGGGAGTTCCATAAGTGAGCTAAAGAGTGTGACAGGAGGTATTGTCCTGGGGGGTGGAGGGGTCGGTAAACTTCTATAAGGTTTTGATTATTAGATCTGAGAAGTCTTTGTGTGTGGTGCATTTTACTTTACGATATAGAAAATAAGTTTGTTATTTGGTGAAGAGCTGTCAGTCTGAAGCTACTTTATATTTGATTCTATGACACTCTTCTGCAATTCATACATATATTCAGCAACTAAAAGGTCATTAAAAACTGCACATATTCTTGGCTAAACGTCATTTTGACAGAAACCAGGAAATGTTACCTATAAAGATTCCTCTATTTTCTTTCTGTTTATTTGCTTTAATGATTTTATGTTTTAAAGGATTCCTGACTTGGCTTGGTTTGCTATACGGATGAATGCTGCACATATTGAATTACCTTGTCTTTATCTGAACATTTTTTTACATTAAAGTTTGTCCTGAAGCTTGTGAGCAAGGTCAGAATACAAAGTTAAAGAATCAGTCTTTTGTCATCTGATGCTGGTCTTAAGATAGAGTTAAACATATTACAGAATATTCTTGACTTTTCTTTAATTAATTTCTCATGATACAACATAATTTATATCTACTTTTGCTTGTTGTAGTATACATTTTAGTCACAAGACTACATTCTCTTTGAGTGATTTGATGAATAGTTTCCTCAGCATTTAAGCTTAAAGATTTTACATGATTAAAATCAGAATCAGCTTTATGGTCTGGATCTCAAGGATGTTATCTGTTTTATTGCCAGTCTGTGCTGTGTCATTAATTCCATACTGAGGGTGTAATCTGTTGTCAAATCAGTTGTCAAATTATTTCTGTCACAGTCGACACTGATGCCATTCTTGCTGTGACTCATCAAAAGAGTTGATGCATTTGTATGTTATTCTGAATATTCAGATCTGTATCAAACAGTAATATACTTTATGCATCCTTTGTCTCAATTTAGTTACTCACCCTATCATTATACCCCTGAATAATTCTTTATAATACCATGCTGATTTTTTTGAAGTGTTTTTTTCTCCACTGATTTCAAGGTACTTTTACCTTTCAATTATCTGACTTGTTTCATTACAAGATGGGGTGTGTTCCAGTTCAATCAAAATCAGTCTCTTATAAGTTTTTTTTCAGCTCAAGGCAGAAATAGATATATTTAGTGACTAAAAAGAGCTAACGGGAATAATGTTTTTCATTTTTTCTTATTATGGAGATACTCTTCTACTGCTTAGAATCATGCTGGCTTTATCTGCTCTACTTTTCGTTATATACTGAGAAGGGTGCCTCACCTTTAAATTTGTTTTTCATCATAAACACGTACATTTGACAAACAACTGCACCATAAAAAATTTCATAATTATCATGCGTTCTCCTGACATGACACTGACATTCTGATAACACATCACTTATTAAATTCATACTATTATATGATTTACATGTCTTGTTTTCTAATGACTACTATTATTTTTCTTGTCAGAGCTCATTTTAGCATGACTAAGAAAATAAAGTTTCTAATGCCTAGGATGCTTATCTGTAACATTGGAAGAATGACATCTTTATTACAAGAACAGATATAAAATAAATGTTTCTGTTACAGGTAACTGAAGGCAAGCAATCAAAACTCTCCAATCAGCTATAAACAAAGCTGGCTGCCAGTGTTCCCAGTGATGGTGGGTAATTATTCATGATTACAGAAAGAGAGAACAGAAAACTGGCAAATTTCTATTTGCTGTTGTTTAATGTAGTACAAATGTTTTAAAATGTAAATATTTCAAAAATATATATCTACTAATGATCTATGTCAAACTATGGCCATGATAGGGATCACTTTTTTAACTTTACTGGCAAACCAAAACACAGACCTAATACATGTAATAAAATGGAATTCTTATGCTAGAAATACAATATTGTTGGACCTTTTACATCAGTGAATACATTTCTGGATTATTCATTAATAAAAAGTCTGACAAATCTAATTAACATTGTGAAAAATGAATTAAATAGCACAGACAATAATAGCTATTATAGGTTTTATTAGGAAATTAAACTTCAGGAGATGTTTACAGATAATTACAATCTACACCCAATAAATCTACTAACCACATCCCACCCTTAACCACCTTTACCCAACACCTCAAATACAGATTTGCTCTTTACTAACTTCAGTCTCCGTAGCATATTAAAAAAGTTAGTGAATTTCATGCTGTCATAGCCACCTACTCATCAGACATAGCTGTAATTACAGAAACATGGTTAAGCTCCACATCAAAGACTTAGAAGTTACCACAACTGGATATAGCATCATTAGACTAGATAGATTAAAAGGGAAGCCATGGTGGTGCAGCAGTTAGCGTTGCCACCTTACAGCAAGAGGTTTTCTGGTTCGATCCCCAGCTGGGGTGCCTTATGAGCGGAGGTTGCATGTCCTCTTTGTGGTCGTGTGGGTTTCCTCCGGGTGCTCCGGTTTCCTCCCACATCCCAAAGACATGCTGTAGGTGGACTGGACACTGTAAATTGGCCCTAGGTGTGAGTGTGCCTTCTATGGAAGGTTAGGTGCCAGGCTGGCAGCTCGACACCATAAAACTCCACTGCCAATCATGAGCAGACAGGTGATCTGCTGTGGCGACCCCTAACTGGAAAAAGCTGAAAGAAGAAGACTAGAGAGATTAAATTAAAAAGGAGGTGGAGTCACCAGTATGTTCAAAAACACCCTCAAGATTGTACAACTAAGCTGCACTCCTCCTGATCTGCCCAACATTGAAATCCTATTGACTCACCTAGAATTCAACCCAAATAAATCAGTAATTATTATAGTCACCTACCTCCCTCCTGGCAATAACCTCCTGTCAATTGAAAGTCTAGTCTCATGGACATCTAGCCAATTCAACAAAGAAACTATCATTCTTGGTGACTTCAACTTAAACTGGCACTCCTGCTCATCCAACAACCCCTCTAACTTCCTAAACCTATTCAACTTCACTCAAACCATAACCTGTTCAACTAGCATAGACAAGCATACCAATAGGCAGTCAACACTTGACTGGATACTAACTAATAAACCCAACCTTAGAAGCAAACAAACTCTTGGCTATTAAAGGTGGCTCAAATAAAGAATATTTGTATGGAAAACAAATAGAGAACACCACCACAGACATCCACAAATTACCTTATTTAAAAACTTTAATAGGCTTCAAATGCAAATGAAACACAAATAAAAACAGGAAGAGACTTTGAAATCACAATAAGCACTTATTGTGGATTTCAAAGGCTCTTCCTGTTTTTATTACATGAGTAGATAAAACTCCATGCAATACAAAAAAATGATGATTGTGTCTCCAATCATAACCTTGAGTTATGTGTTATCGACATGGATGCCAATATTCACCTCTGGAGCTTCACTCTCATGGTAAATTTCATGGAATTTATGTCTCAAACACATGAAAAGATTCTGATAGCCAGCTCAGTCATTGTCCTTTATATTAGACCAAGCTTTATATCTAAGAAACTCACAGTTTATAATGAAGCTTATGGTAATACAAACAAGGCAGCTATCACAAAGGAAATAAAAAGACACATTTTGAAGTGGTTAACATACAGCACTTTGGAAAAGAAAGACATAAAGTGTCACAGAGTATAGTGTCGAACAGCTTTAAACACTGTTGATCCATTCTCCTTCAGCATATAATGCCATATGTAGTACAGTTTCACAGAGACAACAGTCAACGATTTTTTTAATTAAAACCTGTCACCCATAGTAATTGTAAACTTAGCTAGCTGACTCAAAAAATCAAGTCTTTATGAAAAGTATGCATACTGAATAGAACACAGTTAATATTAATGTAAATGAAATACTATTACATACAATAAAACAACCAGGTTCTCACAACTGTACAGAAACTGTCAAAGAAGCTGTTGTCAGAAAAATATCAGGAAAGGTATAGCACACACACACACACACACACACACACACACACACACACACACACACACACACACACACACACTTGTGTTTATCCATGTATAGAACATCATAAATACAATTGCTTCTGGTCATTGTTTAATGTTTTTAGACACTTCCTGGTCCTACACTTTTTCTTTTTATCTGGTGAAGTATTAGGTCAGCTAAAACTACAATGAATTATAGCTACAGTACAACACAGCTTCAGTTTGTCATGTGTTCTCAAAATGGATTCCAAGAAATTCCCATCTCAAGTTCTGCTCTTGAGGTGATTTTCTTGAAATCCATTTATTCACTGCATAACAAACTTGTGATAAGTGACCTGATCATAATCCGCTATGATGCCAAATGCAAAGATGGTGAAGTTATAATCATTACTTATACATATACATCTCAGTAAATACAGGGTTATATTCATAGTCCTGTTATTTACAGTTGTATAGTGGTTATCTGTAAATAGCATGGCTATGCCTATATACAAATATCCTGAGCACAGGTTATTTATGATGATTGCAACAGTGCAAAAGCTTGTGTGAGAAATTGCCTACTTTCTGAAACTGCCTAAAATAGGGGAAAACACTTGCTTCATTATTTGGGAATTAATACATTAAAATGTAAATTCTTGATTGATTTATGACATTTTCAGAAATGGTGGTCAAGAGTGGCCATGTACAAGCCTGCTTGATCTAATGTCACTCTGGTAATCCAAGTGGTGCTCAGCTCAGCTATTTAGAATACACTTAAAAATATATATAAAGGGTTTTTTATACTACATATAGGGGTGTCCTCATGCAGGAGTGTTTCTTTGAAAGATCAGAAAGGGGAAGATAGGAAAGATGGAAATAAGGAGATGTACCAATAAAGGACACACAAAATAAAAACACATTAAGGGGGTTATGTTTGATGGGGTGGGAGGGGAGGGTTACTATATTTTTGGTGGTGGATATACCCCACTTATTTTTTTCTTTTTATATAAGAGAGAAGTTTTGGAAGGAAGTAAGGAAGATGGAGTAGGAGACAGGATTAGGGATGGAGGGAGGTGAAAAGGAGTTGAAGTCAAGCCCACTCTAGTCTGCAGGACTTCAAATGTTGCTAATGCCTGAAGCTGGTGCAGTTGAAGACCTCACTTTTGAGGGGGAAGAGGCCTGTGGTGACTTTGTGATCAGAGCTGACTAGGGCACTGAGAATTTCCCCAATGAAGAAGGTCATTCATGGGTCAAAAGTCTCTTTCCACTGTGACTCCACCACATCCTTTACCAGGTCCTGAAGCTCACATGATTTATGGTGTATTGGGCTGTACCACCACATCAGAGTACCTACAGAGCTGCAGCCACTGCCTTGACACTGTGAGGATGTCCCTGAGTGAGCCAAGCAAATGTTCCTTGACCAGTGAGAAAGTGGTTGAGGTGCTGCTGGGATCATTGGAACTGTAGAAATGTAGTTGGGCCACTAGTGGGATCTCTGTGCCAGTGAAAAATGATCATAAATGAGAGAAAAGGGGAAAATGCACTGTAATGGATAATTAAAATAAAAAGAGAAAAGCAAGAAAAAAGACACATGACATGGAGCCAATAAATTCACCTATAACTTGGTGTTGTACCAGTATAAACTTTATTTACTGTGCTTACTCAGTATCTTATAAGCAGGTATAAGATATGAATTGGTATTACATTTTTACATGGATACAATGATCTGCAAGCTGTTAATGATAAATATTTAATAAGCTATTCTAGGATATGAAATTTGAATTTACAAATTAATAAATACCCAAGTCGTTTGAATTTACAAATTACTAATGTTGATTGGTACAATCTATATTTTTCTACAGAACATCAACATGGGTGCTTGATATTTATATATTTGCTATATAACTGTGTTAAGGCATTTTGTGTGTTATAAGCATGGAAACAACTTCATTTCCAGTGTGATGATATTAAGGTTATATTGTAAGAAAAAAAAGAATTTAAAAACTAAAAGAAATTTCCAACAAATATTAAAAAGAAAAAAAATCAACATCACCTGTAGAAATTTGAAACAGAAAATTAAAATGGATAAAACTAATTATGAAAACAAACTAATCAGTAATTCTTCCAATAAGAAGAAATAAAATATAGCTAAATATAGATTGCACCAATCAGCATTAGTAATTTGTGAATTCAGATTTCATATACTAGAACTTTAATTATAAATATATTAACTCAATAATAACATACTATCAGTACAATTACAATTAACAATCAAGTTATTCAAGATGCCTTTACAATTATGAGTGAATTTAACAAATTTATTTTAAATACTATATGTAATTTTCTGTGATAAAATGACTGCATAGGTCAGATTGAGTTCTTATTACGAGAGCGAAGATTCCTTTAGGCAAATACGAAGACATCGACCCGTATTGCACAAAGTACGTAAACCGCGAAAGTTCAAAACCACGAAGTTTGAAATTTCGATTTGTTTTGGTTGGCCCGTCTGTGGTATAGCTCTGTAAGGTAAGTGTACGATAGATAGGAATTTAGTGTTAGGATTTGGGTTAAGGTAAGTGCATAGATAGGTAATGTATGTAAGAGTTAGTATAGTGTTAGAAGTAGGTGTTTTTTTAAATGTATGTATGTGTTTTATTTATTTTGTTTGGGTGTATGTGTGTAGTGGAAGTGTGCGGTAGTTAGAGACCTTAGGGTTAGGGAGGGGTTAAGGACAGTGCATAGTTAGTTGTGTATGAGGGGTTTAGTATAGTGTTGGAGGTAGGGTTTTTTAAATGTATGTATGTGTTTTATTTATTTTGTTTGCGTGTATGTGTGTAGGGGAATTGTGCAGTAGTTACAGACTTTAGGGTTAGGGAGGGGTTAAGGAGAGTGCATAGATAGTTGTGTTTGTGGGGTTTAGTGTAGTGTTGGAGGTATGGTTTTGGTGCTTTAGTTTAGGTTAGACGTAGGGTTTGGTTAGTGTATGTATGTGGTTTATTTATTTTGTTTGGGTAGGCAGTATGCAGCGGGTGGTGGGGTTGGCCGACTATGACAGTTCAATATTTTTTTTCATGGTTTAGTGCGTTCGGGATTTTCATGGTTCGCGGTGTAGGGGTCGATGTTTTGGTATTCGTGCATATGTTTTTTCGCTTTGGTAATATAGACCCGGTCAGATTTCTACTTTTGGACAATGCTTAGTAATTCAGAATTTACTATCTCTAAGGCTCTTAATAAATTAAAGAAAACATCTTCTAATGTGACCCATTATGAAACCAGGTACTTTAGTGTTGACTATTAAGGATAAAATTATGCCAGTTATATATATTATTTTTTTTTAATTTTTGCAAATTGTATAGTTCATAATTTCTAGTAATTATATTCTATTTCAATGGTAAAAAAGATAGGAAAGACTAAGGGAAAAATTATTTGCCAATAAATTTAACATCATTAGTAAGTATTAGTTTTGAGAGATGTTTATTTGATCTTATGCATAATGCTGGTAATAGCATAGTGGTTACAGATATTGAACAATATGATTTTATTAGAGGAGGATCAGCTTTGAATAACATACATATTTTATGAACAGATAACTATGGCCTTAGCTCTAGGATTATCATTGGAGTAATTTATTTGGATCTTGCTAAAGATTTTGATTGTCTCCCATTTCAAGCTCTTAGGAACTGTTTAGTTGAATCTAACAATAACTGCTACAGTATTAGATGGATCATGTACTAGCTGACCAATAGACAGCAGTGAATTAGGATTCATAATGATCACTCAAATTATTTACCTATTAAAGTAAGGGTTCCTCAAAGATCAATTCTGGCTCCGTCTTTATTTAACTTAGTATTTTTTGCAGTATCTGTAGGAACACAAAATGTTGGGTACATAAATATGCCAATGCCTTTAAAATTGGATTTGTTTTGCAAAACAAACCTGATGCTGATGATCTTATTTTGTATTTATTGTCATTAGGTAAGTGGGTCTTGGATACCTACCTTGACCTAAATTCAGTTTTGACAAGTGTAGTATTATGTAGTTTTTTTCAAAAACATCCCTAAATTTTCTTTGTATTTAATGACCTTACAAATCGAAGAGGTCAATGAATATAAATACTTGGGCACTATTATAACATCAGACATTTATTTTAAAACTCATGTTAAGTTAACAAATATAAAGGCTATTAAATACAAGGGATACTTGTTAAGTAATATGTTGACAAGAGATGAGAACATGTTGGCTTCTAAGACTTATATTGGGCCTATTACTGAGTAAAATAGTACATGCTGTGCACATACTCAATGGCAACTAAAGATTTTTGAAAAAGTACAAAGAAAATTTGCAAGAAAGAGTTGTGGCACTTAGAACTGCAGAATCCAGGACTACATGTAAATATTTGAAATTGTTTTCATTTTGTAGTAAATATATATGTGGAAAATTGATATTAGCTTATACAATATTTCATGATCCTGTTTTGCAGACTGTGCTCATATCGAAGATTAGAGTTATAGAAAAACACATAGATGTAATATTATTTTTTGATAAAATTAGGGTGTTCCAGAGTACAACCCTCATATATAACTGTTAAAGTAACAAAACTTTGAAATAACATACTCATATGATTGTGTCAGTCTGGAATGTTGAATTTTTTTAAAAGAAATTTAGATTAATCAGTGTTCCTTGAAGGCCATTTACACTGAACGCTGTGCTTGAAATTATGAAATAGTAATACATTTTACATGAAAACAATATTCTACAAGGCTGCTTCAGTGGTGCATAGATCGATAAAGCTCTAACTATGGCCCAGCTATCCCAGGTTTGATTAGTATGTCAGTCAACTAATGGAGCAGCAAGGAGGGATGGGAGTGCCTGTCTTTGGGAAAGGGTGCTAGCTGGTGATTCTCATTAACAGGAATAATGGTAGAAAGAGGGGAGTTGTCCTCAGATGTAATCAGCAGGAGTAGGGGCAAGGGAAAGGCAAAAGTGAGTAAGGCATAAAAATAATAATAAAAAAATAAAAAATAAAAAACAGCTGATAGAATGGCAAATGGTTAAGCCATAGGATGCCATCAGGATCCACAACTGCCCCAGCAACACTTGAACAAGCCCAGGAGGTAGAAGGATGTTGATATATCTGGCAAGTATGTGGGGAACTGGGGGCTGGCTTGGTAAAAAGAAAACATTCTTCAATATGGTACTGAAATGGATTGTGCTGGAAAGCATTTTAGTAGCATATTTCTACAATTCTGAACATCTGAATGATTACTTTAAAAAGATTATTTTCAGTTCATATTCAGAATGCTTTGCTTAGTAGGCCACGGTGGTACAGCGGTTAGCATTGTCGCCTCACAGCAAGAGGTTCTCCTGTTCGATTCTCGGCTGGAGCGCCTTCTGTGTGAAGTCTGCATGTCCCTCTCTATGGTCGAGTGATGTTAAAGATATACAGATAGGTATGGGCGTGCCTTCTTTCAAGGTTAGGCATCGGGTTGGCAACTCGACACTGTAAAAATCCACTACCAATCATTAGCAGACGGGAATTCTGCTGTGGCGACCCCTCACAGGGAAAAGCCAAAAGAAGTCTTATCTATTCAGAATGCTTTCCTTAATCATGCATATTAATTTCAGAAGGATGATTAATGTTTGTGTGCTCACAAGCACTCTTTGTTACCCCTTCTATTCTTCTTTGGGCCTGACTTCAATTATAATTTATCTCTTCTTCCGGTACAGAAAGAATAGAAATGAAGCAAGGTTGTTTACCTATCATATATTTGTATATATATCTGGCAGATAAGATTACATTTTCTAGCTAGCACAGCATGCCTTTAAACACTAGATACAAAATCCTGAGAAGGAAGAATGTATTTTGTTTATCATGTGATAGTTTTTTACTTTAAATCAAATTCAAAGTAAACTTTATTGTCATTCAGACTCCACAATAAGTGCAACTGAATGAAGTTACATTACTCCAGGCTCTATGTGCAAACATCTAACATATACAACAATTCACATTACTACATTTAGACATTCATACTACATAATATTTACTGTTTTACAAATCAGACATTTACTAAGCTAAAGAAACATGGTATTTATTGTACACAATTCAACAGCTACTTATCGAACAGGATTTTGTTGGCAATAGTCTGAGGAAACACGATACTTATTGCACAAAAATTTCACAACTGTTACTTATTGCACAAAATGCTGTTTTAGCATCAGTGGATACTACACAGAAATAAGATTATACTCTGTTAGATTAAGTGCACAGTGTATTTAAGACCTTTTAAGGTTATTGCACACAAATATGCTTCTCACTCGTCATATTACCTACTGTCCCTGATGTCAAGCAAGATGTAATTTGCTATTGGAGTTCAGTAGCCTAATAGTTAGGGGAAAGAAGCTTATGCTAAATCTGGCCATTTTGCAATGTAGGTTACAATAACACCTTCCAGATGTTAGGTGCAGGAACAGTCCATATGTAGGGTGAGTGCAGTCTGTGACTATTTTTCTGGCTCTGTTGAGACAATAAGATTGGCGCAAGTCTTGATAGTTGAGAGGTCTTGGTAATCTTTTCTGCTGCTTTCACCACTCTTTGGAGGGACTTGCAGTCTGTGGTGGAGCTGTTGCCATACCAAGCTGTAAAACTATTTGTTAGGATGCTCTCAATTGTGCCACTGTAGAAGGTTGTGAGAACAGGGGCTTCTAATTTTGTTTCATAGTTTCATAGTTTCATAGTATAGTACTAGGCTATCTGCCCTAGGGCATTAATAAGCCTAGCCAAAGTGTATGTGGTTTTCGCCACCCCATGTAATGATACAAAAGTGTACAATTAAATTAAATTTAGTTTACTGTGCCTCTATCTAGCAATGACACAGAGATGACCCCCGGGGTAAACCTACGATCACCCATCCATTCGTCCAGATTTCTCTTGAAGAGTCAGTGAGGGGCTCTGCCTAACATGGACAGGTATCCTGTTCCAGAGTGCAGGAAGCCTCTGGGATATGAATCTGTCCCTCCAGCATGTCCTATTCATATTTGTGCTGAGGTTTAGGTCTTTAGCTCTCGTGGCTCTGATGGATTTGGATTTTGTGAGGTGGAGCATGTCCATTAATTCTGAATTGGACATGGCCTTGTACGTAAGGCACAGATCACCTCTGAGCAGGTGGTATGCTACTGAATAGAGATGGAGCTTTTTCAGTCTGGTAGCATATGACATATGCTGGAGACCCTTGATCCTCTTGGTAAGGTACTTTTGGGGTCTCTCCAGCTGCTGCAGGTGCCGGGTGAGGTACATACCAAATGGGTCATGGTACTCAATCATAGGCCTGATAAGGGAGGAATATAAGGGTACAATGACATCCTTTGATCTGGATGTGAATCCCTTCATGATAAGGTGGGCAAGGTAGAAGGTCTTTCTAACCACTTTGGCGACGTGGGTGTCAAATGAGAGGTCACTGTCAACTTGGGTCCCCAGGTCTCTGATTACTTTTTCCGTACTTAATGGATTACCACCAAGGTGGTTATTTGTGGGTACTTTGTTTTTTCCAAAGGGGATGACTATACATTTTTTGGCATTTAGTTTAAGGCCATGACTCAACCTTCGCAGAAAGTGTAGGCATTGCTGTGCTTTCTTGACAATGGCATTTGTGTTCATAGACAAAGACAAGTCTTTTGTGATGTGCACCTCAAGAAACAGTGCTTTTACAATCTCCACTGTTTCCCCAGTGAGTGGGGAATGTTTCTTATGGTTTCTTCAGAAATCCACAATTACCTCCTTGCACTAATTCATGTTTAGTGCCAGAGTGTTGTTACCACATCAAGCTATAAGTTGTCTCATTTCCTCTCTATAGGCTGTTTCCTCCTCATTGCTGATGAGACCCACAACTATGGTATGATCTGCAAACTTGATCATATGATTACAGATGCATTTGGCAGTGCAGTCATACAGTAGCAGACTGAATAGCAGAGGGCTCAGAACACAGCCTTGAGGTGCATCACTGCTCAAGGTGATACTATTTGAGGTGTTCTTTCCTGCACAAACTGTTTGTGGCCTTTAAGTAAGGATGCCCAGAATCCAATTGCACAATGGAGTGCTGACACCTAGCAGAGTTAGCTTCTCTATCAATTGCTGAGGTATGACTGTGTTGAATGCCAAACTGAAATTAATGAATAACATGCACACATAGCTGTTGTTGTTTTTCATGGGTCCAATGATAGATGGAGTGCCAAAAAAAAGCATCTACCAGGATCAATTTGGTTTGTATGCAAACTGGAGTGGGCCCAAGGATGATGGAAGTCTGGATGTTAAGTGGTTCTTGACCCGCCATTCTAGGCACATCATTACTATGGAGGTGAGAGCCACAGGGCAGTAGTCACTGAGGTAATTTAGTGGAGACTTCATAGGCAGATATATTATGGTGGTGTTCTTGAAGCACCTGGGTACAATAGCCTTTTTCAACGAGGTATTGAATATGTCTGTGAGTTCATTTGTCAGTTGCCCAGCACAGTCTGTTAGGACCCATCCCAGAATGTTATCAGGACCAGCTGCTTTTCTCTGATTTATCCTCCTCAGGGTTCTATGGACATCATTTGGATTTATGCCATGAATTTGTCCTATCTTTGTTTACCGTAAGTAGAAAGGGAAGGATATCAAGACTTCTGCTTTGTTTCATTTATTCTAGCTCCATCTTGTCTGGTTGGGGTGGGGTAGATTTAACAGCTTTTGCATGGTATACATTTTACTATAAGTGTCTGCTATGCACTATGCCTTGCATAGTTTACCTGTATTTTCCTAAATATCAACTAAAGTGGCTTTACGGACAAAAAACATTTTAATTTCTGTCAAATAAAGTTGAACACTGTAGCCTGCATTACATTGTGTGCAGGTCATTTAGTTGTTAGTTTACTCAGTCCCTAATCTGCTTATGGTGCAATGCCAAACTCTGGTCAGTCATCTTGTATGTGCAGCAAATATTTTGGAAATAATGACCATCTTACAAAATTAACTATTTAATAAATTAAGTGTGACCTACCCAGAACAATGTATTTTAAGAATCTCTATGTTACTCAAAGAAATAATTATTTCAGTAACAATTACCGTATAGCCATATATAAATGCATAGAAGTATATATTATATATGCACCTATTTATATGTGTGTGTGCCTGTGTTTGTATATATATATATATATATATATATATATATATATATATGTGTGTGTGTGTGTGTGTGTGTGTGCATGTTATATAAAATAGTGAGAGAGAGAGAAGCAAGAGATGTATATCTGTCTATGTATACATAGATATATGTATACTTATATATATATATATATATATATATATATATATATATATATATTTACATATATTTATGTATATATATACAGATACATATATTTATGTATATATATACAGATACATATTTGTAAACATATGAATGTATGTTTATAAATATGCATATGTTTGCATTACATATAAATACATACTTCTTTGCATTGGCACATACATTTCTAGTTGCAGATAGCTGCAGTTATGTAGCATACCTTTACACTATTACACTACCATTATTTTAAAACATATGTAAATTAAGAGGAAAATGTAAAAATACTTTCTGTAGAAATCTGGCCTTCTCACCAGAATCTGCAAAACCCACTCAGTCAGCTGTGTGGCCCTCCACCTCCACAGGTCATCATACCTATGCTGACTCTTGTGCCCAATGTAGGGGATCCCTATCATGGATGTCAGGTGGTCACCCATCCCCTGCCAGATGTCAATTATCTCCCACTCAGTGCCAGTTACCACATGTTCAAGATTCTACAGGGATGACTTCTCTAAGTGGTAGACCAAGATATTAGTCTTCTTGTCTGACCAGCTTGGAACTTGAACTCATGCCTTCACAGGAGCTGCCATCATAAGAAGTTTCAGAACAAAAGTGATGAATATAACTGCAGGGTAGAGATTCAGTGGATGGGAACCACACCCTCTGACATGTGACATTATCATAGCAAGTCCATGCAGCCATATAGAGATATTACCATGGAAGTCATAGTGAGGTCACATTTGGTTTACTAATTGCACTGAAATAGTCACACTGAAGTCTATTTTTCTTTTTTAATACATAAATACCAATGATTTTGGAGTTGCGAGGGAAATCCATGATCAGTCCATTAATGTAGCATGTGCTTAAATGAAATGAATAATAGCATGTGTATTAGGTGTTATATGGCTTTAGTCAAACTGAATGACTTTACAGGAGTTGATAATCTGTGACATTTTCTGCTGGATGACTATGTATTAGGCATCAGTATTCTCAAAGCTAAATGGTAAGTTAGTCCATAATTCTTTTGAAAAGCTGTGGAATAATTAGGTTTAATGGAGACATGTTATTTGTTGCCACTTATTCCATCAGCCATTGCAGCTGAGCACAGCTCATCAACAAGCAGCTAAAATCTGTCTATGCCAATGAGACCTGATGCACTATTGTGTATCACTGCAATTCACAGAGATCATTGCAATTGGGCTTCATTTGCATAAGAAAAGTGCAAATGGACCTGAATTCCCCTCCATAACTGTAAAGCCACCATAATTAGCTGGGGTCAGCTAAGACAGGTGACAACTGCTATGGCAAAGGGTGAGCTTTTTAAAGTAAGATAAAACATCTTTAGACTTATAAATTATTAGCAAAATGCACAAATTCAATTGAATGGATAATTTACTTTCACATTTTTCTTGTCCTGAAGTAAATATTAAATGTAATTGGTGTATGTTGATGTCCATGACAAAAGTTGTGAAATTGAAATGTCATTTATCAGAGCTGTGCATCCATGGCAGTGTAATGACTCCAGGAAATGTAAGGGGAAAATCCACTGACATTTTATTCTATGTAGATCTGGTTTTGACACTTATATGCTAATACAGGAAATGGTACATGTTTACAATGCTTTTTTCATTTTTTGAGGATGCTGTACACTTTACTGGTACAAAAGGTTAACAGGCCATCCAACAGATTTGAAGTCTGTTTTGCTTTATTTATATGACTGCTGTCTGTTGTCAGGGTAATTCAATGAAATTATCAGTGCTGTAGTGTTTCTGAGGTTAATGATGGTATGACTTTGGTGTGAACATAGATTTTGGAGTTGTTTTTCATGGTGCTGCAGGCATGGCTTAGAAAGTGAGTCAGGTGTAAGGAATTCAAGGATGCTTTCAGTGCTTAGCTGCAGGGGTGACGGGAAGGTTTCTTTTCTGTAAATCAAGCTTCACTAGTGGTACACCTGTATGTTTCAGATGAATGCATGATGCTGCAGCAGGAATACAGACAGAGGAAATACAATTTAAGCTATGAAGAAAACTACATCCTCATGGGGTCCCCAGGGCATAAGGCAAGTGAATCTTTGGATAGAGGGTAAAACAAGTGGAGATTGCAAAGATGTGAAATCAAATAGTCCTGAATATAAATGCTATTGGGAAATGGACTGCATAATAATGAAGTGCAGAAAAAGGGCAACAATGCAGTGGGAGGATGCATTTGCCCACACTTACCCCTTTAAAACCTGATGAGGAATACATCCTCTCCATATGAAGAGATGGCTATGCCATCTATGAGAATAGCATGGGCATAATCAAAGGTAGTGTTGACAGTGTCAGCTCCACATCTTAGAAGCACCTACAGGCATCCATTCAGGAAGGTCAGTGCATCTACCATAACATATTCATATAATGAAGATGACTGCAAAGGTTATTTGCTTACATGTAACACATGATATTTCCTATCAACAGGTGGACCCACCAGTTCTGCCCATCATGAAAGTAAACTGAGTATGCATGGTAAGTATTTTCCATACTTCATTAAACAACATTTAATACTGTACTCCAAGGTCTCAGTAATAATGTCATCAATTAATCATTTAGAAATCAGCAGAAATGAGAAATTCTACTGCATCAGCACAAATAGAAGTTGTCAACAGCCAAATGGCTCTTATTGATGACAGCAAAACAGTTATATTAATGAGATAGCCTGAGGATGGTGGTACAGTCATCAATTTTGATGGCAGGCTCACACACCCCACAGCAGGTGCATAATTTGGAAGCATGCATGACAGGATCAAAAAATCAAGTAGATAAGGACATTACATTGCTATCCGTACAATGAAAGAACCCATGTACTTCAACACTGGTACTTCCACAACCATAGGAACACCTTCTGGAAGACAGCACAATGACAGATGTAGCAGTGTCCACTGTAGCACCTGTGTAAATGGGTGCCAGGCACACGCATATGTCACAGAATCCTCCAGAAAAAAATTATTAGCATTGGCTGCCCAGTAACAAATGTGCTACAACATTGCTCAATCTCAGTGCACTGCCACAGAGAGTCAAATATACAAGGTCAGAGTACTGCTGGGTGTTCTTGAGGATTTTCGCCACTACATGGAAATGGTAGAGAGTATGGAAAAGCCATGAGTAAACTCATAAACCATATGCTGGCACACACAGCAGCTATCACCACCACCATGCATATGCAAGTCAGGACCTACCAGACTCAAAATAAGAAACTGTGCTGGACGGGGACAAAGATGGGATACTGCCTGGATATGTGGGCATAGTAGGTCACACACCATGCAATTCTCAGGAAAGCAGTGGAAAAAGAGGAGCATAACATAACAGAAGTCATGCAAGCCTCATCAGTGTCCGGTTACACCTATCAGAACCTTTCATTTGAGCTGTCAATCATGCACCATTGTGAGATTACTATATGTATGATTACCTGCATCCAGCAGGTCACATGACTGTAGCAAGTCAGCATCAGGCTCACAAACCAGCACTTCTTAGCGATGACCCCATCACCCACCATATCCTTAGGGGAGAGGGTGTATGATACTTTTGACCTAGTGTAACTCAGAATTGGTAGTGCAGCTAATGAAAATATAGCACATGAAAATTCATAAGCATGTTTTTCAGTAGACAGATGTCAAAGGAATGTGAAAAAAATGTAGAAGGAAGGCATGGAGGGCAAACTGCAGAAAGCAATGCAGACCAATATTAAGAGCATTGTCAGCAGCATGTATTTGACATGAGTAATGCTAATGCTTTCAACAAAAAAAAGGAAAAAGGAGGTAGGGGTCATCTGTAGACTGTCATGTATTACACTAGTAAGGGCCTAAACAGCAGCATAGCTTTCAGTTGAGTTATACTATTACTTACAGTTAAAAAGGGGGGGGGCAGCATGATCAAATAGTATTCACTGTTGGGTGCCTTACACACAGCGGAAGAAATGATTAAATGAGTAACATTAATCCTACCATCAAGATCAGTACTGCTACAGCTTCACTCTGAGCACTGCACACATGTTAATTACTATTACTTCTAATGATATAAGGGCTGGTGTCTCTGACAGAATGAATTAGTCTGATGTGCAGTACCTGAAGAGAAAACACAAAATAATTATTTCTTAGTTATCAGGGAAAAAAATCAGAGAAACATTAGAATATAACATAATACATGTGATACAATTTTTCCTTCCTTTGGAAGGTAGCACCTCTTGAAAACTGCAAGGTGAAATACAACACCAGTACATGGTTAAATTCACAGAAAAACCTTTCATCTCTCCATATATTTCCTCATATCGTTCAGTTGCGTATAAAATCTGTGTTTTTTTGGCAAATCACCGGGGATTAAAGTCACTAAATAATAACATGCATATGGATTTCAGACTTTATGTCATTCAGAAAATGCATACTTACACAATTCCTGTCATTCTACCAATGTTTTAAGTTTATAAGAGCAATATTTAAAATCTGTCCCTATTCTGGTCCTTTATATGCCCATTATTTTAGGCTTTGTCTAGATTTATTGCTATAAGAACCTGAGAGGTATATACACACAATTTCTTCAAGCTACTCAGTGTAGTGCAATAGCAATTATCAGTTGATGAACATTCCAGCAGAAGCAGTATCTATCTGCTTCACTACTGTCCCTAAACAAAACACATGTAGTAATACATTTCAAAATGTAAATATTCCTTACACACTGCCAATTACATTTTTTGCACACATCTCAATGAACAGTCAGGCATGAGTCTTACTATACGGTAACAATAAGCAGTAAATATATATAAACCATAAGAGAAAAGTGTTTAAAGATAAGATGGAATGTCTGATGTACAGTGATAGCAAGCCTTGCACCACACAGCATAGCCCAGGTGCAGCAGGTCATCCATCAGTTATAGTCTATGTATATTTTATAATGATGGCAACACTAACTTGAACAGCATAATACATTGCTGTTTGCTAGACACACCTATCTACTCACACAGACATATATCATGCACAAACATGCTACATTGGATCCCATACTATCGATGAAGGCTGGCCAGCAATACTATCATCATTCATGGAAGGACTTATACTGGGAACAACAGTGATGTCATCTTGGAGCAGTGCAACCAGACCAGTACATGATCATGTTGTTAAGGATGCAACACATCTTATACTGGGAACAACAGTGATTTCATCATGGAGCAGTGCACCAGACCAGTACATGATCATGCTGTTAAGGATGCAACACATGGTAAACTTCTTGCACACAGTAACAGGGTCATAATGAAGGCCACCCCAGACTCGTTTTCAGCAGGTCATACACAGACAGGTTTTATATCTTTCTTTGGCAGTTCCCATAGGGTTTTGAACATGGGGTCGTTAACTAAGGCTATAGTAGATAGCCCAAATGACCAGGAAAACACAACAAAACAAAAGGGGGAAATGCAGTAAGGGAATGGTATTTCAGTTCTAATCAATACATTTTCCAAAGAATAACTATTTAGATAATTATAATTAAAATGTCCACTTACCAAAAAGGTGACCATGGAGCATACTAAAGTACAGGAGGAGATGGCAGAGTGACCTTGTCTGCCAGATATGGGAATCATACATTGGTGATGTACCCACATACATCTCACACTACCTGGCAATTGATGGAATGGTAGACCTTCCTATTTTGGTACTGCTCACACCATGTCTTGATGGGGCATTAATGGAAACATGGGTGCAATCTATTGCACCAAGCACCTCAGGAAAATGTGCCATCCAATAGAAGGCACTCATGGTCCTGGCTCAGTTCAGAGGTGATACTGGCAGATAAATGTATGATCCACATGTGCCAAGAGTAACTACTGAAGTATCCTTGAGGCAGAAGCCTGAGATATACCCACTGAGTCTCCAGTCTGTGTCTGGAAGTCCCCCATGGCAAGTATAATGAGGACTGTACATACCTTAGCATTCACACTTATAGGAAGGCCATACATCCACCCATTTCTGATTTATCATCTATGGGCCATACATATTATCTGTATCTTCACCTCCTTGGCCAGCAAGCTCCTCTAGGTGCAAGTGGTTTGGCCAAGAAAATCAACTCACACTGAGAAGTAGCTAGACTGGCAGAAACAGCAGGCATCTTCACCAGTTGCAAAGTAGATTTACAAGGTGAGATTTTATGTTCTATAATATTTCAGTGCATAGTACAGCAATGCATCAAAAAATGAAAATGAGTGACAGACATGAATAGGTTTAATTAGCATAGGAAGTCTGACAGTATGTCTCATATTAATCTCATTAAGAGGATTACTGGCCTCAAACAAATGCCCTACACCGACCGCCTCAAAAAACATCAGCTTTACTCCATAGCGTATCGCCTACTCCAAGGTGATCTCTGCCTAACATATAAAGCTATGTCAAACCCAGAGCTGTTGGACATGCTACACCTAAAGAAATCCCTCCGAGCTACATGCTCTAGGGACCTAAACCTTGCCACCACAATAAACAGGACAGGCTGGAGGGATAGAGTCCTGTCCCAGAGACTTCCCATACTCAGGAACACTCTACCCATCTATGTCAAGCAAAGTTCTTCATTAGCACTCTTCAAGAAAAATCTTGATGAGTGGATGGGAAATAGGAAAATCACCCCGGGGATCACTTCTGTGTCTCTGCTCAACAGTGGCAGAGGAAAATAACTTTCTTGGGTGGCGTAAGCCAGGGAACCTTGTTGGCTAGGCTTACATAAGCCCTTGGGCCAATAGCCTAGTACCTACCTATGAACCTATGAACCTATTATTCCTGCATTTGCATAAGCTCATTGGAGACTACAGTGCATATGCACAGCTAACATCTATGAATAGTGTAATGTTTGTGCTTAGGTTCAATCAGTGCAGATTGTCATTATGCTTAAGTGTAATGACTATAAATGTTACTCATAGTTTCATTGTATAATTTGTTATGATTCACTTCATTATTTATAGATAATGGGTCAGATTCTGTAAAGTTTGTGAAATCTGGTAGAGTGCGCAGAGTTCCATGCAGATATTTGAGCTAACCAACTAGTATGCAAATATGCCTCACTCTATGGAGAATAACATCAGCATAAGCTTCAGCAGTCATGTCAAAGCTGGATGCCAAGAAATCTTGCTCATAAAGTAAGATATATATGTGCATTAGCAATGCACATCTACAGAAATTGTACAAGCTCAATGGAATTTACAGTAATGGTTGAAAAGTACTAATGGAAAAGAAATGTGCTTTATTCTGTCTGAAAAGTGGCAAATATCCACAAATAATTGCAGATATTATCATAATGCACAGACTGGCATATATAAACACCCTATCACAATTTGCGGGCTCCACTCTAATCTACAAAATTTTTAATAAAAGCATTAATTAAGTAAGGTGAAAGACAATCATGACCACTTTGCCATGGCTAGCTAGCAATGGGTGCAGGATACTTATGGTGAGCAAAAGTACAGCACACACCCAAGAAAATCGGGTGATGGCAAAGCAAATGTGGGGTAATGATGAAAAATGGGGACATGGAAGAATTATTTGACAGAATAGGGGGTCTATATTATAACACCAGATTTTATAAAGTTTGAATGTTATAATATTGAACCAGTTTTGCCGAATGCTGAAAACAGTGAAGGTGCAGGACACTGAATTTTTTCCCAGGGAAAGAATTTGGTGGGCCGTTACTGTGGCTTTGCTGTTTTCAGCGTTCGATATGCTGGGACATTACGGGTCGGGTTCAGGTAAGTGTGCAATTGTGTGTAGGTTAGGGTTAGGGGGAGGGTTAGGTGAGTTAAGGTTAGGGACCAGGTCAGGTAAGTGTGCGGTTGTGTGGACGTTAGGGTTAGGGTGTAGGTCAGGTAAGTGAGTGGTTGTGTGTAGGGTAGGGATAGGGGGCAGGTTAGGTGAGTTAGGGATATGGTGCAGGTGAGGTGAGTGTGCAATAGTGACGGACCTTAGGGTTAGGGTTGGGTTAACTTAAGTGGATAGCTAGTAGTATATGCAAAGTTTAGTTTAGGTTTAGGTGTAGGATTTTAAGTGTATGTGTGGATTGCTGTTTATTTTGTGTGTTTGTGCTGTGTGTATGTTTCTCGGAATAGCGATTTTTTTTCCCTGGGAAGAAAATCGCTATTCTGACTGTTCGATGTTTGTGGATTTTGGTGTTTAGGGTTCGATATTATAACATTCAATCTTTGTAGATTTCAATGTTATAACATAGACCCCAGAATAGGAAGGGCAGATGGAGAGGCAGAGAGGCATGGGGATTTTTTTTTTTTTGAGAATAGAAGGAAGGAAGGGCAAAGACATAAAAAGAGGAGGAGGACAAAAGAGCAGGCATACATATACAACAAAGATCACAAGACATGACAAAGGTTGGAAATACACCTAAAGGAGAGCAAAGGTACACAGGCAGCACACATGCAGACTAAACAAGAGTGAAGGAAAATATGCAAACAAGTTAGGGTAGGGATGTATACCAGCCATGGTCCAGTGCAAAAATACACATGCATCAATGCACAAATCATTGCTGAGATGTTGCAAACTGTGTGAGAGTCATACCAGACTGTGTATGAGTGATGGTAGATGTGTGCTGGAGAGCACTAAATGGGGAGTCCAGTCATTACAGTATACACTGGATATCAAATACAATCATCCACTAGGCTGTCAGCAGTGCAAGTGCAAGCCAAACAACAGTGAGAATGAGCAAATGCAAGCAAGGAAAATGCAGGAGCAGACAAGTGGAGAACAGACTAGAACCTAGACTACAAGCAAAAGAGGGACAAGCAAACACAGTGCCAAACACAGAAAAGCATTAATTTGGCTATGCAATACACAAATAAGTGTACAAAACATAAACACAGGCAAAATGGGATCAATATATCAGACATATGCTATGTTACAGGCAACACAAATGGGTTGCCAGATATACAACTATATCTGGGACATGCAATGGAATAACATAATCCAATCAGACGGAAGTTTCATCACACATATACACACACCAATGACATGGAATCTAATGTTAATGGTGATACATATATGAGTAATGACAGTTAAGGAATGACAACCTTTGCACAGGCAGGAAAAATCATTGTGTGATGCACAACACACAAGTACAACATACACAATGATAGAATCAAATTAATTACCACCACCTTGAATGTATATACCTTGCATGTGCATGATACCCCTTATGATGGCACAAGGTAATACTGTACCAGTGCGCCTACATTACAGCAATGATATCATACAGGAAGGTAAACATATATACAGTATATATAAAATATGGCACATATAGGTGAAACATGTAGGCCACAGATATAAGGGAGAAGGGAGATGTCAAATGCAGGCCCACATCCTTGAGGAAATGCCAGCAAAAGAAAGAAGGCACAGAATAAATCAGGACAACCATATCTTTAGAGACACATTGCACATGCATGTGTCCACAACACAGTATGCACTGCAAGTCCTCTCAAGGCACATAGAAGCAAGTGGCCAACATATGTTACATGGGCATCATGGATTGCTGTAAACTATCGGTGTATAAATGACACAAACACAGTAATGTGCAACAGTTAAACAGCATGAGGCATAGGTACACAACACAAGTACTTTTGAGTATCACATACACATATTCGCTGCCATGTAAACATAACACAACAGGTACTACAATCACCATTCCTGATACAAATGTGTGGGACTGATCAAAGGACAGTTCTATGAACAAAAGTACAGCACAGTAAAAAGGAAGAAGTGAAGGTAACCAGTCACATATTACAACAGCAGTTAGGCATTAATCATAATATGGTCACACACATGTACATCCATGTAAACCAGTGCATATATACTACAATTGTATGAACATGGACATACATGCAAATTTGTGTATGCATGTCATAATGTAAGCTATTATCAAAAGACCAGCTATTGACAAATGCAAGATATGGACAAAGAAGGGAGTCATGAATGTTGCTAAAGAAAGCATCACCTTTGTAGCATCACCTTTGTGTATTCACTAATGGACCGGTGGATGCCAGTACAGTATGTGAAGGATATATGCTCATATATACCAATCACAGTAATATAATACAGCACATCACAATATCTGCCAGTAGATGCCACACACATGGCCATTGTGACAATGTGACAGCAAGACATAGCAATGTTATATAAATCAGATAAACAAGGATATGTCATGTTGAACAGACAAGACAGCAACAACCAATACAGAAATGGTTGCAATGCATGCATATGGATAACATGTATAAATAAATACACCTGACCCACCTCACTGTGTTATGTGAGAACTATGGGAATAAACTAGTATGCAAGTTTTTGTCTTCCCAACTAGGTATACCTTGGACACACCTCTCAAGTGTCCAGATTTTTGCAGAATGTCCAGATTTTTGCCCCATATTTTTGGTCTATTCCTTATAAAATTTGTGATTTTCTGACAAATCACTGGGATGATCTGAGGATTGAAGTCACTAAACAATGACAGACATTTGAATTTCAGCCTTCAAATCCTTCATACAATGCAAGCTAACACAAAATCTAGTATTCTACAAACTTTCTAAGTTTATAAGAGCAATATGTAAAACCTAGCCCTTTTTGGGCCTTTATCCCCTCATTTTACCAGGCTTCTTCCAGATTTCTTATACTAGGAGGTTGAGAGGTATGACTTCAGAGAAACACAAGCAGAACAATTGTATATCTCTTGTATTATGATAACTGCAACAGTCATATCTGTCACATACAAGGGCAGAGTATATTGACTATAATACCATCATTCTACACTGCATGCATAGTAGTACGCACACACAGATTTAAGGAGTAGCACCTCCACCCATATGGATCAATGTATGCATTAATGACAGCATGATCTTATAAATAATAATGGTTTCCACATGTGTTATGTGGTAATGTGTGTCACACTGCAGCAGCTACATGACACCACATATGACATGAGATGTGCAGTGTACATTATAATAAATGCCAGCAAAGTATGACAGTGATATGAGATGCCTGCACAATTCTGACTATGCCATAAATAGTTGGATATAAAAAAACACTGTGGTGGCAGCATTACAAAAGTGGATCACTCAGATAATACTTATGGTCCTGAGGGGTCAACCTGATGGGGTTGAACATAATGAAAGATCTTTCTAGTTATCTTCCTGAATCATGCATGGCACATGCCATACCCTGAGAAAAGTTGCCCATCAGGTTGCTCATCTACATCTGGAAGATGTCTGCCACTACCTCCTGGAGCTGGTTCCAAAAATCATTTCCCCTGGCATGGTGGTGGACGTCTTCTATGATGAGTAGCAGGTGCAATGGCACCTGGAGGTCCCAGTTTGTCATTGTCATCATCGACCCCATCATGGTCATCATCCTTGTCCTTGGAGACAAAGTTGCCTGACAGTGGCCTGGCACATCAACATCTTTGGTGTATGTCTGGTGAACCACCATGGGTCCAACACTCTTTCAAAGTTCAACATAGGAGAAAAAACATTATACATACATAATAAGTGTTCACCAAAAATCAGTGATTACATAACATTCCATACAAACTTACACAACTACAAGTGGTAACTGTTATGTATGTAATATTGCACTATTGTATGACTTTATCCAACTGTTACACTGGAAGTGAAAGAAAGTACATTATACAGGCAGTCCCCAGGTTAAGGACATGATCCATTTTTTAGTCTGTCCTTAAGTCAAATTTGTATGTAAGTCAACACAAGTATATATGGTTCATATTAAATGTCACTTAGTCAAATGTTTGCTTCAGTCTAGTATTTATTTTCCTTTTCTTTGTATATAAAACACTTTAGAAACACTTCCAAATTAAAAAAAATCTTAAACATAATACTGTATACTCTAGTACTAACAATGATAATACTGTAAGTACAGTTTAATAACAGTACAGCAACTATGTTAATACACTACAGTACAGTACAGTAGAATGTTCCATACAAAAAATATGTTAAACTTACCTTGTTTTAAGCTTCACTTCAGATTTCTATGCCACAGGCATCACCCATGAATGTTTCCCATTCTTCCAGAACTTTCAAACCTGTAACAGACCTACTACTCTTACCTAGATCCTAGTGAGCTGCAATGTCATTTGCCCATTCTACTGTACAGTACAGTAACTGCTTCAATAGTGTCTGTACAAGACAGCGATCTTGACCAATCAGATCACCAACACAGCAAACCCTTAATTTGATCTCTTGTTCTCCATGAAGGTAGAAGTAACTGCTCTAACAAGATGCATGAGGAGCATCACAAAAGAGGAAAAAGGGGAAAAGGAAAGTACAACATAATTGTTCATTGTCAAGGTAAGATTTGAGCAACTTTAAGGATTTTTATTTATTTTCATGTTATTTCTAACATTGGGGCAGCCCGTTCTTACTATGGGTTGTCCTTATGTCAGATGCCTAACCAGGGGACTGCCTGTATGCATTTAACATCATCAAAACATATGAGCCAGGACACATGAAATGTTTACTCACGGTATATCACAACAGAGTACATTTGTCATTATACCATACTAGTCAGAAGATATGGTCATAGTGTTTATTTGTTTTATAACAAAAGACACAAAGTTATGATAATGACAAGTAAACTGTCATGATTATGCAACATTCTCAATGCCCTAATATCCATATATTGATGATTTGAATAAAAGGTCATGTATGGGCCAGTGTGCCATCATACTTTGTCATTCTGTTACACCAGTACATTACATTACATGGCATGCAGTATCCAGTTTATCAGATATGACTCTGTTATTACTTTTTAATTTACTGATATACCAGCCATCAGCAAGCATGCAAAACACACATGCACAGCACACAGAAATATGTATCATTACATCTCAAGACAAGAGTGCCATGACACTGTGTCACGCAATACTGACATGGTGAGCTATTCCAAAGGCCTAGGTACAGTGCAAGTTAACAGTGATACTGAGAGTATACTTTTGGAAAAGTGGTTTCTTGTGTAACTCAGATGCAATATAGGCCTTACACCAATGTCAGTCACAGGCTCTGAGAGAAACTCTTATTAGTATGGACAACTATTTATTATTCAAAGTGTAACATTTATATTTCCACTATAATGTATTATTGTGTGCAAGTAATATGTTGTGTTGACTTGACATCCCATGAGTAAAAATATATGTGTTCAAAATATTTTGCAAGAATAACAAACAACGCTGTGGTTAAAGGTATGTGCAAATGAGATGAGCAATTCACTCCCTATTCAGTTAGGGAGTGACATCACATCATATAACTGGAATGGAATTGAAAACCATAGAACAACTGTATAATAACATGCATAGCAACAGCATGTGACAGCTAGAATTTAGGTGTATCTCTCACACACACACACACACACACACACACACACACACACACACACACACACACACACACACACACACACACACACACACACACACACACACACACACACACACACACACACACACACACACACACACTTCAGCCATATCAGAAAAGCATGACTGGCTTGTGGCACAGCAATGACAGTAAATTATATGTAACTTTGTGTTTACCAAAACATCACAGTGCAGCCACACAGCAATGCAATGATGTTGAACTCAAGTACATGCCAGTAAATATCTGCTAACATCATCAGGCACTCATTCAATAATAGAAGAGACAAGCTATGCACAACATAAAATTCACTGAAAACCACTCACTACATGCTGTTCAAACAGAAATAACAGTACAAGCAGTTTATATATAAAACATACATATAAAAAAATAGGACAGTTAAACACAGATGACTATAAATTAGGATGCATCAACAAAAATCACATAAACTTAAGTTATCTGAAAAAAAATTCTGTTGATAACTCCTAAGACAACATTGACATTAAATGTATGTACACATTACTGTTATTTACAGTAAATCAATGATTATTATATTTGCCTTGCAGATGCATTATGAGTAGGCTGACATAAACATTAGCATGTCTAAAGCTCCTAAGAATACACATTTAAACCTGAAGTTTTAACTATGCTGAATCCATCCATTCATCCATCCACAACCCGTTTTTCATATTTTTGCACATGAAGCTGGAGCTACACTTTAACCGTGACAATCATCTAGAGCCAAGGTTCACACTGCCGGGTGACTTGCCTTGCTATGGTAGTTTTTCCACGCCACTCACTTGCATGCACACTCACTCCTATGGCCAGTTTAGAGTGTCCAATACTTTTAATGCATGTTTTTGGAAAGTGGGAGGAAACCGGAGTACCCAGAGGAAATTGACTTGAACAAAGGGAGGATATGCAGACTCCACACAGAAGGCAACCCAGCAATGAATCAAACTGGGGAACCTCTTGCTGTGAGGTGGCAACACTATCCACTGTGCCACTATAAGAAATAAAGGTGGACAGTGATTACACAGTCCTCTATTCCTCTGCTACTTCTCAGGCCTGAGCATATGCTCTATATACAGTGCATGATTTCAGGCATGGTCTTTTATTACCTGCAAATAGGAAAAGAGAATATATTCAGCAACAGACAGATTGTTTCTGGTCAATATATAATGACTATGCTGTGTATAACAACACAACAGTGAAAACTAATGAGTATTGCATGTCATCAAGCCTTGACATAAAATGTAATAGAACATTTGCACATTCAGGATTGCTATGTCATTCTGAATGCTTTGCTCGCACGAGAATTACTGTAGATGAATTGGGGAACTAAAATTCAGACCTATAACTGTTACTTGTCCTCGCATTACAAAATTAAATCTTACCTGCCTAGCTTATCAATCATGACTACAATTGTATCTACTGATGGAAAAACTTACCTGTATGTGCATGCAGGGAAGAATTACACAAAATAAAACACGAAGTAGTGTTTATATTTTACATAACAAGTAAAAGAAAAGTACAAGTGCTTCCCTGTGTTGTGCTGTGCTTTTAAACAACAAAAGTATGCAGTGGTGCCTGCATGTAAGCACATTGTGCACAGCAATAACAGGCAGCTATAACACTTCAGAGTTCCAAGTGCCATAGATTGCAATATAACATTTTACAGCACTTGAAATACATAAGTACACATTAAAGGAAATACTATTCATCTGTGGGATTTAATGCATACACACATAATTTAGGTAAGAGGGTAGTCAATGAAAACAAATAATGGATTATAGCATAATGTTCTGTAACTCATTCCTTCCAGCACAGCTCTTTTGAGAGTGTACCTTTAACTCCTGGTGGGTGAGACTTGATCCTTCAAAAAAGTCAAGTTATCACCTTACAGTTCTAACAAATACTCATTGACAGAGGTCAAATATCAATACAATTGTGTTTGCCATCCTGTATGCTTCAAACATATTTTGATAACTTATATGTAGCATGTTTTTTGAATTATTAATGCAAATATGAATGAGCAATAACTGACTCCTAAAAAGCACAGTAAGAGGACACTGTAGAAACTCCTGGAGGCACACTTGGCTCTAATTATGTAATTCAAACTGTACAGGTAACATACCTATATGTATTACCAAATGTTTGCACATACATCATTATTAGCAGATGTATGATGTTTCTAGAAACTGTGAATAATGGAGATATCTGTATTCATCTGCATACTATACACTATGGGCATTAATGCACTACAGCCATATGAGATTGTAAAAGTATGTACTGCATAGATTACCAAGTATAGATCTCTCATATAGTTTCATAGTTTCATAGTTTAGTACTAGGCTATCTGCCCTGGGGCATTTGTAAGCCTAGCCATAGTGATGTGGCTTTCGCCACCCCATGAAATGGTACAAAAAATGCACAGAATAGATTTAGAATACTGTGCCTCTGACTAGTAGTGACACAGTGAAGGTCCCCTTATATAAAAGAATTAGTTTACTGTGCCCCTGCCTAGTAGTGACACAGATGTGACACCTGGAGTAAACTTACGATCTCCCATCCACTCATCAAGATTTCTCTTGAAGAGAGTCAGTGAGGGGCTCTGCATAACATGAACTGGGATCTTGTTCCAGAGCATGGGAAGCCTCTGGGTTATGAATCTATCCCTCCAGCATGTCCTATTCATACTTGTGCCGAGGTTTAAGTCTTTAGCTCTCCTGGTTCTGATGGATTTGGATTTTTTGAGGTGGAGCATGTCCATCAGTTCCTGATTGGACATGGCCTTGTACGTCAGGCAGAGATCACCTCTGAGCAGGTGGTATGCTACTGAATAGAGCTGGAGTTTCTTTAGTCTGGCAGAATAAGATATACATTGGAGACCCTTGATCCTCTTGGTGAGGTACTTTTGTGGTTTCTCCAGCTGTTGCAAATGCCAGGTGAGGTACATACCAAATGGGGCACTGTACTCAATCATGGGTCTGATGAGGGAGGAGTATAGGGGTACAATGACATCCTTGGATCTGGATGTGAATCCCTTCATGATAAGGTGTGCAAGGTAGAATGTTTTTCTAACCACTTTGGCAACGTGGGTGTCAAATGAGAGGTCGCTGTCGACTTGGGTCCCTAGGTCTCTGATTACTTTTTCCATACTCAGTGGGTTGCTGTCTATGTGATAATTTGTGGGTACTTTTTTTTCCCAAAGGGGATGACTATACATTTTTTGACATTTAGTTTAAGGCCATGACTCCGGCACCAGTTGTCCGTTTCTGTGAGGCCTTTTTGTAGGATGTATGTGTCCACTGGTGTATCGACTATGGCGCCTATTTTGCAGTCATCTGCGAACTTTGTCAGCCACAATCCTCCCATGTTTGCTTTAACATCTGAGAAATAAATGCCGAACAAGAGGGGTCCCAGGACAGATCCCTGTGGGACACCACTTGTGACTGGCTTTGAGTCTGACATTGTTCCAGCAATTTTAACTTTATGGGTTCTGTCCTTTAGCCAGTTTGCAACCCATCTAGTGACATAAGGGTTTACATTTAAGCTGTTGAGCTTATCTATGATGCCTGAGTGGGGTGTTGTGTTGAAGGCCTTAGCCAAGTCCAGGTAGGCTGTATGGACTGCTTTGCCCTCATCAATGGCTCTAGTGACTGTTTTGAAAAAGTCAACCAGGTTCAAAAGGCATTATCTGCCCTTTACAAAGCCAAACTGGGTGGGGTCAAGTGTCTGCAGGTCCCCAATGTCTCTGTTTATGAGTTCCATAATGATTCTTTTCATAGCTTTACAGACTAGGCTGGTTAAGCTTATGGGGTGGTAGTTTGTTAAATAGCAAAAATGCCAAACTGCTGGGTCCAAATAGAAAGATATTACTAAATCAGCAAGCAAAGGAGTACTGTTGCTGGAATTGAATTTAAGCTCAAGTCTTAGTGAGTACCTTCATGACGTGGACCCTGTTTTTTTACAAAATCTCACCAAGGCAACACTGATATATAGACTGTATTTTATATAGCATGTACCACGGACAGAAGTAGGTCAAAAAATAAAAAAGATAGCTGAGTGCACAAGTCCCAGGATAAAAAAGAGACAGTCTTGGTAGACACAGTAGTACTGTCAGAACTGGAAAAATTTGACAGAATTCAATCCACAAGACATAGAAACATTCCTACAATGGGGTAAGGCCAGGATCAGGGGGAGGATGTTCCCCCACCCGCCAATTGTAGAAGGAAGTAGTAGTCTACAAAAATCACAAAAATTGATAAATCAAAAAAGAGCCATAAATATGATAGAATGAACTACTGATGATAAGAAAGAAATTATACATAGTTAGTATTTTGCAGGAAGTCCAGAATTTCCAGACATAATGCATACTAAAAGATTATGAGAGAAGTTAGAGGAAAAAAAAAATAGTTGCAAGAAAAATAACTGTCAAACTTTAAATGTAAATTTGTGTTCATTAGTATAACAGATTCATGAAAAAAAAATTATATAGACTAAGGAATATTGGGCCATTTAGAAAAAGAAGTGACTGAGGAAGTACAAAAATATAAAGAACAAAATCTAGAGATTTTTTGAAAGTTATAAAAAAGAAATACGGACTTGAAAAAGAAAGAACTATGATATGGTGCAATATTTATGCAAAGGAGAAAAATTAATGAATACAAAAAACAGCCTCAAAGATATTAAAAGAAAAGCATATGGAAAATTCCACAATGCAAAAAATACGATCAGAAATAGAGAATGTAAAAAAGAAGATTAGTAACAGACGACACAGGATGAAACTGAGGAGAATATGGCACAGGAAGATGCTTTGGAACTTTCTGTAGAATGTCTGCAGGGAATAGAGAACAAAGAATGTGCCCTCAGTTTAGAAGAAAATGATCCAAGAGGAGAGTTGCTTGATTTAATAGAGATGGACAGACATATTAAGATCAATGAAATAAATAAACTACAAAAAGCCAATAAGACCCAAAATGTTAGTTTAATAAAACAAATTAATATAGTAGTCAAGACTGTTCATAGAAATGTATGTGCTATGACAAAAGTAAATAGGATATATTGCTGTGCATGTAAATTCATGACAGATAAAGTCTTACCGCAAAAACACAGGGCAGTAAGGGAAGGGAAGGGGAGAAATCAAATGCCATCATGGAAGTAACGACTAGAGAAGAAGTGTCAATGTTAGAAGAGTACAGAAGAGGGAATAGATCAACAAAAATATTCAGAAATACAGATGTGATAAAAGCAATGCGCAGTATCAGAACAGAGCAAGATGCATTGTAAACTATTGCAAATAATAAACCAAAGATGTCAGCACAGGCAGAACAATTTAGAAGATATACAGATAAATATAAAGGAAAGTACAAAATAAGCAATTTACTGATGACCCAAAAAGGTTTATAGAGAACTGGGAATCAAGACAAAAGGAATAAAAACACCACCAAAATGAAGAAATACACACTTTGGAGAAATATCTATGAAGATCCTGTGGAACATCCTGTGGAACATCACAAAGATGCTGAATGGATAGAAGATGTAAAAGAAAGAAGAAGTTCAAATGTGTAGGATATGAAAAGGGATGAAGTAATGGCCAGAGAAACTGAAACAAAATTAAGAAAATGTTCTAACTGGAAAACCCCAGGTCCAGATACAGCGCCCAGTTTCTAACTAAATCTATTAACATCTTTACATGAAGATTTAGCCATGAGTAAGAAGTACAAACTATTTATATATGCACTCTGAACAGAGTTAACCGTGGTTAACAACAGGAGAAATAATATTCCTTCTTAATAGCGAACTTGCAAGCTATGCTAAAGTTAGAGACCAATAACTTGTCTTCCAGAGATGTATAAACTATACACAGAAACTGATGCCAACAGAGTTTATAGTCATTTAGAAGAAAGTTCATTCATGGCAATAAAACAAAAGGGTAACAAAAGAATTTGACATGGAAGAAAGGATCGTTTATTTTTAAATAAAGTCATAATAGAGAACTGTAAAAAGGAGAAGAATCTATAAATGGCATGGATAGACTACAATAAAGCATTTGACAGCATCTCATATTCATGGATAACACAGTGCTTCCAAACGTATAGGATACACCCTCCACTGATCAATTTCATTACAGAAACCATAAATTTCTGCCGAACAACTTTGCAGTTAAGCCATGCCAAAGGACAAATTATTATTCCAGGGATAAAAAAATCAAAGGGGGACATTCCAGGGTGACTCTTTGTTACCGCTGCTCTTTTGTCTTGCCCTTAACCCATTAAGCTGTCTACTTAACAGATTAGCAAAAAACACCAAAACTGCTGAAAACCTCCATGTTCTTTATGAAAATGACTAGCCACCGGACTATCAAGCCTTACATTTCTAATGTCTCCTAGATGTTCTAGTATTCTTAATTTTACCTTATGCTTGGTTTGTCTCAAATACCATTTTTTTCATAAAGAACATGGAGGTTTGGTGAGAGATTTAATTTTTAGTGTTATAGCCAAACCTTATGGGATGGGGGGACAAACCATAGTTTTCAGAGGAGGTTATTAAATATGGAATCTAAATATATTATTAACTTCAATACTCTCTATCCTAATGGTATGAATCTGGAAATATGAATAATATTGGTGGATGTTTAATGGGAATTATTGTGTTATTTATTATTTAATGTAAAAGTATTTAACATGTAATAAATACAGTTAAAAGTGTTTAGTAGAAGTTTTGTAAATGTGGCTTTAAATTTTTGAAACTATGTTAATTGATTTCAGTTAATGAAATGTAAGGTGGTTCTTATAGGCTTGTTTCTGAGTATGTAAACTATTCCATTTGAAGGCGAAGGCCGAGGTACCAGAATCACAATTAAATTGTATTTATTCTCAGTCTGTGCTGTTATTTCCGTTGCTGTGGAGTTTGGTGTATTTGGTACTTAACAGATTAGGTCATGGGTACAATTTGGCTCCCAGAGAACAAGTGTATAGATGTTTCTTCTTCTTTTTGTTAATGATTTAAAACTGTATAGTTTGTCAGATGAACAACTGAAAGCAGAACTACAAGTAGCCAAAACTTTCTCAGATAGTGTAAGAATGTCATTTGGTCTTGATAAATGTGCAGAAACATCCTTTAAAGCAAGAAAGCTACAGCACCAAGAAAATATCAGTTTGGGACAGGAAAGTGATATAAAAAACTTGAGCAAGAGGGCGTGTATAAATGTCTGGGAATTGATGAAGGATCAACAATAAAACATGAAGAAAGACAAATAAAACTTATTATACAATGTCTCCCTATTAATATTCGAAAACATGCATGCTGATTGGCCATCCCAACCAGCATGCCCATTGTAAATCCCACAATATACCAATGGAAAAAGGTCCGGTCGCCCAGACTTTTTCCATTGGTATAAACGGCCCCAAAACCTTTTTTTTACAATAAAAAAAAGAGACAAAATGGAGCAACAGAAACTTTCTTTTCTCCGTTGCTTCTGTTTCAAAGCAGTGATGTACTGGGTATGCGTGGGAACGCAAGTCCCAAACGCATGCGCAGTACATAAAAATGCAGAAGCAGTATACCACAACCAGCAGAAGAACAGCAATCCGCCGTTATACAAAAATATTATTTAAGAAAAGTAAGTATTTTTTTTTTAAATAATGTCATTGTATAACAGCAATAACTGACTCCGTGATTGTGGTATATTGAAGATTTACCCATGGATGCCTTTGTTTAAACCACACCAACTGTGGGTAAATCTTCAATATACCACACCACGTCACCGGTTATTGCTTAAATAAGGAATACTTTAGAAGACTAAAATTAATACTGAGATCTGAATTCTAGGCACAAAGTCTAAGCTATAAAACAATTTACTCTTCCTGTCCTAACTTACAGTTCTGGAGTGATTGACTGGTCCCAAAAGTAATTGGATCAGTTGGACAGGAAAACAAGAAAAATGCTTCATGTTTATGAAATGATTTATAAAAATCAGTGTATATGAAGATAATATATTTCCTGTTATGAATGAGGTATGTGCCTCCTCCAAATTGATTACATGTATAGGTCTGTAGTCATAGGACTGCATACATATCTGCTGACTTCACAAGATCCGAACACAGTGAAAGTTTTAAAACATGAGGAGAATAAATCTTAGATGATTTCCCTGCTTAGTCAGTTGATCCCAGGAACTCTAAAAACACTTTTATTTAACCAAAATAGAAAGTCAAAGTTACGCACTTTCAACTACTTACAAAGACATCATCAGAACTGTCGGCCATGGTGGATGTGTAAAAGTCTGTACTGTATAAGTTACCGAACAACCATAGATCTTCCATATGTGATGTGCAATATTACATAAATAACTGCCAGTATTTTTAAAAATAGGCTACAATGGGAATTGAACCCACACATAGGATAGCAGCAATCATTTTCCATGTTGCTTAACCATTTCTGCTAAGGAACATCACAGAGCATTACTGATTATAAAATCAGATATTATGGAATATTAGTAATAGTGATATGCGTGAAGTCCGTATGACTATACAGTCATAATCAACAGTACTGTAAAATGTGTACACTGACCCAGTATAGTTGCAGATAACCTCAGAATGTGTCAGTACACTAATTTGAACTTTAATGAGTGGAACTTAAATCCCAACATTTGCATTGCTATTATCAATACAGATACCCAGAGATCATACCTCTCAACTGTCCTGATTTTTGCATAATGTCCTATTTTTGCCTCATATTTTTGGTCTGTTCCTCATAAATTTTGTGGTTTTCTGGATTTTTGTGGCAAGTCAGTGAGGATTAAATTCAGTAAATAATGACAGACATTTGAGTTCCAGACTTCACATCCTTGTGAAATTGCATGGTAACACAAAACCTTTTATTCTAGCAACGTTCTAAATTTTTTAATTTTTCCCTTTTTTGGGGCTCTGCACCCCCATTCTTTTTGGCTTTGCCAGATTTTTTGAACTAAGAGGTTGAGAGCTATGCCCAGAGAATACACTTGAAACAAAGACACAGAAGCAGATATGCTTTTTAAATACATATATGATAATGCAGGATTTAGCAGTGCCACAGGACATGTAGCATACTAGCTGCATGTGTTGCATGAAGGTTAGGAGTGCAGACATGCAGAGGTCATGGCATCACTGGCTGTGCAGCATGACAGTGCTTTATCTGTTGAAAGCCTTGTTGTGGCACTGCTAGAGGAATGATGTAGAACTAACCAGGTGTTACATACCTTAGCTGTGTTAAGCAGATTACCTCCAGTGGGGAGAGGCAGACTCCCTTCCATTAGACACACACATGGCCATCTGACATCAATGTCTGTGCTGCAATGTGAATGCGCATCTGCTGTTAGTCATTCAACTGTGAGAGGTGCAGTCATGTCAAGACAGCACAATACAGTACTGGTCCTATCCACACTGTGCCCCAAAATGCTAGTGTCACCACTCCCAGCTCCTTAGCACAGCACTGTGGGCTGAGTGTTTCTGGATATGGCAGGGGCAGACATGACCTTGGTGTGAACTGTTACTGTGGGCACCTTCTATTGCATTACAACAACACTGGCAGTCAATCTAATGTGTGACCTCTTATGTCATTCTGACCATGTGGCAATGCTGACTACTGTACTGATCACTGCTTAATTAACCTGTAGGTGTTTTTTCAGATATCTCCTGCTACAGGGTTTCTCTGATCATTTATTTGATCTCGGTGACTAGCTTCAGGTATCTCAGTATTTCTACACACGTATAAACCTATGTTGCTATATTCCCAATAGTAATACATGTTCCATGTCTATTGTGCAATCGCTGTCATTGATGCTGTACCTGTTTACATATATTATTACCTGAAAATGAGTCATGTTGCAGCAATAACCTGTGCATCACAACATTGCCTTCTATGTGACATTCCAAATCAAGCATGGGATGTGATGCTTATGTGTATTTATTTTCTTTTTGGACATTCCTTGGGATGTTTGTAATTACTCATGTTGCTTTAAGAGTTTGACCTTATTACACATCACATAATGCTATGTGTGATACATCAGTGTTAATATACAGCCCCTGTTTTTGGGTATCTTTGTACTTATACATTGCCATACACTTCATGGGCCTAGATTTCTTGGGCTAGTGGCTATTTTATGGGTAGAATATTATGCTATTTATCTGTATGATGATATCTTACCTGTCCAATGACACCTACCACTGTGCACACCTCTTACATCCCATGTATTTTCCTGTGTGGTCCTCTTCATGATATACATTGCAGAGAGACTTCCTGCATTGAGGATTCCTTTGAGTGTTGTGTATATGTTCTTACTGGTATACCTTATGGTTCTGTTATGTATGGTCTTCAATATTGATAGCTAATAGTTTCTTTCCATTAGTTGTGTGTATGCTGCTGTTGTGGGGCAACATGTGAACATCACTGTTTAGTCTGTGTGCATTTGTACATGTGGCTTGTCATGACTCATAGGTGTTATGACTGTGTTGTATGAACTAGGACATATGGCCACATCATCTGTCTCCAACGCTTGTTTCTTTTCACCCCTGTGTCCTCCTAATGATCCTCTGACAGCTATGATATGCCATCATCAGATATCTGGGGGTTTTGCTGTAGGTCACCCACACCTATGGCTGTCAAGCCACCATGCTTTGCATTTTCCATGTTGTGTAACATGGCACACATGGTGATCATTTGTGATGCCTTTTCTGTTGTGCATTGTAGTGCACACATGGATGTGTCCAGGCATCTGAATCTTGCTTTCAGCATACCAAACACACACTTAATGTTGTTTCATGTCATGGTGTGCACTATTTTGTATGCATCCTCGGCATGGGTTGGTGGTGGTCTGTATGGTGTCATTAACCAAGGCTCCAGATAATTGCAGTCACCTGTTTGTAGGAAGGAGACAACACATATGTTGTCCTCATGCTTAATGTTGACAGTTCTAGATTATGCTTACATCACAGCAGTGGCCACATGCTAACAGAGTACTAGTCCCTCAGGTATTTCACCATTTTGGAAAGTGGTCCTTGGACCACTTTCCCTCTATATTACAGCACCAAACACACTAGTAGGATGTGTTGCCATGATATTAGTAATGAGATCATCTGCTGAGCACACCTACCCAACAAATGTGTGATGGCCACCCCTTTCTACTGATTTACCATTCAGCACCAGGTACAGCTGGGGCTTATTTGGGATATGGGTGACGTCTGTTGCACCAAGGTCACAGGGGAAGTTGACTATGGCACAGAACTGTTGCATGGCAGTTCTGAGCTCTATGACTATTGTTTAAAAGTGGATATAATCATCTACATCGGTGCACATTGCTACCAGGAAATGTGAGAGGATACAACTGGCAGCTATCTGGGACACTCCTATGGCATCTCCCATATGCTGCTGAAATATCCCAAAGGCCAGTATACCTAAACACAGACAGAGACACACTTTCATTTTTAGCAGTATTGGGTTATCCCACAGACTACGAGCAGACATGTAGGGTGCACATGTCCTACATACAGCCTGTACCAACTCTCTGTCTAATCTGTATTCCTCTATCATTTCCTGGTCAGAGAACTGGCTTAACTGTAGCCTAGCTCAGCTCCTAGATGGCTGCCTTCTCAATTGCATCTGCAGTTAGTCCTCAAGTGTGGCTTGCTATACCAAGGCCTGCAGCAGTCCATTAAATGATAGCTGCTTTTTTTTTTTTAAAGTAAAATTTGTGGATTCTGTTAGATTCCCTATGACTCTATGGAATTTTGTGGCATTAAGATAAAGCACATATGGGCTCAGCTGTGTGTTTTCATAAAGTATTTTTGCAAAGTACTTTGTCACATTTAAGTTGTGTTGAGTGCACCCATTTTGTTTTGGAATCCAACAGATGTGTTTGGAGTCTGTCATTTTCCTACTCTGAATAGATAATTACTTGGTCTTGCTTTAGCATATGTTATGGGATTGTGTACACCAGTGGTGGCTGGTGACTTCAAATTAAAGGAGGGCTGGAGGAGACAGATGAATAGTTGGGGCCAATGGGAAGGGGTGTGGGCAACTAGAAAGGGGTGGAGCTATGATAAAAACCACAACAACTAGAACTTTAATTAAATACACTGTCCTGGGTGCCAAATCATCATTATGAGAGTCCAATCAAGACAACATGAAGTGTACAACAAAAAAATATTTCTATGCATTGGCTACATGAGAACTTACTTAATATCTAGATAAGGTTGTGAGGCATGAAAAAATAAATTACTTTTTAAATACATTACTGGAATGCCAGTCAAAATCAAGTATAAAAAAAAAAAACAAGCAGCACTCAACTCAAACCACTTCTCCTTACACTGCAGTTCTAATTATAATTTATATTCAGCTTTATAAAATTAGCAAGTAACATGCTGAAAGTAGCAATCTCTGCGATACTGCCACATGTAAAAATGTTTCTTATACAAAAAGGACCTGCTGCCTGACACCTATCTACTTGTTTCATGGGGAAGACATGATTAAAGTAAAAAATAAACAGCAAACAAGAAACAAGCTCAAGATAAATTGCTTAAAGGATTACTGCACAAATTATGGACCACGCATGATAGATTGGCATTCTGTTTAGTTTATGGGTAAAGCCTGCAAGGATGATTGCAAGTCTCCAACAAATGTAATGAGCTTCTGACAATGCTGTAATCCTGTTCTTTATTACAAATACTGTCATATGCATTTCAACACCCAAGGCTTATATGTTATCTAGTTATGTAAATATTCTCTGCATGGCAACAAAAAAAGGCTTTCAATATTGGTAATTCTTTAACAGTATGCTTATTAAAGCTTACTTGCATCTTCCAATCTCCATCAAGCTTACCTGATGGTCATTAAAGCATTGCTACTTAAACACAGAGTAACAGGGCACTGTGATAGCATGAATTTTTCTGAATAGAAAAAAAGCATAAATCAACAGTATAAAAATATGACAGAAAACCAAAACATTCTGCAACATCAAGGACATGGTCGTACTTGTGGTCTACCTTGGATGGGGGAATACTCTGCACACTTACACTGCATAACTGCTCCTTGCCTTTCTTGGACACATCCAGAGCCACTATAATGGGAAGTGGGGTGCAACAAGTATGTCACAATTTGAAATGTCTCTGGCTGACGGTGAAGGCTCTGACACTCATACCTCTCAACTTTAGGGCAAGAAATCTGGACAAAGCCATACATAGAAGTGAGACACAGGTCCAAAAATAAGGACAATTTTTAAATATTGCTCTTATAAACTTAGAAAGATAATAGAATAGTAGTAGTTCTTGCATTAGTATGAATTTTCTAAAGGGTATGAAATCTGAAATTCAAATGTCTGTCATTATTTTCTAACTTCAATCTTTAATGATTTGCCACTAGTTTGCCAGAAAACCACAATTTTTTGAAAAACAGACCAAAAATGTGATGCAAAAATATAAAATTGCCACACAGTACAGCTGGGAACCTGTCAAAAAAGGGACACCTTTTTCATATTAGTACTGTTAACTTGAGCAGCTAACAAAATAAGAGCATCTACAGGCATTTCTGAAATAAAAGTAAACTATAACTCTGATCATTACAGTAATTTATAATTGTAAACCCTCCACATTTTCTTCCAAAATTGCCATTTTGCGGAGGGATTATTAGCGGGAGAGCAACATTTTAAGCCCAAACTGGGGACAGTTGAGAGATTTGTATATTCCTAATTCTATAAAGCAATTTATTTGTATGCACCTCTCAACTTCTTAATGCAGGAAATCTGGACAAGGCAAATATATTGGGGGAACATACAAACAGTACTAAAAGTTGCTCTTGTATAAACTTAAGAAAGTTGATAGAAAACAGGTCTTGCTTTAGCATGCATTTTTCTGAAGGTTATGACGTCTGAAACTCAATGTCTGTCATTATTTTGTGATTTCATTCCTAAATGATTTGCCAGAAAAACACAATTTTTAAGAGGAACAAACTAAAAATAAAAAGCAAAAATCTATTCATTCTGCAAAATTCTGGACAGTTGAGAGGTATAGTTCAGCCGGGGCTGTCTTTGAGTTTGCTCCCCTTCCTCACCAGTCACAAAAGCATGGTTGAATGGAGGCCCACCCCCTGCAGCCATTCCAATGTCCCCTTCCTTGGTTATTTCGCCTCATTTACCGTAAACACTGTAATGTGCATACTGCTTTACTTCTGCAATTATTTGGATTTCATTTGAAAGTTTTATTTTGCATTTTACAGTACAAACACTAATAGATATCTGCTAAACAAAGCAATGCAGTCTCACAATGAAAATAGACTTAGCATTAAAACGTCTCTGCCCTTGAAACTCACATTCATTGAAACAGCATTGAAACCTACATTCAAAGAAAATACATTTTGCCAGTGGCAGATAAAGATTAATTTTGGGCTGTTTCAATTCATAGGCCCCTTGAACATGAAACATACACATGCTCTTTGATACATCTTCCTGATTGTATTAACTTATATTCCTTGTGCAATACAGTACAGTTGTTAGACGGCATTTTAAATGTATTGTTTTGAACATTTTTCCAGTAAACAATGAAACAAAATGCATGCACCAATAATGACAAAACTGCCTAATTCATAACATTTCCATCATAAAAGTCTACTCAAACTACTACAGTCCACCAGTATCAGTAAATATGCACAATCTCTGAAGAAGTAAAAGTCATCTAAATAATTCCACATTAAAGAAATATGTAACTAATGAAGAGGTTACTGCTAGCAAACATCTTTATACATCATTGTTTCATCTACAAATAAAGTGGCAGTTACTCTTGAGGAATAAATTGCTTATGTTGCATTAAACATGATAAGCTAGTAAAGTTGCTATAGGGAATGAATGGAAAACTGATAACAGGTTCATAGTTACAAGGTAGCTTTGCCAAAAAGGACTGGAACATCCACCCCTTTATAACACAGTACAGTATCAGCAATGCTTCTACTTACTGTGGGAGTAGAACCCACAGCCTTCTCTATCAAAAGTAAGTACACTACCTGTTGTGCTATTAACAATACAAGCCAATATAGCATAAACAGCACTAAACTTTTGTTCCCATGCAACTCCCAGATCCTTGTAAAATCTACTCGACACTCAGCTGTATCTCTGTACTTTACAGCACAAGAAATCTGAAAAAAGCCAATATTTATTGGGGGGGACAAAAGCCCAAAAAACAGGGACACATTTAAAACATTGCTTGTATAATGTTGGAAATTTGCTAGCATAAAATGCTGTGTTACCACCATACATTTCACTGCCAACTCTTGAACCCAGGGGACCCTGTGCAAAACATCAGAGCAACATACCCCTATGCCAAATCAGCTATTTTGTGAAAGACAGGAAGACTGAAACTTAAATGGCTACCATTTAGTGAATTCAGTTCTCACCATAGCTGTCAACCTCTTAGCATAAAACACCTGAATAAAGCCAGTAATGGGGGAATACAGCCCCCAGACATATTCAGTGAATTCAGTTCTCATCATAGCTCTCAGCCACTTAGCAAAAAACATGTGGACAAAGCCAGTAATGGGGGAATACAGCCCCAAAACATATTCAGTGAATTCAGTTCTCACCATAGTTCTCAGCCTTAGCACATAAAACCTGGACAAAGCCAATAATGGGGCAATACAGTCCCAATAATAGGGACAAATCTCAAATACCCATGCTATAAACTTAGAAAATTGCTAGAATAAAAGGTTTTGTGTTACCATGTACTTTTTGAAGAGTATGAAGTCTGAAATTCAAATACCTGTTATTTTTATTTATTTAACATTTGTTAACCAGGAAAGTCTGATTTGGAACAAAAGCCAAATTTCAGCTGAAGCCCAGAGAAAAACACTCTAGACACACGTCTTTGTAAGATGAAAGGACATGCAGACTCCACACAGAAGGCAACACAGCCAAGAATCAAACCAGAGAACCTGTAGCTTTCAGGCAAATATGCTACTAGTGCACCACTGTACTACTGACTTTGCCAGGAAAAACAAACATACAGAAACCACAGGTTTTATGAGGAACAGAACAAATATGAGGCAAAAATCTGTACATCTTTTTAAAAATGGTGGTGGGTAGGGAATTCAGGCCCTTGCCACCTGCACCCAAGGTACAGCGTTCAAGCCTGAGGTATTCTCTACCCAGCACCATGTGTTCCCTCTAACCCCCAGTATATAGCAACTGGGAAATTTTACACACATGATAGATTGACATTCTGTTTAGTTTACTGGTAAAGCCTGCAAAGATGACTGCAAGTCTCCAACAAATGTAGTGAGCTTCTGAAAATACTGTAATCCTGTCCTTTATTATAAATACTGTCATATGCATTTCAATACCTAAGGCTTATACTAGTTATGTAAATATTCTCTGCATGGAAACAACAAAAATACTTTCAATGCTGGTAATTCTTTAACAGTATGCTTATGAAATCTACTTGCATCTTACAATCTCAGACAAGCTTACTTGGTGCTCATTAAAGCATTGCTACTTAAACACAGAGCAACAGGCAGTGTAACAACATGCATTTTCTGAATAATAAACTGTCTTTCGGCTTTTCCTGGTTAGGGGTCGCCACAGCGGAACTCTGGTCCGCTAATGATTGGCATTTTCTGAATAATAAGAAACATAAATCAACAGTATAAAAATGACAGAAAACCAGAACATTCTGCAAAATCAAGGACAGATGAAAAACCACTGCAGTACTTGTGTTTACATTGGATGGGGATAATGTGCACACTTACACTGCATAACTGCTCTTTTCCTTGCTTGGATGAATCCAGAGTCACTACATGGGGGAGTAAGTTGTAACAAGCATATCGCAATTTGAAATGTCTCTGGCTGACGATGATGGCCCTGACACATTTGTCATACCTCTCAACCTTAGAGCAAGAAATCTGGACAAAGCCATAAATAGAAGTGGGACAAAGGCCCAAAAGTAAGGAAAATGTTTAAACATTGCTCTTATAAACTTAGAAAGATAATAGAATAGTAGGTCTTGCATTAGTATGAATTTTCGGAAGTGTATGAAATCTGAAACCCAAATGTCTGTCATTATTTTAATGATTTGCCACTAATTTGCTAGAAAAACACAATTTTATGAAAAACAGACCAAAAATGTGATGCAAAAATATAAAATAGCCACACAATACAGCTGGGAACCTTTCAAAGAAGGGGCACTTTTTAAATATTAGTACTGTTAAGTGGAGCAGCTGAAAATATAAGAGAATCTACGTGCATTTCTGAAATAAAAGTAATCTATAACTCTGATCATTACAATTATTTCTTAATAGTAAACCCTCCACATTTTCTTCCAAAATTGTCATTTTGTGGAGGGATTATTTGGGGGAGAGCAACATTTTGAGCCAATGTCGGGGACAACTGAGAGGTTTGGATATACCTAATTCTATAAAGTGATTTATTTGCATGTACCTCTCAATCTCTTAATGCAGGAAATGTGGACAAGGTCAAATATATTGGGGGAATCTTGTTTTAGCATGCATGTTTCTGAAGGGTATGAAGTCTGAAACTCAGTGTCTGTCATTATTTAGTGACTTCATTCCTAAATGATTTGCTAGAAAACCACAAATTTTATGAGAATCAAACCAATAATAAGAAGCAAAAATCTATTCATTCTTTGAAAATCTGGACAGTTGAGAGGTATAGTTCAACGGGGCTGTATTTGAGTTTGCTGCCCTCCTCCCCTTCACAAAATCAGGGTTAAAAGAGGCTTTCCCCCTGCAGCCATTCCAATGTCCCATTACTTGGCTATTTCACCCCATTTGCCATAAACACTGTAATGTGCTTACTGCTTTAATTCTACGATGATTTGGATTTCATTTAAAAGTTTTATTTTCCATTTTATAGCACAAACACTAATAGACATCTGATTAAACAAAACAATGTAGTCTCACAGTGAAAATAGACTTAGCATTAAAGCTTCTCTGCCCTTGAAACTCACATTCATTGAAACAGCAATGAAACCCACATTCAAAGAAAATACATATGGCCAGTGGCAGATAAAGATTAACTTTGGGCTGTTTTCAAATCATAGGCCCGTTGCACACGTAACATACGTGTGTTCTTTTATACACCTTCCTGATTATATTAAATTGTATTCCTCGTATAATTCAGTACAGTTGTTATAGGGAGCTTTAAATGTATTGTTTTGAACATTTTTCCAGTAAACAATGAAACAAAATTAATGTACCAATAATGACAAAACTGCCCAATTCAGATCATTTCCATCATAAAAGTCTACTCAAACTTCTACAGTCCACTAGTATCAGTAAATAAGCACAATCTCTCCAGAAGTAAAAGTAATTTAAATAATTTGACATTAATGAGATCTGTAACTAATGAAGAGGTTGTTGCTAGCAAACAACTTTATATGTCACTGTTTCATCTACAAATAGAGTGTCTGTTCCCCTTGAGGAATACATTTCCCATGTTACATTAAAAAAAAGATAATCTAGTAATATTGCAATAGGGAATGGATGGCAAAACTGATAACAGGTTCATAGTTATGAGGTGTCTCCCCCAAAGAGGACATTTTCAGGATGCAGAATCCACCCTCTTTAAAAGTACAACACAGTACAGTATCAGCATTGTATCTACATAATATGGGAGTAGAACCCATAGTTGTCTGCATCAAAAGCCAGTAGACTACCTGTTGTGCTATAAACAATGCAAGCTGACTCAGTATAAGCAGCACTAAACTTCTCTTCCCCTGAAGCTCTTAGCTCCTTGTAAAATCCATTCAACACTCAACTGTATCTCTCTACTTTGCAGCACATGAGTACAAGAAATCTGAAAAAAGACAAAATTTATTGGGGGGGGGCAAAATACCAAAAACAAGGGACACGTTTTAAACATTGCTTGTATAACCTTGGAAAGTTGCTAGAAGAAAATACTGTGCTACTGCCATACAATTCACTACCAAGTCTTGAACCAAGGACTCTGTGCAATACAGTCAGAGCAATGTACCACAATGCCAAATCAGCTGTTTTGTGAATGATAGGAACACTGAAACTTAAATGGCTATAATTTAGTGAATTCAGTTCTCACCATAGCTCTCAACCTCTTAGCACAAAACTCCTGGACAAAGCCAATAATTGGGGAATACAGCCTAAAAACATATTCAGTGAATCTCTTATCACAAAAAACCTGCACAAAGCCAATAATAAGGGAATACAGCCCCCAAAATAGGGACACATTTCAAATATTGATCTTATAAACTTAGAACATTTGTAGAATAAAAGGTTTTGTGTTACCACGTACTTTCTGAAGAATATGAATTCTGAAATTCAAATGTCTGTCATTATTTAGTGAATTAAAAATCCAGAAAACCACAGGTCTTATGAGGAACAGAACAGAACAAAAATATGAGGCAAAAATCTGAATGCTTTTCACAAGTGGTAGTGAGTAGGGAATTCAAGTTCTTGCTACCTGCACCCAAGTTTGAGGGTTTAAACCTGAGTTACTCTCTCTAGCCACCAGTTAAAGTTAACTGGGGCATTACACACACACACACACACACACACACACACACACACACACACACACACACACACACACACACACACACACCTAGTTCAACAAGCAGTGAAAAAGCTATTACCTGGTGATCGCTCTGTCCATTCCTATAAGCAGTGAAAGTCCAGTTAATCACAATAAGTGCAGTTCTCCATTGTTCATAAGCCAGTTCCCCAAGCTCCATTCAAAGAAGCAGCTCTGTTTCTCAGTTCCCTATTGTTTCCTCCATAAGCCAGTTCCTCAAGCTCCATTCAAAGCAGCAGGTCTGTTTCTCGGTGCCGGAATGCAAAGCACACATGCATGCGCTGCCTCTGTGTGTTCCGGGCATGCACAAACTGCAGACCTTGCAGTCCAATCCCCTTCTAGTATATGTGGTTACCTTCTTCTGAATCCGGACTGGTTAAACAGCAGTCCGGATTTGAGTTTCCACACATGCATGCGTGAGTTCTTGGATTTTTTTATTTTTGGCTTTCCTTTTGTACAGCGGGGGTGGGGGGGACTGCAGTCCTGCAGTCCAATAGCATGAGCTGCCATTGCCAATATGTGATTATGTTTTTACATATATCATATATTTTACTTGTATTTGTGTCTAATGGTTTGTACTGATGTTCATTGACCTTTATCACACTCAGCCCAGGAGCATTGTCTGGTTGAGTAATTTGCTCAGAATCACACAGTTAGGCAATGGAGGATGAAAGAATCACATTTTGCACTTCAAGACCACAGGAAACAACTAGTTAACAGCTTCTTAATCCTCTAAACCAACTGCCAGACACAACTTGGTAACAGCTCCATAATCCTCTAAGCCAACTACCAGGCACAGCTCGTTAACAGTTCCTTAGTCCTTTAAGCCAACTGACAGATTTTATTTTATAATCACAGATAACCTGCAAGTAAACTTGCTGAATATTGCCCATCAAATGCTAACATTCTGTGCATTCTAAGACATGTAAGACTAAACAGGTCCAAAAGACAGAACAGATCATTACCAACATCCTGAAATAGTTATGAGGCATATTTTGGATTAACTATGTGGGATTAGTAAGATTTTATGGAAGACTTTGCAGGACAATGTTTCTTGGTGTAATACTGAGTGGTAAGTTTAGGTATATGCAAAATCTATGATGGAATGAGGTCATCAATACAGCACTACTTGTTAAATATATGTCCAGCATATGAAGTAGAATCTTCTCAGAGATATATTAATATTTAAAAGTAATGCATAGCTAATTTTTATGTCCGGAGTTTTGATGTTGCATTTGGCTTAAAATGCTTTTAGCAAGGATTTTTAAGAAGAATCTTGAGGTAATGGAGAGTATCCGAGCAAGCATGTCTATAAAAATATTATTTTTTGGAACAGTTGCCAGTGTTCACTTTGTTGTTTTTAGTGCACAGATGAAAAATATTACATAGTGTGTTTTGCTGAAATGGCTGGAGTATGGATGAGAAGACAAATTAATATTTCATTATTTTAAATGAAAAATTAAAGTAAAAGCTTGGGTATCTGATAAGGCTACACACAATACATATTTTGCTGAGTATGTTTTCTTAAATAAATGTAATTGTGTACTTTTTCTCTAAAATCCTGCATTTGTAGACATTTGCATACTTATAGTAACTTACCTAATGACAACACATGCCATTTATGTAGCTGAGTATGTACTCAGATCCTACTAGCTCATTTTTATTGCTCATACATTTTGGATCTTGTGACATTCTAGCAACACTAAAGTCCTATAATGACAGGCTTAAACATCACATTAAATATCAATGAGGTCAGCAAATTACCAGCCAATGCCCATGTTAAAATTGCCATTACCTTCACAGGGAAAACCACAATGTTAACAAATGCCACTGTCAGAAGTGCCATAAGTCCATATGTCCATATGAGAATCTTGGCACTGAAATGATCAAAAGTCAGTGGCCCAGTTTATGGAAATGTCATTGATCAAGAAGTCTTTGTATGGTGCTTGGTGTAAAGTTCCACATTGCAGTGCCAGGTAAAGTGTCATGCTTCACCTTAGTAAAAAAGTAAAGAGACTGAGGTCTGAACCTCTTAATATAACTGGATGCATTGTTTCCATGTTTCCAACACTTCTGCAGCCACAGTGATCATATACCTTCATGGTGGATTCTTTGTGTGTGGGTAAAGGAGCTCCAGCTGACTCTGGCATAGACCAGTGAGTCTCATCTTCCCCTGAGATGGATCTCCACAGCAGCCAGCCACAGCTCACTCTTTAGGCCATGAATCAATAGTTACTTTTGGGTCCCTCTCTAGAAGTCAGACAAGCAGTCCATCACGCTGCACCTAAACAAGCAATGATACATGAACTATTGCATCTTGTGCAGGAAAGTGACACTGGCATGGTACTGGGCCATAGAAAGCACAATTTTCTTAGTAATTCATATTGCAGGAGAAATTAACAAGTTGACTTTTGCTTTGAACTAAGCACCTAGTCTTCTCCTTGTGCTCTGGATTCTGAAGTCACACCTGATCTGAGTCTTGTCAGGCACTTCAGAGAATGACATGCCTGCTACTTATGAAAATGTGTTTCCTCCCATCTTCTCTTCGGTTTAGCAGGGTAAGATGGTGGCACTGGTGGACATGTTATTCTTGTGTGCCATAGCAAGGGAGGATTCTATATCCTTTCTTGGTGTTCCTATCAATTCCACATCTTATCTCAATATTCAAAGAAGAAACACCCCTGTTAAACATAGAGGGTGTATTCTCATATTCTAAGATCCTTATCAGTGCAAAAACTCTTGAAGTCTTAGCATCAAACCTCAACAGTCAGAACAAAACTAGGACTTTCTATATGGTAGGATTATTGACTAATTGTCTATTTCTGTTGCATAATGTGGAATGCTACTGCTAGAGGCAGCAATATTGTGATGACTGTTTTTTTTTTTACCAAAAAAGTAGTGGATAGTTTGATATTTTAGTTTCCATGCCCAAAAACACAATCATAAACAATATTCTATTAGAATAGAAAACAGTAATTCTGTGTTGTGCTAGGTATATATATATTACACCTAGCTTCTATTAATGGCGAAGAAATGAAAGGTAATAGGTAAATTCCATGCATTTTCCTTGAATTCTCTTTTCACCCATCCTAGAAACATAAAACTTTCACAAAACATTATGATACAAACTCCTTAACTTAATTATCTTTCTTCCTTCATCTGTTATTGTTTTCTCACATTTATTTTCTAACAATTATTTGCTTCTAATATGTATGTAATCCCTCTGCTAGATCCCTCTTAACTTCTAATCTTTAACTTCACTCTAATTTTAATTTCACAAATTAAAAAGTGTAATACGTAATATGCCTAACTGTATATATGTAAACATGATAGAAACTTGAAAGATATTTTGACATCTATTTTTTATCTACACTAGGGTTACCACCTGTCCCTCTTTGTGAGGGACAGCCCCACTCTGGGCAATTGTGTCCTGCGAAAAAAAACGAAAAAATGGCAAATGTCCTGAGATTTTTAAGACAAAATATATTTCTTAAGTTTTCATTAATAGTTGCATAAAACAGGTATTTTGTATCTGGAACACATAAATACTATATGAAATAGCATAAGCAACTCAAATGCTCAAAAATAAGCTTTTACTTTGGCAAAAAAGTGAAGTTCTGTCCTTTGCACTGGCCATAGGTATGTTTTATCCTGCAAAATCTCACATTTCTGAAAAAAATGTCCCACTTTGGGCATTTTCAAAGGTGGCAACCCTAATCTACACTGTATATTTTATCTTTACTTACAGAATCGAACTGTACTAAATACTTGTTATACACTTGTTCTTGTACTAAATACTTGTGTTATTGGAGCTTTTCTCCCAGGGGCTCTGCGGAAAAGTTCTACAAATATCAATAAATAAATAAATAAAAATGAAATATTATCAGTCATAAAACATCTAAGTAACAGTGAATATCTTCTTTCTGGACAACAGTCAAAGTGCATACCGATACTGACAAGAGTGAGTTATCTGTATCATACCTTTCTACAACAGTTCTTATCATGTGTGACTTGACTTACTTTTGAGAGCATTATGTAGACGAGACAGCTGCATAACCTTCAGCCCTACTGACACTAACTTAGATGAATGCAGACACTCACATATCTTTACACTATTGTCTCTGGTTCCTCTGATAGTACAGTCAGCAGAAAATACCTCCTTCTGTCATATACAGGATAGTACCATGTTTCTCCCAGTGGTTTCCCCTACCTTATGGTTGCTTTATTAGCCCCTCCAACTAGATAACAGGCAAGTGGTGGGCAATAGTAATGTTTTAGTTCTCCTTTTAACTTAAACTTAGTCAGGTGAGATTTCATAAATCTCACATATTCTAACCACCATCTCACAAAGGAAAGTTAAAATATTTTAACAACAGATCCTTTGCAGTTTTCTACATTCCTATTGCTACAAGAGCCGCCAGCCACAATGGGATTGAAAGCTTTCACTGGTGCCTTGGAGTTATTATTTTCTTTCTGCTAAACAAGAAACCACATTGTTTTTAACACAGATCATCTAAAACAGTAATCTCCAACCTTTTTCTGCACTAAGGACCGGTTTCATGAAAGTCAATTTTCCATGGACTGGTCATCGCATCCGCCTATAAAAATAAAACATAATAAAGTACATAATAAAGACAACTCACCAAAATGCATAATCAGTTGGAGCCCTGAGCTTTTTCCCCTGCAGCAAGACAATCACAACTAGGGGTGATAGGAGACAATGACACCCGAAGTCTGTTCCTTATATCCACTCTACTCCATAATTTTGTTTTGGTTGCTGTCATTGCAGAAAACCCCGCTTCTTAAAGATAGGATGTTGGAAATTGAAACAGGGTTTTCAGTGCTTATTCTAGCAACTTTCTAAATTTATAAGAGCAATACATAAAATCTTTCCCTATTATTTGTGCCTCTGTCCAGATTTATTGTGCAAGAGGTTGAGAGCTATGGTCGAGAGGTACACAAACCTCTTAATTGATGATGCTGCTGCCAGGGATCACTCTCTCTCTCTCTCGCTCACACACACAGACACACACACACATACACACACACACACACACACACACACACACACACACACACACACACACACACACACACACACACATACACAGTCCAGTGATGCTTTCATGCACACATTCACACAGAAACATACACGCAGTACACACACACACACACCATTACACACACACACACATACACACACACACTCTGTTCTTCTTTCATGCATGCATGCATTCACACATGCAGACAGAAACACACTTTTTTCTGTTTCATTTATTCTTATTTTACACTTGTTAAATAGCAAAATGTCTGCTTAGTGAGTGTAAAATAACAGCTCGATCTATCTCACTGTTCACTCTCTAATACACACATACAAGGTCTCATGCTTTCACACACACATACATTCTGCTTTCGTGCATTCACACACAGACAGAAACTTAACCTCACTCACGCACATGTATACACACATTGACTTTTTTGTTTCACTTCCCGCTTAAAAGTTTCTGTGGCCTGGTACCAAATGATCCACAGACAAGTATCAGTCCACAGCCCAGTGGCTGGGGACCACTGATCTTAACCGAACACTGGCATAGAGAGAGATGTAGGTGGTGTATGTGATTGGTGGTGTACTAACATAGCCCTTTTAGTGTTTTTTTTTTTTATTTTCTGTGTCTCCTTTTACCTTACAGTAACAGAATCTTATGAAATTATTCCAGAGTTAAAATGCTAAAAAATGTTTGAAATGGTATGTGTATTGTAACATTTCCGCCTTTTATCCAAAACATCACGGTATTATTATAATAAGCTCCATTCAATGACACATATATAAATACTAATATAACTGTGTGAATACTTACTCAGTATTACATTACATTTCAAAGTGTTGACCACCATACATAAAACAATCCAGTGCTGTATGCAGAGAAAAAAATGTGTAATTGGTTTGTGATTTGTACATCAGCGGTATATCACATGAAGGGCTGATCCCATTTTGTTAAGAAAAAAAAAGATGTATACAAAGCCTCTGCATTTATACTTACTGGACTGTTGTACCAGAAATCTCAGCTCATTTCTAATTTGTTATGAGATAATGAAGAGGCAGGTCCATATAATTCAGAGTATAGTCTAACATGGCTTACAGATTCATAGATGGATACTAGGCTAATGGTCCCAGAGCACTTACAAACCTAGCCATGATTATCCTGAGGTGCCCCATTGAACGATATTCTCAGAGAGAGTTTATGGTCAATGCCAAACTGCCCCTGTCCATGAGGGACATGAGCACCACCCCTGGAATTAATTTGCAATCACCCATCATTTCAAGAGGGTCAGGGAGGAGCTCTGTTTCATGTGAATTGGGAGACTATTCCAGAAGAGTGGCAGTTTCTGGAAGATGTGCCTGTCTCTCCAGGATGTTATGTTCATGTCACAGGCTACGTTAAGATTCCTAGAGCTAGTGACTCTTGTGCCCTTTGACTTGCAAATGTGTAGCATTTCCATTAGGGCAGGGCCAGAGACTGCCATGTAGGCCAGGCACAGATCGCCTCAGCTGCCTATACAATAAAGAGTACAGTAACAGGGCTTTCAGTCTTTCCATGTAAGTCTTGGCTTGGAAGCCCTGTATTTCCTTGGTGAGAAACCTCCCTCCAGTTGTTGCAGGTATCTGATGAGATACATGGTAAAGGGAGCATTGTACACAATTATTGGTCTGATAAGGACCAAGTACAGTGGAGTTATAACATCCTTAGATTTGGATGCGATGATTTACTTATGAAATGTACTACATAAATCACTTTCCTCACCACTGTGGAGACTTGGTGGTCAAAGTTCACATTGCTATCAACCTGTGTACCCAGATTTTGTACCACTGGGTTTGAACTTATGGGGGTGATGTTGATAGTGTAATTAGCAGGGAATTCAGCTTTTCCAAAGGGAATAATAATGCATTTTTTTGCATTTCACTTTAATCCATGGCTTACAAAAGGTTAGCAGAAACTTTTGATGAAGTAAGATTTAATGCATAGCAGCAATGCATCTGTGTAGCATGATCAATGACAGGAAAAGGCATAACTAGAGTATCAGGTCTACTGAAGCATCTCAAAACACAGGCTCTACATACACATTGCTATGCATTTGAGGAGATCAGTAACATGCAATTGGGCAAACACTAAAGTAATCATTTTTGCATGAGCAAGTCCTCGTGCATGCCACATTCCCTTTCTTATACATTTTCATATTAGTTCACTACAACTCAATGAAAAACAATAATTAATAAAGCATGTTAGCAGTGATCTGCCTTTTTCCACTGTCCATTGAAGTTGGAGGAGAATGATAAGAATTCACAGCATACCTTCTTGGCGTTATACATTGCTATGTAAGTTTGAACTTAACAGTTGCACAGGAAGTAACAGTGCAAATGAATATTATTTGAGTAACTGAAGAGGAAGCACATAGACTTCTAGCAAGTTCCTGTAATTCTAGAATTCCAGTATGTAAGCAATCATTACTTCCTGCAAGAATGTTGTGTGAATAATGAGGGCTAATATAGAAATAAATCACATATATAGATGCTCTATATGAGCACTGTGGCATGAGTTGCGTGTCTATGCCCATGATTTATTTCTGCATTAGCCCACATTATTGACAAAGATGGCATTCTTGCATGGAGGAGATATAGAAGTACTAAGAATATGAGATGTTTTTAAGAGTCCCAGCTGAAGTCATTAAGTTAAAAAGAGAACTACAAGATAACTAATCTCCAACACTTGCCTGAGGTCCATTTAGACGGGGGTTAATAAAGTCACCTGACAGTGTAGTTGGTTTGGCATAATGGTTAAAGTCTTCACTTTCTAGGCACAAGGTACAGGGTTTGATTTTTGACCCAGATTATTAATTAGTTTTTAAATGGCCTTTCAAATCAGTTAGCCTAACATATAACTATGAACCTATGAATTAAACACCTTGGAAAAAGATGATTCTGCCCTCAGCATGATGCAAGACTGATTCCAGGATATCCACTCTATACAAGGTCATAGCATATGACATCTGTATGCTGCTATAACAAGGCATCGGGGTGGGTAGTTCATACCAGACACCAGTCTTTGCAATCTTCCATCACCTGAAACATTTATATGTGTACTTCTCAACAATTCTGCACAAAGCCACACATAATGGGGGTGCAAAGGCCAAAAAATCAGAGACAGTTTTTTAAATATTGTTATACTTCACCAAAATGTTAATGGAGCAAAAGGTTTTGCATCAGCGTGAATTTTCTGAAGCATAAAAAGTATAAAACCATAAGTTTAGCAAAATGACTTCTTCTGCTTGCTGGAGATGTAGTAAAGCTGTAAACGCTGATTGGAAGCACATGTTTATGGAATGTAAAAAATTAAATGTATATTAGGAAGAGCTAAGTACGTTTTTTAAGGGGTCATAGCCTGATAATTATTCTTCACCTAGATCAATAATACTAATGAACATTTCACTTCCTTTATCTGTAAAAGCAAAACAACAAAAAATCTTCTGGAGTTTACTGGCAGCAACTAGAAAAGTTATTACAAAAATGTAGAAATTGAACTCCGTTCCTATATTCAAAGAATTTTTAAATTTAACAGCAATACTATGTAAAACTGAAAAAGAAGTGATCAGAATAAGATCTATAAAGCATACTGAGACTTTTAGTTGTTGGGATAACCTTGAAATGTTCCTATTGAAATACCAAGATTCTTAATGTGTTAATTATATAAGATTACCTTGATGATTCAATGTATTCCTATCACTGTATAACAATACGTGATGCTGAATTTCTTCCTTTCTATGTATATATAGTAAATGTGTTAATTTAATAAAAATTATAAAAGAGGTATAAAACTATAATTTCTGGCATGAATGACTGACTATAATCCTTAAGGATTTAGCAAAAAAAGCAAACATTTTTCAAGAGACAGGGCAAAAATATGAGGCAAAATCAGGGATATTCTACAAAATCAGGGGTAGTTTTTTTTTCAAATATAATTTTTATTACATTTCACTTCTATTTAAATATAAGAAAAGAATGACACAGACAATATACATACAAGCTACTTGGAATATCAAGTTTCAGTCGTCCAAATACGATATACATAACATACATCATCAATGTTAGGGTAACAATTATACAGAATTGTTTAATAATAAAGCTGCTCTTAATGAGCTGTAAAATAGACATTTACATAAAGTTAGTATACAACATATTGAAAATGTGACATTAAAACATTGCAACCAGATATTCTAGTTTACCTAAATAAAGATTTTGTCTTGCACTAACTATGTACAATATATACACTGATGTCACCTTAATGTTTATCTTATATGTGTTTGCCATGACCTGTACACTGTTATTGTGGGTATTTCTATAATAATTGCCTTTAGTTTCCCTTAATTATGTAAAGTAATATTGATGGTGAAGTCCTTTGGTCATAAATCAATTTTGTCCTAGGATTTCTAAAAGCATTTTCCAATGTTTCTGATAATAAGATAGTTTTTTTTTTTGGCTTATTGTAATTAATTTGCTGGTTAATAAGTATTTTATAGCCATTCCTTTAAATTCTTACCATGTGATTTTACTTCTATCTAACCAATTTTGGGCTATATATGATTTGATCATTGCACACAATGTGACTATGATGTGTTTATTTTCGTATGAGAAATTATTAGGGAATATATGTAAAATTGCCATTTCCCATGACAGGGTAGATTTGGTGTATCCCTTTTTTTCTAACTTGGTTCTTAGCGAACACCACAGCTTGTAAACATTTTTACAGCTCCAAAAAATATGAAGGGTGTCAGCAACACTGTTTTGGCATATAGTACAATAAGGGGAGTGGGAGGGATTACTTTTTTCTAAGAATACGCATTATTATTGATCATAATTTGGGTATAAATTAGTTTTTTAAGGGGAGTTTATTTCAAAGTAAGTTCAATAGCTTCAGATTTTTGTTCATCAGTTATCTTATTTTTCTCTTCCCAAAATTTGGAATATAGAACTGCATCTTGATATCTAATTTTTGTTATTAATCTATATGTATTTGATAACATTTTAGATCTCGACAGTAGCAGGTTAATAATTTGTTGATATACCTGCATGTCTTGGTTGTCTATTTTGACATTCATAGTAATTGTGTTGATCAGGTATATTAATTGGTTGATTATGACATTATAGCTTTTATTTACTTCAAGTTTTTGTCTAATATTTTCAACTGAGAAACATTTGATCTGGTATAGGTCCCATACAGTGATATTTTTTAATGTTTGGATACTGATTCAGGTTTAATATAGTATTGTTTAATTTAATATTAGGATTAAGGTGTACTGGCTGTCCCAATACCAAAGTATCTTTAAGATTTAGGGAGGCTACCAGCTTTTGAAATATTACTGTGTTTCTTATTATTATAGGACGAACCTTAAAATGCTTTAAAGTCTTAGAATTTAGAAAGGTTACTGCTCTAGGGTTTAAATTGCGTGAGATTAGATGATTTTAACATATTTCAATCCATAGTGGATACCATGCTTTGTTGGATGGTTCAAAATTTGCTATTTGTATAATTTGACTAGCGTTTAGTATGTTGTAGTATGTTTGGAATTCAGGTAGGCATAGGCCCCCTTTTTGTTTAGGTAATGTTAATTTAGTGTATTTTATTCTTGTACTTTTTGGATGCCAAATAAACTTTCCTAGTAGTGTTTCAAGTTTGGAGAAGAAGTTTTTCGGTATATTTTGGTTAATAGCACTAAAATGAAACAATAGTCTTGGAAGAATATTCATTTTAACTATGGCCGCCTTAGCTAGTGGAGATAGATTGAGATTTAACCATCTCTTAGTGTCTTCAGTGATGTTAGACCAGGTTTTAAACAAGTTGTTTTTAGTCATGTCAGATTGGGGGTGAGTGAACATAATACCCAGATATTTGAGATTATAATTGACTTTAATTTCAGTTTCAGGGAAATAGAATTCCTTATGTCCTAGAGTATTCATAGGGAATATGATGGATTTATTAGGGTTAATCGCATAATTAGATATTTTTGAGAATTTTTCAATGAAGTTTAGTATCTTATTCAAATCAGTATTAGGGAATTATAAAAATGTTAAGATTGTCAGCAAAAGCTGTATACTTTATTGGGACTTTGGAAATATTCATAATATGGTGGTAAGTTCTTTGTGATATTTTAAGCAGCAGAGGTTCTATGTATATATTGAACAGGTAAGGTGATAGTGGGCATCCTTGCCTTGTATTGTTCACTATTTGAATAGGCTTTGATTGCTTTTTATGTATAGATAGTGTTGTTATGGCATTTTTGTATAAAGCCCTAACCATGTTTATATAGCCCTCAGGAATACTAAATTTCTTGAGTATATTTAATAAAAAATCAGAATTTACTCTATCAAAAGCTTTGGTTGCATCTACCGACAGTGCATAGCTAGGGCATTTATCATTCGCTTTTAAACTAATGATTGAATCAATAGTAAGTGTGTTGTCATATATTTGTCTGTTGTTCATAAAGCCTAGTTTCTCAGAAGATATAATGTGAGGTAGAATTTGTTTGATTCTACTAGCTAGTATTGTAGAAATAATTTTAATATTAATATTTACGAGTGCTATCGGCTTGTAGTTATTTGGGTTTGATGCATCAGATTTGGGTTTTGATATTTTTTGAGTTATTGATATACAGGTCTTTGGTACCATACCTTATTATGTATCTGTATACTTTCAGTAGTATAGGAGCTAACTGTTTCTTGAAAGTCTTGTAAAATTCCACCACGTAACCATCAGGTCCTGGTGATTTACCTGGTTTCAACTTATTTACAGCAGCAATGATTTTTTCTACACTTAAGGGAGCTTTAAGCTTATTTATTTGTGTCTCATTCAGTACTGGAAATTGTAACTCTTCGGTAAGTTGATGAAATAATGACTCATTAAACTGGTTTTGGGGGCCATATAGTTTTTGGTATATCTCTTCAAAAGCTGCAATGATCTCTTCATCTGTCTCTAAAGGTTTGTTATTATAATTTAGTTGCTTTATTTTGGTAGGAGGATTCTTAATGTTTATGATTCCTGCCAGTGCTTTTGAGGGTGATTGAGCCCATTCACCATATTTGTGGAGGAGTTTAATTTAATTGACTGAGTACTCTTGTGTTTGAATTTCATGTAGTTGTCCTTGTAGTGTAACCATTTGACTTTCAAGTACTGGTGAATAATTTATTTGCAGTTCTGACTCTATATATTTTTTAATTTTGATTCTATTAATATGACTTTTTCTCTGTTTAATTTTTTATAGAAAGCAGCTTTTTGAATTAATATACCCCTAATAGTGGCTTTTGTAGCTTGCCATTGAATGTTGTATGGTATATCTACTACTTCTAGTTTGTTATAAGTTTGGGTAAGAATGACTATGATATTTTGTGAAACATCTTTAAGCTTTAGTAAGTTAGTATTTAATGTCCAGTTCATAACTGGGATCCTTGCACTGAGCTCCCCAACTTTAGTGTTAAATTTATCTTTGCATGATCTGATATTGTCCTAGGTTCACTATTTTATGTGACTGTATTATTTAATAAGATTTCAGATATTAAAAATTCATCTATCCTAGACCAAGACTTGTGATATGGTGAATAATAAGTGAATTTACTAGCAGTTATACTATTTCTATAGTTTTCAAATGGATCAGCTAACTTAAAATCTTCTATTATTTCAGATATTAGTGTAGTAAGCTGAACCAATTGCTGGTTATTCTTATTTGTCCTATCAAGTTCTGGATTAATTAACATATTCCTGTCACCTCCTATGATATAGAAATAATTAGCATAGTTCTCTAAGATTCTGTATATCTTGTATAAATAAGTTATTTGATGCAAACATGGGGCATAAACATTCAGGACTAAGAAAAGTTTTTTAAACGGTGGCAGTTCGCAAGTAAAATAAGACCATCTACCATTTGGGTCACAGCTACCTTTCCATATATTACCATCAAAAGATTTTTTAACTACTATGGCAACTCCCCTAGAAGCCGTACTGTCACCAGCAGCAACAATATATTTCACCCATTTTTTTTTTTTAATGTATCTTTCTCCCATTGCTCTTTCAACATATGTGTTTCTTGTTTAAAAGTTATCTCTGCCTTAGATTTAAAAATTAAGTGCATTAATAGATTCTTTTTTTTCTGTCATTCTAAGTCCCAGCAATAAAACATCACACATAACAGCATGCCCACACAAATCATTTATAAAAGATATGCATTCTAACCCCTTGTTCATTTGAAAATAATTAAGCTGAGCATATTTTAACAGAAATTTATATATCTAGCTTAATAGGCAAATAGCATTCTAATCAAAATATAGTACAAAGCAAACTATCGTGTTTTATTTGTGTTCACACATAGAAGAGTAACAACATATACAACTGATTTTACCTTAATATAGTTTTGTCAAACAGTGTTTGCATGTTCCTTGTTATGCTGGTCATACATACATTCCTTTTATATATATAGCAGTTTTTTTACTTGTTGGGTCTGCATTTACTGCTAGAGTTATATCCCTGGGTGTCCATTTATCATGTAAGAATTGGGCATATATACAACAACAACAAAAAAACAGCATTGTGATCATAAAAAGAAAGAAAATATGAGACAGAAAAACAAAGAATCCCTATATATTCTCTGCTGTAGAAGATTGATATGCTTACATTTGATGCATACTTATTTTAAAGCTTAAGAAAGCATATTTTAACACTGTAAAACAACCAAACCTAACTACAATGGTTTGCTTTTCCTAGTATGGGCTGAGTATTTATTGCAGCTGCAACAGCTGCTACAGTTTCTAAACCAAAAGATTTTATTAGTCCAGCTTGTATATATTCAGGAAGGAACAAGTAACAAACAAACAAAAAAAGCAGCACCTATATATTACCATTTGTATATAATCAATTAGCCTGTGGTACTATTTCTAGGCTAGATTTACATTCCATACACCATATACATGAGAATCTTCACTTTTTGAGTCAGGAAAAAGTAAATCCACAGGTATTCTGTTATGTGAGAGCCTTACTTTCATTTTAATTTGCAAATGTTGGTTTTCTGAGATGTTTTGGGCTTGAATGGATACCATAGTTTTTCCTTCAACCTCAGCTGTGCTTAATTTTCCTGATTCACATTTGCAAAGGATTCTGAGTAATGTAGTTCATTCGCGACAGTGTGGAGATGCTCCCTAAGCTGTAGTTGGAGTGCCCAAATGAAAAACAATGAATCCAAGCAGAAAACAGGTATTTTAGGTATTTTACCTTGTTATTGAGAGAATTAATATGCCAAAAATACACAAAAGCATATAGTCTTTTGTATTTGGAGCCTGTTTGTGTAAAAAAATAAATAAATAAATAAATACTTCATGACAGTTCTTTAAAGGCTTTGAGAAAAGCTATTTTTGCTTCTTCTTTATTTTAACTGCATAATTTAAGCCATTGTATTGAAATTGCAGAGTTGTTTGGTATTTCATTTGGAATCTAATGCTTTTGCTTACTAAGTGCAGTATGATGAAAGAGCTTGTTTTAACTGTTTTATCTGTAGAGGCAGATCCTGAGCAAAGGTTATCTTGCAGCCATTCCACAGAATATGTTTCCTTTTTTTGCAGCTTGAATTATTTCTTGAGCATGTGCAGCATTTAGAATTCTTACATATATTTGCCTGGGGGCATCCAGGGTCTGAGATTTTCTCAGAGCACGATGTATTCTTTCCATAACAATTTTTTTGGATAGTTCTTTGTTTTCAAGAAGAAGACTGAAGATTTCCTTTGCTACATTAGCTAGCTGTGACTGTTCATATTTTTCTGGGATGCCTCTGATCAATACATTATTTCTCCTTGCTCTAGCTTCCAGATCAATCAGTTTTTGTTGTATTTCTTTGACTGAATTTTCAGTGATGGAAGAAGATTTCTGTATTTCTTCTATCTTTGTCTCATTACTCAGTATTCTAGCCTCATTTTTTCCAGTCTGGTTATTATTTAATCCAAGTTATTGCCAAACACTGTAAGTTTTGAAGAGAAAGATTTTATTTCTGTTTGCAGAGGCATTAAAGCTGCTTTTAGTTCCTCCATGTCAAAAGATTGATCAGTTTTTGGTTTCTTTTGGTTCTTTGACACTTCGGCTTGAGATTTGGTAGTTGTCTGCCTCTTAGTAATAACTTACTTGTCTGGAGAAGCAATTTGAGATAGTCTTGTTTTAGATGTGTGTGTTTCCATTTGACCCATTTTTCTTTGTTGTATGAAAGCTTGCTTCTTTTCTTATTTTTTGTAGCTGCTACTTACTGCTTGCAGGCCCAGGCACATGTACAGGAGTCACTGCTTAGTCATCACCCAAATCCAAAGTCTGCATTTCTTATTTTTACACTCAGAAGATAAAAATAAGCTTCACTCAGGTAGCGACTTATGTTTAATTACACAGGAGTTGCTTTTTGTAGATTTACACTGTAGCAGTAGCCATAGATGAGGTTAGATTTGAATTTAGTAGTTGGAGCAAGCTGAAGTGTGTGCAGTCTAGCTGGCAGCCATCTTAGAAGTAAAAAATCAGAGTAGTTGACAGGTATATTTGTGTGTCAAGAGTCTTACACTGGATATTTTCAATAGGTCGGCATCATGAATATTAGATGGATTCAGGCACCTAGGCAATGTGATATCCCCCCCTGGATGTGGACACATGGCAGTTTGGCATTATGGCTGCAATGACAAATACCTGTGGACAATTCCCTGTGGGAATAGAACATCCCCTGCACCTTAACCATACATGGCAGACACAGACCCCATACTGTTACACCCTGCACCCCCCCAAGAAGCCAACATGTGCCATTGTCAGCAGTACAAGTGGTTGTCACGATGCCAAGGGGGCATGAAACAGGTACTGTGAAATCTGTATACTGTGGGCAAAGCCTTTATTAACACAACAGATAAAGTGAGGTGTGTAGTTCTTGGAGTGTACTAGAACCAAATATATTCAGAAAGTGTAGAAATGTGCTACAGCATGTAGGAAATCCTGCACATTATTGTAGTCACACTTATGTTGCAAGATGTGTTTTAGGTGATGTTCCCTTACAACAATAGCCTTCTTACGTGGTGTCACAGGCATCCGACTCAAAAGTGACTCCCTTTGGTTGTCTGTCAGGTTTTGTTCCTGTTGTAGAACAGACAAAAGCCCAGAAAGCTGTACTGTAGGACATCGATGATGCCATGCCTCTTCCTGGTTATTGGTCCATAGGAAGTCCATGTCAGACAAGTCACACACATCCCAGAACTTCAGAGGGTAGGAAGATGGCAGACATTGGTGCACTGAACAGTGGGATGCATATTTCCTTAGTGAGCCATACACATAATGATGGTCCAGAAATATACCTACAGGCTTAGCACAGTCAGGTAAGGTTGCCACAATGTCCAGAAATGAAGGGACAACATCATTCACTGGGTGGAATGCCAGGGCAATCAGCTTGTGGATGGCTATTGAGAATGTGGCATCCATACCATACAAGGCCACAAGGTGGTGATGCTGGATTTGGTGCCAAATGATCTGTGCAAAATGGAATAGGCACATCTTCAGCATACTCTTGGGGAATGCCTTTCAGCTGGCATGGATTGCTGCCTTCTCAAAATCAGTCATAATGTACCATGGAGTTAAAGTGCATCCCTGATCTGCAGCCACACTCTTAAGTATGTCCCACATATTGTTGTATGCAGACTTTGATTTCCATATCATTAGACAATACACCAGGGGGAAAATTCGTGCTGAGGTAGGGGGTGCCAATAGATCCATATAAAATATGCAGCTGACGGCAAATATCAGCACGTGTTGGGAAGATGCCATCCCTGAATATGATGTGTTACCTGCACAAATCCGACAGATTTTGTGCTGTAGTTAGCAGAACCAATGAATCATTCCCATCCATATCTGACTGTCTGCATATGATAAAGCTGCCACTGTGGAGTGGGTACAGGCTGACATCAATATCTGCAAATGTTGCCGGAGGTGTGGACATAGATGCGCATGCCCTCTGCTGTATCCTGGTGATGCTACAATGCAGGGTGGCATGGCAAGGCATCTCCTGTAGTACATTGTCATCCGCTGTGCCAAGGACACTCTGCATTACCAGACTAGGCATGTCATTGCTGTTTACTGCTCTCTTCCATTATTCTGCTCACAGCACAGCCACCTGGGCAGTGGTTGCATTTGGTCCATGCTGGTGTGGCAGTGATTTATGCAGTTCTTCCCCCTCATCCTGGTAAACAGTGATAGCACAGCCCCTGCAGACCTTTATTCTCTGCTCAACACATGCCCAGTACTGTTTGGAGAGGACCTCCCATTTTAAGTGGTATAGGTATCCATCCACTACCAGCATTGGTTTGCCACATTGGCTGGGCACTGTCCAATATCTGTTGCCAAGCTGACCTGGGCTATACTCGTATACAGATCCCATAATGGCAACACCACTTGTGTTTGGCCTCTCAGCATTCATCACATTCAGTTTAGCAGGGTACAGTATGTTGACACTACGTAGGTATAGGTCACTATCAGACTATGGTTATGCTGCAGTATGCTGCCTTGTGTTGTACCCTTCTGAATAGCTGCTGTCTGCCACAATGGCCCTTTGTAGCAGTATACACACCACCCTGCTCTTACTTACTTTCCTGCTAGGGATTCTCTCTGTCGAATTCACACAGCCATGGAATTGACAACTGACTGTAGTCCTGTAGGTGTCTATCCAGCTTGCTTTTACACCACTGAATCTGCATATAATGCACAGGTCCCCTTTAACTCCCAGCTATTGAAGCTGACCAATCAGGGTGTGGTGCACAGTCTTAGTTTCAGAGAAAGACATTACTAATGGATGTTCCCCTGTGTAGCACCCTTTTTTGTCTACATGCCTCTGCATATGTGTCTACTCCATCTGCAGCAAGGATGAGTTTGGCAACCCCCTTGTGACACACATGTAGCTTCAGTAGTGTGTCATCAGCTGTTGACAGTGAGGTGGGTTTATACTCCCATGTGTCCAATATGTGCTTTCCCTCCCCTACGTGTCAGTGTTCCCTCCAAGAGTGGTTGCTTCTGTACTGTTGGTTAGGTAGTTATTAATTGCCAGGGTTGTCCTGTTTACACCTGCCACAGGTTGGTCGTTAGTGGGATACCAATAGGTTTGGCTATGGGCATGTTATGTATAAAGGGTAGTGCAGCAGTGATAACACTATTCTTTTACTACACTTGGTATTATGGGGATATGTCTTACTGAGGAATGCCTGTTGTTGTCTGTGTGTATGTATTTCTGTCTTGCAGGACAAACTGCTGTTGTGCTTCTGGCTTTCCTTTACTTGTGGATGACTGTTATTTTTGTTTATTTAATTAGTTTACATAACATACCTACATAAATAGATAAAGAGGTAGATAGACAGATAAATATAGAAGTTAGACAATAATGATAGACAACTGAGTTTCAGAATTCATACCCTTCAGAAAAGTCATGCTAATGCAAATCCACTTTTTACATTTGTGTAAGCAGAATGTACTGTTTGTCCCTCATTTTGGTCCTTTCTTCCACTTTTATTTATGGCTTTGTCCAGATGTTGTTCTAAGAGGTTGAGAGGTATGCACTAGGGAGGCTCTAACATGGCACATTATTTCTGTTGCAGGGATGCCTTATAAATGTGCTTGTGCTACTGACAATGCGCATGTATGGCAGTATCTATCAGCTGCAGCTGCAGCTTTTTTGGACATTCACATCTTGCAGCTTCCCACTCCATGGATTCCTGTAAGGGTTATTTTTGGGGACCTCTGTGCATCTGCATTTAGCAGGTAAGATTTTTTTTCATGTTTGTGTTGGTGGACCTGCTTAACTGCTGATTGCTTGTCTAGTGAGGCTGTTTCCACTGTCAGGAAACATCCTGCTTAGTTACGTTAGGGATCATCTCTATGTGGCGGTTTTATCACCTATGTGTAATCTCACCGTGTAGCTCTCTTTTGGCCGCACCAATCTACAATCTAGCGGTGCTGTGGCCTTCTGCTTTTGCCATTGTAGCTCGCAGGCAATTGTCTCACAATCTACATGCCGGAACCCATATTAGATACTGTCCTGACTAACATGGCATGCTAAATGCATTCCTGTGTAACATTTTTTTCTCATGACCCCATTGAGCACTTTGCTAATATATAGGTGTTCCACATAACTGCAGACTGTAAGTAGTGTTTGTTCTACTGATTGCACTCATTGTGATTGAAATATCCCCTCCTCTCAGTTATTCATTTTGAAAAACAGCTCTCTGCTAGTGTACTGTTCCTCAGGAAGCAATGGGAATGTTATATAGTCATTCATATAACACAATATGTAAGTAGGTAATCTGACTTCCAAAGTCCCTTCCTGCCTCATTCATTGCTATTGCTTGCTGTGTAATCCTTTTAAGTACTTTTCCACCTGTTTTCCATATATCCATAATACTAAGTGCCCAGTCAGCAAACCAGTATTACACTTGAGTAAACCTCCCTTACTACAGATTTTCTCCTGCTCATCTTCCCAGAGCTACCATCTGCTTGGTATCCTCACTGCACATTAAGGGTGTCCTGAATTAATCCTGCTCTATACTTGTCATATAAGAAATGTATTTTATTGTTTTACACTTCAGTTAAGTATTTTAGAGTTATAATGTTTTATTTTGCTTTATTTGTTGATTTTGCCTTTAAATAATTATAAAGGTCCCTAATACCTGAAATTATCTTGTCAAGGTAGCTTGTTTAAGTTGTTTTGTTGTAGCATTACACTCACAAGCAATCTATTTTGGTGTTTAACAGTGATCTGTACAGACACAAATGTACAAAAAGTAAATTTTATGTATACATCTGGTGAGACACTAGATGGCTTAATGGTTAAGGTCATGGACAAGGTACAAGGTTCAATCCTGGCCTCCGACCATTACCTGCTTGAAGTTTGCATGTTCTCCCTGTGTCTCCATCAGGTTTCTCCCATGTCGAAAAAACATGCTGAGTGTTTCCATCTCAAACTTTCAAATGAATGGAGCTGTGGGCAGCAGCATAGACTCAACATGGTGCCCTATAGGGGGAAGAGTTGTACAGACCAACCACTTTGAGCATCTGCTGTGTTGCGCAGTATCCTCAAGATAGGAGAACATGGATCACAGCACGCCATGGCAGGGCTAGGCACTCAAAGGTGTATAATATGGCTCTAGGTGATTCGGTCATGTTGACTAATGTCACTAAAAATGGGCATGGTTCGTTATAGGTGATAAGTGGGTTGAGGACCCGGCCTACTTTGACCCATTCCAGGGACCCTTGCTAATGGTGGGAGGGGTATATGTGCCCCTATTGGCCAGTGTGTGCTCACCATAAAGCCCAGCAACCCTATCAATAAGCTACTGTCTGGACAGTGTCTAATTGCCCAGCCTGGGTTACCTGGGATAGCTCTGTTGAGCGAAAGCTGGGCGTAAAACCAACCAACCTGCCAAATGTGAACTGAGAATTGCTATGCTTAATGTAAGTTCACTGACAGGATGCAGCTTGAAAGTGGATGACATGATGATACGGAGGAGGCTGGACATCCTATGTATACAAGGGATGAGATGGAAGGGCAGTGTAGCAAAGCTACTTGGCTTGGGATCCAGACTCTACTTCTCAGGTGAGGACAGGCTAGAAATGGTGTAGGAATTGTGGTGAGAGAGAGGCTTCAGAAGGCAGTGGGGGATATCATCAGAATTTATGACAGACTCATGGCAATCAGACTCCAGTGTAATGATAGGGCAGTATTCATAATCTCAGCCTATGCCCTGCAGCAGGGTTGCGATAGTGAGGAAAAGAATGCATTCAGACAGCAGTTACAGGACCTACTAGATGAAGCAGGACAACATGAATTGGCATTGAATATGGGTGACTTAAATGCATATATCGGGACACACAGAACAGGATATGAGGACTTCCTTGGTCCACATGGGTGGGGAAACAGGAATAAAGAAGGAGAAGCCATTCTAGACTTCTGTCTGGCAAATAGCTTGATAGTAGCCAACACATGGTTCAGAAAGAGAGACAGTCACAAGATCACATACAAGAGTAGCCAACATGCAAATCAGGTAGACGTCCTCCTAGTAAGGAAAAGGCACTGGGGTAGAATCCATGATTGCAAAGTCATTCCCAGAAAAACAGTCAGCCCAGAACATAAACTGGTAGTGGCCCCAATCAGCTGCTAGCAGTGGTCAGAGAAGGCTCTAAGGCCAACAGAGACCAGGCTGAAGACCTGTAAGTTTACTGGAGAGAAAGTACAGCAGTTCAATGAATTACTCAGGGCTCTAGCACCCAAAGAAGAGGAGGAAATAGGTGGAGGTGAAGAAGAGTAGCAGTGCCTAAAAATAGCATGTGTTAGTACAACAGAAAAGATATGTGGCTGAGCCAGGTATGGAAATAAGGTACATAAGGAAAGCTGGTAGTAGAATGCAGAAGTCCAGGAAGTCATCTAAAGAAAGAAGGAGTGCAGGAAGAAGTGAGAGATAGAAAAGACTGACCAGGTTAAGAAGAACTATTGGTTGGCTAACAAAGAAGCTAAGAAAGAAGTTGCAATTGCAAAGAATAGGGCATCAGAGGCACTGTACCAACTTCTGGAAAGTGACTCAGTAAGGGGCACAAAGAAACTATATCAGGTTGCAAGGCAAAGACAGAAAGATAAAGAAGATAGACAGACACCCTTCATAAGGGATACCATCAACAACCTGCTCACCAGTCCATAGGACATCAAAGGCAGATGGAAGGAGTATTTCCAGCAGCTTCTGAATGAAGAAAACCTGACAGAAGCTGTACTGCCCCAGAAACAGCCTACAATGAGAGAAGAAGAGGATCTCACCCTAGAAGAAGTAAGAACAGCACTAAGGAAGATGAAATCAGGGAAAGCAGGAGGCTCAGATGAGGTCACAGCAGATATGATAAAGACGTTAGGTGAGACCAGGGAGAAATCGCTCCTGAGGGTACAAATAGCAGTGTGAAGAGAAAGGTGTATCCCAGATAACTGGAGAATAAGCATACTCATGCCAGTGTACAAGAACAAAGGGGGACATACGCAACTGTGGGCAGTACAGAGGCATCAAACTCATACCACATTGCATAAAAGTTTTGGAGAGGATGATTGATAAACAGATACACAGAGTAGTAGAATGTAAGATGGGAGATGAGCAGTTTGGATTCAGATTAGGATGCAGCACAATTGACCCGATGTTTGCATTGACACACATAATTGAGAAGAAGCTAGAGATGAAAAGAGAATCTAACTGGGCATTCCTAGACTTGGAGAAGGCATATGACAATGTCCCAAGAAAGTTGATGTGGGCTGTACTGCAGTGGTTTGAAGTTCCAGAAACATTGGTAGAATAAGTGCAGTCTATGTCCAAGAACCTAGTGACTCAAGTACGAACAGTGTTCGGCATCACAGAAGGGTTTCCAGTGGGAGTGGGTGTACACCATGGTTCAGCTCTGAGCCCACTGCCGTTCATACTGGTGATGGACTATATTAGCAAACAGGTTGGAGGGGACAGATCAACAAAGCAGCTGCATGCAGATGATGTGGGAGTACAGGCCAACTCTGAGCTAGAACTTCAGCAAAGGATAGGGGAATGGAATGCAAATCTTAAGGCACATGGGATGAAACTAAGCACAGATAAGATGGCGGTAATGGCAGCAAACTGGTGAAATCAGAAGAGGCTGAGAATAGACATAGAAGGGAAGATAGTGGAACAGGTAAACAGCTTCAAGTATCTGGGAGGAGTGGTTGAGGAGAAGGATAGTCTGAATGAAGAGGTCAAAGCTAGAATCAGAGGGGCTGCAGCCAGTTGGCATAGAGTATCAAGTGCAGTCTGTGACAGAAGATTGCCAAAGAAGCTGAAAAGTAAGGTGTACAAGACAGTGGTGCAACCAGTACTACTGTATGGTACAGAAACCTGGGCAGTAAAGGCAGAACAGTTGAAGAAGCTAGAGGTGATTGGGATGAAGTGCCTGAGAAAGGTGGTAGGATGCACACAGTGGGGCAGATGAAGAAATGAGGACATAAGAGCAGAAGCCAAAGTATCTCCAATTGCAGAAAAAGATCAAAGAGAACAGATTACGGTGGTTTGGGCAGATGTGTAGAAAAGCAGAAGACAATCTGATGAGGAAGATTTGGGACAGACAGGAAGAAAATAAGAGGAAGTGAGGATCTCCAGCAAAGAGGTGGATGGATTGTGTGAAAGAAGATCTGTGACAGTCAGGCATGAGTGTTGAAGAAGGCAGGAGTCTGACACTAAATTGAGAGAGTTCACGACAGTTAACACGATACCCCAACCCCATGTAGAAAAAATGGGAAAAAGGGGACTGATAGTGATGATGTATACAACTAATCTTAGAAATTAAATCTGTAACTTAGTGTGACTAAAACAAAGCCATAGTACATATTTAAGCTTAGGGCAGTTATGGACATTAAAAAACTTCACTATTATCAACTCTTAGCACAGCCCATCCTAGTCTAGTGCCAAACTCCTCTAAAAAGCAGACCTACAATATTCCACCTAAATACAGGTCTGTTTAACATGGATATACAATTTCCTAATGTTTCCATAACCATCTGGGTAGATACGGACATCCTGAAACAGTGTAGCAATTGTCTCATGCTCACAGACAGCCATTTAATCCTTAAAGAAACAAATACAGTATGCGAGAGATGCATATACAGAATTTCACTGGAGGCAAGAATCTCGCATACAAACAAGGTTGTCAAGAACAAACACATTACATCCACCATACATGGTGTCCACAGCACACATAGACCAACTTATGCTGAGGATCTGAAAAGCAATCTTCTCATACCTCAAAGACCTCCTAAGCCTATACACAGCAAAGCCTATCCACAGTGATCTCTAAACATCTTACCAAAAGTAACACCAAACACCATACATACACCTATACTCCGTGGATCCCCAAGAGCAAAGTCCATAAGACAGACAAATATGTTACCCAGGACTGTTGTCATGAGGGACTCTATTGTATGACACACAGATACCCCATGGACCAGACTGAATAAGGATAAGATAAAGGCTAGTTGCTTATCTGGTGCCAGGATCTGCCAAGTTACGCATGCACTCATGTTACTGCACCACAGCTACCACTATGATTCTATCATCATCCCTGTGGGCATTAATGACCTGAGATGTACATCCCTGGACTATGTGAAGAGAGACATTAGTGATCTCTCTGAATATGTGTCTCAGGCAAGTATATGCCTTGCACCGAGGGGCATCATACCTTCACCAAAGAAGATGCCACAGCATAAACAAAGGATGATTGACTTCAATAATGACTTCGTTTCTGGCATCTTTCCAGAGGGACTCAATATTTGTCAGTATGGGAGGACACGGTTAACAAACCATACTGCTTTGCAAAGGATGATCCACACCTGTGTCCCCTAGGCCTCTGAATATTACCTAAAACGTTATCCACCCCCTTAGAGCCTTCTTTAGGCAATGCCAAACTGACTACTGACATAGCAAATAAGACCAAAATAAACCTAAAAGTATCACTGCTTAATGCTAGGAGCCTAAACAAGAAACTCCACACCCTAAAAGCTCTCCTCACTCTGGAGAACATGGACATCTGTGCCATTATTGGGACATAGTTTAAATCCACAAAATATTCTCTGGCATTGTATGGCTACAGTGCCTTCCATGCATTTAGACCATCAGCTGCACAAACACGGACAGATGATGGAGGAATCTCAATTTATATTAGGTTAAATGGGACAATGCCCTGTAATTTATCCACATGCAAATCATAATAGACACATTTCTATGCCATATCCCAGTAAGCTATAGATCACCATCTTTGTGCCTAGAATCTCATAACTCATACCTAGGCCTACTAGAGACACTTACATTTAAACCAAATACCCTAAGCATGAGAGACTTTAACTACTCCTTTTTAAACTGAGAAACATATACTGCCTCAAACTTGCAGGTTTAACAAATCCAGGACTTTATTAATACAGATATCCTTAATGAGATAGTGCACCCCCCAGCCAGAGGTCTAACATACTCTATCTGGTACTCTCCAATAAAGGAGAGTTTTGCATCCCACAAGTTACGTCCTCACTGGTGAAGACAGAGTACAAAAGCTGTCTCTCTCTCTCTTTCAGTAACCTCAGTAAACTCCATAACAGTTATGAACTATTTCAAAGCTGATAAATTTGTCAAAATTCAATGCCCTTTCCAACCCTGTGTTAACAGCAACATATGTGGAATTGTTCGCAAGATCATGTACAACCATATAAATAATCGTATAGATTCTACTGTACTTACTAGAAGCAAGCCCAAAACAAACTAACAATAAAGCAAACTGGTGGAACCCTAATCTTAATAGAATATGTAACAAAAGGAAAAATGTCATGGCTAAAATCAGGAAGAGTAACTCCCATAATGACAGGAGCTCTCTACTTACACTAAACAGGAAACTAAGAGGACTAATTAAGTTCAACAAGGTCAATTACAAGGTCAAGGTAGCCTTGCAGGCTAAAGACAGCCAAAAGACCTTCTACAGCTATGTCATAAACCTCAAAGGTAGCACATATCAGTGTGCTGAACTGGTACTCAAAGATTCCACCTTCAGTGAGTCGAGTGAAATACAGAATTTGCTAGCTGACAAACATAATCTTAGTGGGCCCCGACAGTATCCCAGGATACCTCCTAAATAGCTTACAACATGATGTATCAGGATTACTTGAGTCACTTTTCAATTATAGCCTCACAATAGGCTCTGTACCATGAGAATGGATGACTGAAAAGGTTATCCCACTACACAAGGGTAGGCCATAAAGTGACCCTGAAACTTCAGACCCATTAGTCTGACTAGTCTAATATGCAAAGCCATGGAATGATTTATCATGGAAATGATCACCAAAGACATAACAACCTTCAGGCACTGGACCCAGCCCAATTTGGCTTTGTTAAGGGAAGGTCATGCCTACTAAACTTGGTGGACTTCTTTGAGGAAGTCAGCAAGGCAATGGATGAATGTAAACCAGTGCATACCACCTACCTGGACCTGGCTAAGACATTTGATACAATATCCCACTCAGGTATAGTTGACAAACTCAATGAACTGGATATAAACCCCTAAATAACTCATTAGATTGCCAGCTGGCTCAGAGACAGCACCCAGGAAGTCAGGATTGGCAAAGCCACCTTCACTATGAGACCAATCATCAGTGGGGTACCTAAGAGCTCTGTCCTTGGACTTCTCCTATTTGTCATCTGCTTTTTGGAGGTAAAGGTTAATGTCAAAGGCCTTTGGCTGACCAAGGTTATATATGACTGCAAATTGGGAGCTATCATAGATTCTCCCATGGCACAAAGTTCTTACAAGAGGATCTAACACAGACAAATGACTGGTGCCAAAGTCACACATTAAAACTCAATGCCAAGAAATGCATTACAGTGCCTTTTGGAAAAGCTGCCACCCAGGCTAATTACTTCATTAATAAGAAACTCCTAAGAGTTGACCCAGTAGTCAGGGACCTGGATTATATGTAGACAGTAATCTGGCCTTTCACCAACATGCGGCCAAGGTAGTAAGAAAATCATTCAATTCCATTCAACTTTTAAATAAGGGCATGGCATTCAGATCTAGAGAAGTTATAGTACTGCTTTATTCACCCTTATCAGACCCATCTTTAGTATAATGCCTCCTTTGGCATATACTTGATCTGTCATATGCAACAGCTGAAATGCCCACTAACGTCCTTTGCCCAGAGAATCTAGGGAATAAACACATTGGCATACATAGCTTGTCTTAAAGCCCTATCTCTAACCTTGGTCTCCTACAGGTTACTGAGTGGCAGTCTATGCCTGGATCCATCTCTGATGGAACTTTTGCACATCCACAAAATGAATGGCATCAGAACAATTACATCCAAGGATTAAAAATTTTGTTTGTAACATAAATAAGGCATATTGGCAAGAAAGATGTGTCTTAGATGATCCCCATGCTCTGGAACAGGGTCCCCATCCATGTGATGCAGAGTGCATCCCTAACCCTTTTAAGTGTAACCTTGACCAATAGATGGGAAACTGGAAATTCACCCTGGATCTGCCTCCCATGCCTCTGATAGACAGAGGCATACATATGATACCCTCCTTCCACACACATAATCTCTAGAAACTTCCTAACTAACATACTCCCTCCATAAATGCCCATGATACATAGGGACACAATTAGGTTGGATGGCGTAGGCTTATTAAGGCCCTGGTGGTTGTTAGACTATGAACTTATAAGGACGTTGATGAGGTGGTATTGTACATCGTGTTGCTCTTCTAGCAGAGAAATGTCTTTGGTGGAAGACTATAGAAGGCAGCCAGTTCTTTCACATATGATGGAAAAGATCAGCCCCATTGTATTGTAATAGCTACACACACATGCCACAGACATCATACTGAGTGCTAATGTCCAACACTTATTTTTCTGTTATAGTTTTCAGTATTCACATAGACAAAGGTCATTATTGCAAAGAAATTATGACTTCACACTAAGATACAAGTATATTTTTTGATTAAATTTCAAAAGGAATTTCACACAATGATCAATATATTCTCAGTACCTGTAGTATGATATACCCTGCATCAGGGTTAGCCACTTGATGATTTGGTCACATTGACTAATGCTGCTATGACACCTTAACAGCATATACAAATCAGAAAAGGGGGTTGTTGCTGCTGCTGCTGATAATAATGATGATCTACTGTATGATAAACATTTCAAGGATTTAGCATATAATATGTTGAATGAATACATTCAAATAAATCATATGTATTAAGCTGATGACATCTAATGGGATCTAATTAGATCAAAATCCAGCTTAAAAAAGAAAAGGCAGGAAAAATGCATATTTACATCAGAAAGATGGGGGGGGGGTTACAGAAGGTTACAGGTAGAAATGCAAGGAACTTGTGACTGATATTTTAAAAGTATGACCACAAATGTTTGATTAATATGGCTTGCATTCTCACATCAAAAGTGAGATATCTTAGGAAATTATCTTTATAATAGGGATGTGGGCTGCAGCCCACCTATCACTTGTGCAGCTGACAAGACTGTGCAGAAACTTTGGATTCTGACTGTTTTAATTACTGATGACTGTTTCTGAGATGACTAGTATGAGTGTCAGGAACATCTTAAAGCAGAGAGTAAGGTTGTATACTGCTGAAGAGATAGCAAGCTGCACCGAAGATCATTCTGATATCTAATGGAGTACATACCAATTTGCTCTAGGCTTATTTTGGACTCATCCGTATCTTCTGAATAGCTCAGTAAAATGTAAGAGATAGCTGGTAAGTCTCTAAATGGTACTTTTGACAGGAGGGACAAAACTCAGATAGGGCTCAGAAAGTTAACAATGGTCAACACAAGGCCCTCAAGCTGTAGTGATATAATCATAGTGGGAAAATCATAGTAGGATTCTAGCAGTTGTTTACATCCTCTGAAGATGATTGAAATCAATCACTGAAAGGGGCAGGTAAAAGAGACTGCAGTATTCAAGGCATGGAGAGAAACAATATGTACAACTGTAGCAAAATCATCAGATGCAATATGGTAGAGGACCTGTGCTATATTCCAAAGTATGTAACCATGCCTCTTAAAAGCAACTATCATTTGGTCATTAAGTGCCACTGTGTCATCAAGAACAATGAATAAATCCATCAACTCATATACAACCTCCAAGCTATTACCCCCATACTTATAAAAACTTGATACAGAGATACAAAGGGTGTAGTGATTGCATACATTACAATAGCATGTTACTCTGTAGGGTTGAGTTTTATATGATTAATATGCTTCCGTTTAAAAATGCTCTCAGAAAATCCAGCTAAACTACTTTTTATAATAGCTGGTTAAAGGTAAGTGTTATTAGAAAAATACTGACTTAAGATTTCTGTACTAATGATATATATGTATTTACTATTTTTATTACTTTTATTTCAATGAAAATTGAGAATTTGGAAGATTGATTAATACACTGTTGTAAATAGTTGCTTTTTGTTTGTTCTTTCTTTTAGATGATAACATACCATTTCTTTTGTTAAAAAAATTAATAAAAGCTCTCTAAAAAAGAATTATTACATACTTCTGAGGAAAAGAGAAGTGCAAGTGGATATTATACAGCATATTATGACTTTGCCAAGGCCTTTGACACTATTCCCCATGCAGACATTATAAACAGACTTGTAAATCTGAATAGAAATCCTTTTATTGTGTGATGGGTAGCTAATTGGTTGTGATAGAATCCATGTGGTTAGAGTAACAGTCCCACTTCTGAAAGCAAAACATTACCAGTGGTGTACCACAGGGCTCAGTTTTGGTTCCTCTCCAATTTGGCGTATATATTTCTCAGACCTTTAGGTCAGCACTTCTGGCCTATGGTTAATTAAGTTTGCTGATGACTGTAAATTGGGTGTTGTTTTTTGATCTTCATCTGACTCACAATTGTTCCAACAAGGGTTAGACTATGTTAACAATTGGTGCAAGGACAATGGTCTCTAATTAAATGTAAAAAAATGTAGCAAAGTTCATTGTAGTAAGCAAAACAGTTTCACTTACCATACAGGAGCTGCACCCCCCCCCCAAATCAGACACCTATGTAAGGGATCGGGGTACTCTAGTTAATAACTCCTTATCATTTTTAAGATCATGCCTCCACAGTAGTTTAGAAAGCCTTTTATCTGGCACATTTAATTTCCAAAGGCAATCTCCACTAGATCTAAAGAAGTCTTAACTCCCCTTTACTCATAACTTATCTGACCCATCATTCAATATAACACACCTTTTAGCATGCATTTCTCTAAACATATCACACAACTTGAGGAACCTCAAAAATGTATAACTAAAAAGATGTTAGTTATTAGAGAAACTGACAGTCCTTTCTCTGCGCACATTTTCTTAGTGGCTCATCTGTGGAGATCTATGTCTAGCCTTTTGTGCCATGAAAGATCCAACTCTATTTGATCTCATATTCCTTTGCAGAACTAATGGTACATCAAATACTCAGTTAAGGGTACTAATAAGACACATTGGTATGACAGACTTATATTCCAATGTGTCTCTCACCTCCAGAACAAGCTTCCACTATATGTCAAGCAGAGTAACACCCTTGTCAACTTCAAAGTAAAGCTAGATAATTGGATGGGCAGCCTGAAATTCTTTCTCAGTTTATGTGGTATTGCTCTCCTTCAGGCTAGAGTGAAATTTTGAAAAGAGTTTTTAGCTAAGCTTGAAATAGTCTGCAGACTAATTGTTGAGTACTTACCTATGAACCTACAAGCAAGGAAATATTTACCAAGCAACTTTTCCTAGCAATTTGCCTAATTAAAAGCTTATGTATTACAACCACACAATCCAAAATTCTAGTCATTGGAGACTGCATAGTGAGACATACTGGTGTCCCTCTTACCAGGCTGAGTAAGGAGAAAGGTACCATCAGTTGCTTATCAGGGGCTAGGATCTGTCACATTATGCATGAACTTAGGTCATTGGACCACAATTACAAATATGACTCTGTCATAGTCCATGTGGGAGTAAATGACCTGAGACTTACTTCCCTAGACTATATCAGAGCCACATGCTCCAGGTATCTAAACCTTGTCATCACAATGAACAAAACATGCTGGATGGATAGGTTCCTGACGTAGAGACTCCCCATACTCTGGAATAGACTGTCCATACATGTCAAGCAGACCACCTCCTTGGCCCTTTTCAAAAGGAACTTAATGATTGGATGGAAGATAGGAAATTCACACCGGGGATCACATTAGTCACCCTGCTAGACAGGGGTCCAGGGAAGTAAATATTGTGGGAAGAAATATCCAGGGAATTGTTATGGCTAGGCTTGTATAGTCCTAGTACCAACCTATAAACCTATGAACCTATATGAATCATGGAGCTCTTGGAATGTGTGTCTCAGGCTTGTATGAGCCTAGCATTGAGCAGCATTTTAGCTTCTCCAAGGATGATGCCACAATACGAACAAAAGATGATTGACTTTAATAATTGGCTTAGTTCTGGTGTCATTGTAAGGGGGTGCAATAATTGTCAGCATGGAAGGAGATGGTCAATAGATATCGATGCTTTGCCAGGGATTATCTGCACCTCTCCCATCTAGGCTTTTGAATATTAGCTAAAACATTGTCTTCCCCCATAGTGCCTTTTTCAGGCAATGCTAAACTGAAAGTACTTCCAATATAGGGAATCAAAACCAAAAAAATCTAAAGGTATTACTGCTCAATGCTAGGAGTCCAAACAAAATAAAACTCCACTCGCTAGAAGCTCTCTTTACCCTAAAAAATGCTGATGTCTGTGCAGTCACTGAGACATGGTTTAAAGCCGCGAAGAACATACCAGCAGTGCAAGGTTATAATGCCTTCCACACATTTAAGCCAGCTACTTCACAGGCAGGGACTAAAGACTGAGTTGTCTTTATTTACATAAAAAATAAATCTAATTCAAGGCTGGTCAGGCAGGGCAATGCACCTGAGCTGCTCATTGTTCAAATTTCCATAGACAAAATCCAGTACCACTTCCTTGCAAGCTATAGGCCCCCCCTTTATGACCCAGGAAACACATACCATGCATTTACACTTATTAGAAACACTAACCATCCAAACCAATGCTATATTCATGGGTGACTTTAATTACCCCTTTATTAACTGGGAATCCTACATGATACCAAATGTACATGCACTGAGATTCCTGGATTTTGTAAACACAAACTCCCTGGACCAGATAGTCAATACACCAACCAGGGGTGCAACCATATTGGATCTGGTCCTCACTAATATGGGAGAATGCTGCACACCCCCTAGTGTAATGCCTTCCCTGGTAAGGTCAGACCACAAAATAGTTTCCTTTGAAGTAAAAATAAAACCTGCCCCCCACCCAGCTAAACCTGGAATATTCAGGAACTATTCCATGGCTAATCTCCTGCTATTAAGTGAGAATCGGGCAAATTTCAAACCCCCATAAACCCTGAGAACACACAGAAACCCTGTATAAGCATATTAATAGCTACACAGTGGCAGCTGTACCCACCAGGAAGAAGTACAGAACTAACTCAAAAAACAAGCCTCCCTGGTGAAATCACAAAATCAATAAGCTTTATAACAGGAGGATGAAAATCATGGCAAAAATTAGGAGGTGCAGCACCCAGCAGGATAAAAACACTCTCAAACTAAACAAACAACTCAGAGGACCAATAAAGTTTACCAAATCCAAATTTGAAGTAAGTTTGACCTCCCAAGCCAAGGACAACCACAAAGCATTCTTTAGCTATGCCCGCAGCCTCAAAGGCAATACACAATTGTGTGCAGAGCTCATTGTAAATTGAGTCACCTATACTGAGCCAGAAGATATAGAAAACCTCCTGGCTAATAAATTCAGCTCCAGCTTTTCCCCTCTCTCCTCCTCAACCTTCCCCCAGGAAATATCATCAAATATAACTCCACCCTACTATCACTAGGGAACAGGACCTAAATGCTCTGCATAAGACCAAGAATATTGCATCAATGGGCCCAGACAATATCCCAGAATGCCTTGTAAATAGCATGAAACATGACCTATCAGTGCCTCTGGAATTACTATTTAACTGTAGCCTCCAAACAGGCTTCGTATTTCATGAATGGAGAAAGGCAACAGTTATCCCTCTGCACAAAGGTGGGCCATCTACAGACCCATAAGTCTCATTAGTCTTATATGTAAAGCCATGGAAAGAATTATCATGGAGATAATCAAAATAGATATAGTAAACCTCCAGACACTGGACCAAACCCAGTTTGGGTTTGTCAAGGGCAGATCATGCCTACTCAGCCTGGTGAACTTCTTTGAGAAGGTCACCGAAGCAATGGATGAGGGCAAAATCATTCACACTGCCTACCTTGACCTGGCCAAGACATTTGACACAATACCCCACTTGGGCATTGTTGACAAACTTAAAAGGTTAGGTACAAACCCATATGTCACCAGGTGGATAGCCAACTGGCTCTCAGACAGGACTCAGGAAGTTAGAATTGGGGAGTCCACCTCTATAAAGAGGCCAGTCACAAGTGGAGTCCCTCAAGGATCAGTCCTTGGACCGCTCCTTTTTGGCATTTACTTCTCAGAAGTCAAGGCCAATGTCACTGGTCCCTGGATGACTAAATTTGCAGATGATTGCAAATTAGGAGCTGTCATTGAATCTCACACTGACACAAATGTTCTCTAGGTGGGTCTGACAGACAAACAATTAGTGCCGGAGCCATGGACTAAAACTAAATCCCAAGAAATACATAGTAGTATCCTTTTGGAAGTCATCCATCCCTGGTAACTATCATATTGACGACACATCCCTTAGTGTTGACCTAGTAGTCAGGGACTTAGGGACACACATAGATATTAATCTAGCCTTTGATGAGTCTACAGTGGTGAGGAAATCATTTTATGTTGCGCAACTTCTAAACATAAGTATGGCATCTAAGTCCAAGGAAGTCATTATTCCACTGTATTCAGCATTCATCAGACTAATCATTGAGTACAATGGCCCCTTTGGTATCTACCTAACCAGGCATATCCAACAACTCGAACATCCATAGAGGTTCATCACTAAAAGAATACAGGGAGAAGTAAAATATCCTATGCAGACCACCTCAAGACCTTATCCCTGTATTTTGTCTCTTACAGGCTTTTGAGAGGAGATCTATGTCTAGCATACAGGGCATTGTCAGACCCCACTCTGATGGGCCTCCTGCATATCCACAAAACAAACAGCACCAGAATTACTCTTTCTAAAGACTAAATCTTTGCCTGTGATATAAATAGGACCTGCTGGAGTGATAGGTAAGTATCCCAGAGACTACCCTGTCTATGGAACAGACTCCCCATGCATGTAAAGCAACTTGAACAATTGGATGGGAAACCAGAAATTCATCCCTGGTTTGGCACCTATGTCTCTAATGGACACAGGTAACCTGTAAATGGTTAATCTACCAGGCCCATGCTTACACTTACCAAGGGTATCAGAACTTGTCAGAGATTTGGGATGCATGGCTAGGCTTAAAAAGGACCTTGTGTTTGTTAGCCTAGTAAACACCTATGAACCTATGAGGTTCCTTGTATTATAAAAGATATGCCAGGCAAAAATGTATTCCAATGGCAATCCTCAGAAAGGCCATTAAGACGTAAGAATGAAACCAGCTATGGAATGTTGGAGACCAGGTGGCACTTCTTCAAGTATGGTTTCTCAAGATGAGCTAAGGCTAAGACCTTTTTAAGATTCACATGGCCCAGATGGCAGTGGATGAACTGACAATAGAAGAAAAAGATCAAAAGCATGAGTAACATAACTAACTGGTCTTAATCCTTTACAACTCAAACTAGGAGTCACTGCTCCTCTACGGCTGCTATTTCAGTAAAGTTAATTTTGTATATTCCAGGGTTAGTGCAATTCAAAGTCATGCAAATTTATGAGGCCTGGCTCATATTCAAATAATGGGGGTGGTGACTGATTTAAGAAATAGATTGCTTCATAGCACATTTGATCTGGTCACTCCAAAATGAAATATCTGGTCAAATGAATCCATCTGTTTGATACATAGTGGATGTAATATAACTAAGGCTATAGAACGTATCATTATGGACCTCATAAATGCAGACATAGATGACCTCCAAACCCTGGATCGTACCCAATTCAGCTTCATGGATGGCAGATCTTGCTTGTTAAATCAGATGGATTTCTTTGAAAATGTGACCGAGGCCATTGATGATGGCAAATCTGAACACACAGCATACCTCGACTTGCCAAAGGCTTTCAACATAATCCCACATTCAGGCATTATTGATAAACTTAGCAAACTGAATGTAAACCCCTTCACTGTAACATGGGTTGCTAACTGGCTCAGAAACCAGATACACACTACCAAAGGGGGTGGCTCCAAATCAACCAGCAGACCCGCTACCAGTAGGTTGCCACAGGGGTCTGTGCTGGGCCCCTTACTCTTTGGTATATACTTCTCAATAAGTTCAGGTCAAAACTAATGGGCTGTGGCTGACCAAGTGTGCAGACAACTGCAAACTAGGTGCAGTCATTGAATCCCCAAACGATGTCAGTATACTCCAGGAGGATCACATGCAGATCAGCAACTGGTGTATTAGTCATAGTCTCAAACTGAATGAAAAGAAATGGATGATCATTCCCTTCAGCACAAACAATGTCCCTTCACTCTAGCAAATCAGCAACAATACCCTAAGTACCCATGAAGTGGTAAGGGACCTGGGATCACAGGTTGACTACAACCTTAACTTCGACCACCACATCTATTACAGTAAGGAAATCTTTCCACGTAACACACATGATTAGTAAATGTATCTCCTCAAGAGTAAAAGAGGATATAACTCCACTATACTTGGCACTTATCTGGCTCATAATTGAGTATAACACCGCATTCAGCATGTACCGTACAAAGCACCTGCAGCAATTAGAGAGACCTCAGCAGTATCTAACAAAGAAGATCAAGGGCTTCCAGCACATGCCTTACACAGACTGACTAAAATCCCTGCTACTATATTCGGTATCATATAGACTTCTTAGGGGAGACACGCCTGACCTACAGAGCAATCCAAGACCCAAACCTAATGAACTTACTGCATATCCGTAAGTCAAATGAGTTTAGGGCTACCCATTCTAGAGACTTAAATATGGCCTGTGATGTAAATAGGACATGCTGGAGACACAGATTTATCTCCCAGTGACTGCCACATCTTTGGAGCAGGCTGCCAATTGATGTGAAACAAAGCACCTGTATGACACTGTTCAAGTGGAACCTGGATGAGCAGATGGAGCACCATAAATTCTTACTGGAGATAGTACTCACAACTCTCCTGGGCATGGATAATCATCACTAATTACATTTTTTGGTATTGACTAGCGCTTCTATGGTATTACATTGGGTTAAAATGGCTAGTCTTAAAATGATCTCTGGGTCAATAGCCTAGTAATCTCCTATGATCTTATGATACTATGATCCTACTTGAGCAATGATGACTTCATAATATGGAAAAACTTCTAGCTAGCAACTGAAAAATATCCATCATCATCCAAGATACTGTAATCAAGTGTAATAAATCACTAAGATTGCTGTATTATTGTGTGGAAGCACAGCTATAATGGAGTGAAGTGACATATTGCTGCAATGTTAACTGTAAAGCTCACATTATAATCTGCCTTTTGATTACAACATCACCAAGTATTTATAGGCCTAATGTACATTTTTCTGGAGTATCACTTGATAAAGGTTATACTAAAACAACATGTCATGTGACAAGCCCTACTGTAATCAAGGCCATACCTGCCTGAACTGTTGACGTAAGTTGCAATATATCTTTCAACAAAGTTTCTGGTATATCTGCAGCAGCTAGTGTATCTATATTTCAAGTATGTACTTCTTCTTGTCATAATATGTCATTATGTCCTGTCACCTGACCAAGCAACTGTTTCATATCTACAAATACTGCATATAATTTCAGTTCTGCATGAATTCAGTATACTGAGGAATGGTTATGTCTTGTAAGCATGACATGAGTAGGATGTTGTTGTCTACAGACACCCTGTGGCATATGCACACTACTTTATTGTGAATATGTCACTTTGTGTGTCAGCATGCCGTCATAGGTGTGAAGACCAAAGCTATTTCATTGGCCACATGTTGTTCTGTAGATGCTATAGTATGGATGCCTTGCGCCTTGTGCTCATTAGATAGATAGTCTACCATGGAGGGGTCCGGCTGCAGTAACTTGTTCACATACTTCATGCACCTCAGCTATAATTAGAAATGCCTGTAATTTTATCATAGTAAAACAGTACATGTCACAACATATGCTAGGTGCCCATTTTTACCCATGACCATGTATGTGAAATATCATTTAACACATCAGAGACATCTACAGACCATCTAGTAACACAATTACCCTTCACAACATATCTATTTGAAAAAAACATATATAGTAAATACATAGCAGCACCATCTGGATACTTTTTCATATTACTTGCACCCTGCAATGCATTAGCTACACCATACATTATAGGAAACATACCTGATGGTTAACTGGATGTATGAAAGGGATAAAAATAAGGAAAATATTTAATATGGTGAGCTCAATATTTGCTGTCTATTTTAAACTGATGTATACACATTGACAATAATGTCCTTAGTTTTTGCTGATACAATTTTAGTCCTAATGTACTTGCAAGTGAGATATTCAATTACAGTGACTATTGCATTCAGAACTGCGTGTGTCGCTGACAGCTATGTAGTTCATGGAGTGCAGTGATTATGCCCTGAAATAATAGAAATGATAAAATGTTTAAGTATTTCCTTAGTGTGAGACCCAATCTTAATTGTGCTTAGAGTTGCTTAACAAAACTTTATTAAGGATACCCTCAGCATTGCTAAAATCAGATCTCACACTAGAAACTAACAGTAAACAGATCCAGCTAGCAAAAAACAGTGGTAGGTGTTAAAACAGCTTTTAAAAGTTGTTATAGCTTCACCGTGCCACACTTAAGAACATAAAGTGTAATACAAAATGGTGTCTAACAACTTTTAAAAGCTGTTTTACCTTCTGCTAGAGAAGCAATTCATTACTGCCTGCTCCACCTCTCAACAGCACCTGATTATATACAGCACCTCTAATCTTGTCTCATAGTTTTGCCCTCTTCCTTATAAAAGTTTTGATTTTCTGGTAAATAAACAATGATTACAATCTGTCAATAATGGCAGAAATTTGAGTTTTATGCTTATTTTTTTTCAGAAAATGCATGCTGGTGCAAAACTTGCTGACTTTTAACTTTTTTTTTTAGTGAATTAAAAGAAATGTTTTAATATGTCCCCGACTCTGGTGCTTTGCTTTGCTCTGATTATTTGTGTCCAGAATTCTTAAGAAGGATGTTGATAGGTATGCTGCTTTAAGTTTAACAGTGCTCGTTAATTTTTTCCCAGCTTTCACTGGTCCTTCACTTTCTCTTTCTTTTAATTTTTTTCTGTAACTAGTAGTTCATGGAGCAGATAATGCTTTGTGTACTACAAAGAATTATGATTGGGTATTAACCTTTATTTTATGTTTTTGATACAGATACTAAAATTTGCCTTGAGAGCACCATTCTCAAGATGAATTTCTTGTCATCCATGTCTCAAGCACATAATCAGCTCGTTATGATCAGAGACTCAGTCGTAATCCTCTATAAAACCCCAAGTTCGTAGATCAGATACTTGTGGCAGTTCTCTTGATGTCTGAATATCACAATAGTGAAATGTCGCATGGAATGGAAGCAGCATGTACAACATTTGTGGCACTGCATGAATGTCAGATGTATTACTATGTATGTATGTGTGTGCCAGTGATAACCATGCACCCAAATGAGACACAGGTAGTCCACCATAACATGTCTTCCTGATAATGCATTGTTAGAAGCCTGTAAATCAGGGCTGTATGGGCCTCATCATTTGCAGTAAACATAAAAGCAATTATTCTGGGTGACATTGAATTGTATAATGCACTTATACATATTGTTTTCAAGAGGAGATAATATCTGTAAATCTGTGAACTGCCAGTCTGTGTAAATCCCATGAATACATGGACAAAAAGCATGACAATTGTACTCTATGGTACTGAGTTCTTCCTTTGATACTTAAACACTTTATCACGACCATTAATGATCTCATTCTAGATTCTCAGTGTATTCAAGGCCAGTTATATGCAAATGAGATTGTTCTGCATAATTCAGCCATAAATAATAGCCAATATAAAATGCATTGCAATATGACTTTAAAAAAGGTTGAGATTTTTGCACATAAATCACATTATAGCATAGATGAGATAGAGGACATAAATCAGAAATTAATATACATGGTGTTACATTAGTAAGGCACCTTTCATCACTATTCTACCCTTAATTGTTCCTGTTCTGCACAGCCATAAAAGTGGCACTTTTACTCAGAGTGGTTACATTATGACTCAAATCAGTGTTGACTGGTATGCAAATATTATCTGTTGGGATATAAAATGCAGTGAGAATATAAAACTACAGCTCAGACATGTAGTCAGGGTGAATGTCTTCCTTCTATTAGCAACATAAATTATTTCACCTGAAAACAAACCACAGTACACTGCATGTATTTAATATTTCTAAACAGTTCTATTTCAGAACAACAATGCAATTAAAAAGCCCATAGGCACGGGTTTTGAAGCAATGGCAACAAATTTCTCGACAAAGATTCCTAATATTTTCATGCACTTTGGGATATTGGATATCATGGTTTTGAGATTATTGATGTGAAATGGGAAGTTTTACAAGTTACTGAAGATCTGTTTTGACTCTGTGGGTAAGAATATTTTGTTTGACTGATACTGGAATATTTTGTTCTTAACCATTTTCATTAAAATTTAAAAATGTTGTCTTGCATGAATAATCTGATTTCTGATATTTGTACAAGTGAATTAGATATTTTGGCATGCATGTATTTATGCATGTATGTGTGTGCCCCGTCACCACTTTTCTTCACAGGGAATTGTGCTTTTTGTCACTCAGCTGTTAGGTGCCCTGCCACAAGTCACATCGCTGACAGCTGGCCCTGTGGATAAACTAGATCTGAGCAGCAGCCTAGTGTGGTTATAGTTAGAATGACGTGTAAGCAAGTCTAACATGAAGATCCGGGTGTATGTTAGTTTAAACTACTCTGACAATTTCCTGCATTGTGCTGGAAAGTAGGTGTGACATCCCCAGCAAAGGAGTAGTCCTTATACTCTAATGACCAGTCACCTAATTAGTCACTGTCCATTTACCAGACCATTAGATTACCCTGTCTATACTTACTGTCCCTAGCTCCTTGGTCTCTACATTCAGTAACTAAAACAAAACTTATTTTATTTTGTGTTTCAATGCTAATGGCTGAACACTAGCTCTAAACTGTTTGCTTTCCTGCAACAAAAGGCCTCTGATGAGAAATTACAGAGCAGCCATACCTCTCAACCTCTCAGTGCAAGAAATCTGGACATTGCCATAAATAATGGAGGCACACAGGCCCAAACATAGGGACAGATTTTGAATAATGCTCATATAAACTTATAAAGTTGCTAGAATAATAGGTTTGCATTATTGTGCATTTTCTGAAGGATATGAAATCTGAAACTCAAATGTATGTCATTATTTAGTATTATTTAGGGACTTCAATCCTCAATAATTTGCTAGAACACCACAAATTTTATGAGGAATACACAAACAATATGAGGCAAAATCTGGGCATTCTGCAAATGTCTGGACAGCTGAGAGGTATGAAAGCAGCCTAGACTTGAAGACTAGCAGACAGACTCACAATCCCATCCTTGTCTGAGTTTGGACATGGCTCATATCAACTCCTAAATCTTTCCCTTAGATAGGACCCCACATTCCCTGGGTCACCACCTTCCTCCACAGTGCAGGTATGTGTCATGTGATATTACATTTTTATTTTTTTATGAATGTGCAGAACAGTGAAGGTACCTTGACAGTGTGTGGTATTTTTACTGTATGAAGGGAAAAGATAAAATGAAAGAAAATGTTGCATTTTCATTATAAGATAGATTCCTGATTGTTTTATTGTGCTTCTGATGTTTATTTATTGCCAGCACAAAAATGCCAACATGGCAAGCATTGAAAGTTTTCATTTGGAATTTGAAACTTGTTCCTAGAATGGAAAGGTACAGAGAAAAAGAGTCAGGAGATCTTAGCAAAAATAATGTTGTAGTCTTCATTTTTAATTGGTCAGTGCCTGTGTTATGAATGTAACAATAATGCCGGTTTAATCCGAAAAGAGTATACAATATTTTTTATTTTGCATAGCTCAAGGAGACAGAACTTTGCTTTCCTAGTCTCCCACATAAATATATTCACTGCGATATATGGGATTATTATTCTCTGCTGAACTGCGCCATGTCAAAGTTGCTTTGTACCTCAACAGTTTGGTGCCATGAGAGCTTGGATCTTTTGAGCCACTCGTGTGTTGCTGCACCACGTGTTGCCATTAGGCCCAGTATGTCAGGTTTTCTGTCAGACAAGTTTTTGTTGTGTCACTACATAATTTTATTTTCTTCATCTTCAGCAGAGTTTTTTGTCTCTACAGGTAAGATTCAGTAACAATGTAGATAGATTAGAGTCACAGCTGCAGGCAGCTAATAGAGCTGTAAATTCACTACAAGAAAAATTTGTGGTAACACAAAGAGAATCATGAGATAATGGTCTCCACTTCCTTTTGCCCACCTCCACCTTATCATCGATCTGCTTTAGCTGAAGCTGACAGTGCTCCCTCTCTGAGAGGGTGGGCAAAGGTAAATATTGCTGAAACACCTACTACTTCCCCAGATACAGCACAGGTTACTTGTAATATTTATGCTCATCTCCATGGGTCAGCCTGTAATACAAGTCTCAGAAAATAAAAGAGATTACTAAGCTATTGACCCAGAGGCCATTTCAAGCCTAGCTGTTTTGTATCGATGTAATACCATGGAAATGTTAGTTAATACCCAAGATTGCATTTAGTAATGTGTCCTCATGTCCAGGAGGGTTTTGGATGCTATCCTTGGTAAGAATTTATGGTGCCCCATCCACTCGTCCAGGTTCCTCTTGAACAGTGTCATAGAGATGCTCTGTTTCATATGAATAGGGAGCCTGTTCCAAAGATGTGGCAGTTACTGGAAGATAAATCGGTCTCTCCAGCACATCCTATTTAAGTCACAGGCCATATTTAGGTCCCTGGAATGGGTATCCCTAGTCCCATTTAATTGACAGATATGCACCAAGTTCATTAGGCTTTGGTCTGAGATTGCTCTGTACACCAGGCATAAGTCTCCCTTAAGAAGTCTATATGATATAGAGTATAGTGACAAGGACTTTAGTTTGTGTAAGGCACATGCTGGAATACCTTGATCATCTTTATTAGAAACCTCTGACATCTCTCTAATTGCTGCAGTTGCTTTGTACAGTACATGCCGAATGGGGCATTATACTCAATTATGGGATAGATCAGTGCCGAGTACAGAGTGCTCTCAAGGCAATGCCTTTACTGATTAAATGTGCTACATAGAAAGCCTTCCTTACTACAGTAGACGCATAGTGGTTGAAGTTAAGGTCTCCGTCATCTTGTGATCCTAGGGCCCTTACCACTTTGTGGGTACTTAGAGTATTGTGGTTGATTTGATAATTTGACGGGATATTGTTTCTAATGAAAAGAATGATGATGCATTTATTTGCATTCAGTTTGAGACTGTGACTAAGGCACCAGTTATTATCCAGTGTAAGACCCTCCTGGTGTATACTGACATCATTTGGGGATTCAATAGTTTCACCCAGTTTGCAGATGTCTCCAAAACTGGTCAGCCACAGCCCTTTAGTTTTGACCTGAACTTCTGAGAAGTATATATCAACCGCTAGGGGGCCCAGCAGTGACCCCTGTGGCACTCTGCTGGTAACAGGTCTGTTGGTTGATGTGGAGTCACCCACTTTGATAGTGTGTGTCCAGTTTGTGAGCTAGTTGGCAACCCATCATACAACGGAAGGGTTCACAATCAGTTTGCTAATTTTACCAGTAATACCTGAGTGTAGGATTGTGTCCAAAGCCTTTGCCAAGTAGAGGTATGCTCTGTGCACAGATTTGCCTTTTTCAGTGGCCCTGGTAATATTTTCGATGAAATCCACCAGATTTAACAGGCAGAATCTGCCATTGATGAAGCAAAATTGAGAAGGATTCACAGTTTGGAGGTCGCTTATGTCTTTTTTTATGAGGTCCATGGTGATACATTCCATGGCCTTACAGATGAGGCTAGTCAGGCTTATAGGTCTGTAATTCCCTTAGGGTTTGTTGCTGGGTCACCTTTGTGGAGGGGAATAACTGTTATTTTTGTCCATTCCACAGGAGCAAAGCCTATGGTTAGACTACAATTGAAAAGGGTGCTTAATGGTGGTGCTAGTTCATGTTTTAGCCTGTTTAAAAGACAGCCTGGGATGCCATCTGGTCCCACAGAGGCTGTGTTTTTTGCTTTGGACAAGGCTTTGGTGACCTGTTCTTCAGATATGTAGGGTGGGGGGGAGTTTGGGGGAAGGTTTTTGATGGGTTTGGAGGGGATAAAGGAAATGACATTTTCACCAGCCTATCTGCTAGCAGGTTTGCTATCTCTGTGGGGTCAGTGTGTGTGATACCATTGGTCACTAGTTCTGCACATGCTTGGGTCTTACCTTTTAGGCTACATATGTAGTTGTGAAAGAATTTATGGTTATCCTTGGCTGTGTTTGCCAAGTTTTTCTCAAAGAAGCCCTTAGAGGATTTGCCAAGTTGTCTTATTTGCCTGTTAAGGCTGAGGAAAGTGCTTTTCTATTGATGGGGTCTTGCCTTTCTTTGTTTTCTTGGACAGCACCTTTTACATTTATTGTAAAATTTGTTGATGCTGGATGCTCTGACTTTGCTTCTTTCTGGCACAGTAAGTGATTGTACAAGGCTTTAGTGTAAGCTTAGGTGTAGTTACCACTTCCGGCTGGGGGTGGGGCTTGGAATGCATTTATACCTTCACCTAGGAGGGTATAGTTTGCCTTGGTGAAGTTTTTTAGTTAGATTTCGCTCTTTGTGCATTCTATTGTTAGGGTCAGCTTGAAGGTGACTGATCTGTGGTCAGATTTAACTAATGAGGGTCCAACAGTTGTGGTAGTGCATCTGTTTAACATGTCAGTGAGGACCAGATCCAGAATGTCTGTTCTTCTTGTCGGTTATGAACAAATTGTTCCAGGGCATTTGAGTAAAACAGTCAAGGAAATTTTATGCTAGCGAGTTAGGGCTGGAGAAGGTTTCTCAGTTGATGGTAGGATAACTGGAATCCCCCATAACCAGAGAGTGTGATAATATCTGGATTGTCTCCATTTGGTCAAGTAGGCCTCATGCACATCATGACCCATGGAGGGGGTTCTATAACTGGCTATGACTAGAATGGGGGTCTTATCCACTGCAACCTGAACTTGGAGTAACCCATGGAATTGTCCAGTCTAACTAGACAGAGGTGAGTTTATTTTTAATATAGATAAAAACACCACCTTCTTTGGTTCTCACATGTTCATTTTGCAGTCTGAAGGTGTGGAAGGCATTGTAGCCTTGCAAGGCTGGGGTACTGTGCAGGGCCTTGAACCAGGTTTCTGTGATGGCACAGGCATCTACATCTTCCAGTGATAGAAATGCTTTCAGGGTGTGCAGGTTTTGGTTTAGGCTTCAAGCATTTAGCAGCATGACCCTTATTTTGTTGTAAATGGAAAAATTCATGCCGATAAGTTTGAGACCTTGCCTAAAAAAAATGTATTAGGGGGGAGGCAAGATCTTTTGCCAGCAGCTGAAAGCCTAGAGGTGCTAGGTTAAAACCATCTCTGGGAAAGTAGCAAGGTTTTTTGACCATGGCTTCCCAGGTTGACAGGAACTGGATCTCCTTTGAATGACACCAAAAACTAAGACAATTATTGAAATCAGTCATTTTTTGTTTATACTGTGGCATCATTCTAGGTGATGGCAGTATGCTGCTGGGACATGTAATCAGAGAGCTCAATCATGTCTCTCTTCATATAGTTCAGTGAGGTACATCTCAGGTCATTCACTCCAACATGGACTATGACAGAGTCATAATGACAGTTGGTGCTGGGAGTCCTGAGTGCATGCATTTTCTGATGAATCCTGGCACCAGAGACACAGCTGACCATAATCTTCTCCTTGTACAACCTGGTGAGTAGGATATCTGTGTGTGTCACTATTGAGTCTCCAATGACTAGAAAATATTTTTTTGAGTGTTACACCTTATGGGCTTGGCAAGTGAGACACTGGTGTTGCTATGTGTCATCGGTACTGTGGGAACTGTATTAGTTGTAGCAGTCTTGTGTTTTGAAGGTCTCTAGAGTTTTTGGGAAGTTTTTTGAGAGGATCTCAGTATATGTTGATTTTTGTGTTAGATGCATACTATGTGTATGAGTAGTGGTACTATGTGCATGTGTAGTGGTGGGTAGGTTGATAACTTCTTCAATGTTATTGTTTGTTTTGAGTCTGAAAGAGCATGGATTCAAGATTGTTGGTGCAGATACATCTCTCACACTATGTACTAGATTGAGGTATTAGTAGATGTTTGTCAGTGTACATGAGACAATTGCTACATTGCCCCAAGAGACCCAAGTCAACAAGGTTGGCAAGAGAAACACGTGTGGTCCAGCTGTGCTGTGCATAATGCTAGGTTGAAGGCTGTTCACATTAAGGAGGGTTTTCAGGATTGATCAAGGAGAAGCTCAGTGGATGGATATTTCTATCTGTTTTTTTTTTGGTAGTTTAATAGGTTTCAGCTCAATAGCAGTATTTCTTTGACTGAGAAAGAACTAAGGATGAGGGCTACACTAATGTGCTGCAGCTATATTTACGGGAAAAACTATTGAGTTTATTTTTCTCCAGCTAAGGTGAACATTTGCACAGCAGTGAGTAGTGCTGCTCAAATGCAGGGCTTAAATAATAGAAGCTAAAAACTTGAAAAAAATTAAAAAGGTTCAAAAGGATGAATAAGAATGCTTAATCCGAGTCCTAGACCAACCACCCTTCACCAGACAGGTTCCAATCAGCACAATCTTCTCAATAGAGTGCAGAAAGTCCCTTTCCAATTTAAGATGGCTTGGAAAATGTGCTCAGAACAGTCACTACAAACAGACCCAGATGCAGAAAACCTGTATCTGGACTATACTACAGCTCTAGTTTTGATGAGAACTACTAGAGTATATTTAACACAGCAGAAAAATAGCAGTGAGACACTAAAAACGTTTAAAGCAGCAGAAAAATGAGCAAGGAGACTCTAAAGAATGTTTAAACAGCTAACAAATCAGTTATTTTAACACTGCTTGTCAGGAAAACTTGAACAAGAAGAACAAATTGCTTTGCAACAGTGAAAGTACCACCAAATACTTAACTGTGAAAATAGCAAAAGAGCTTTGTAAACAGTGAAAACAGCAATTAAATATGATTTAACAGACACGGTAAGACAGAAAATTGCAGTACAACAGTGTAGTTTAGTACACAGTATATAAATACAGTATTAAAGTAGGAGGCAGGCAATAAAAAAGTGCAGTAAATAGTATAAATAAGACAAAAATAGGCAACTTATGTTTTTGGGAAGCTCAGAAGCCTCTAGTCATCTAGTATCTCAGAGTTGTGGCTGGTAGCGCACCTCAGTTCAGCTGGATACAAACAAGCAGAAACCTGCTCAAATGCAGGGCTTAAATACCAGAAGCTAAAAACTAGAAAAAAAAAACACTTTAAAAAGATACAAAAGGACCAATAAAGATGCTTATTTCAAGCCCTAGACCAACTACTCTTCACCAGACAGGTTTCCATCCGCATAATCCTCACACTAGAGTGCAAAAAGGCCCCTTCCAATCCAAGATGGCCTGGAAAACATGCTCAGAACAAACAGCCACTACAAACAGACCCAGATGCAGCAAACGTACATCTGCACTATACCACAGCTACTAGCTATCTTAGTTTTGGCAGGAACCATTAGAGAATATCTAACACAGAAGAAAACAGCAGTGAGACGCTGAAAGAACATTTAAAACAGCAGAAAATCAGCAAGGAGACGCTAAAGAATGTTTTAAACAGCTAAGAAATCAGTTATTTTAACACACTGCTTTGCAGGAAAACCGGAACAAGCAGAACAGATTGCTTTGAAACTGTGAAAAGTACCAGCAAACACTTTACAGTGAAAATAGCAAAAGGAGCTTTGTAAAGAGTGAAAACTGCAATAAAACATGATTTAACAGGCACAGTAAGGCAGACAATTGCAGTTTAACAGTGCAGTTTAGTACACATTATATACATACAGTATTAAATTAGGAGGCAGGCAATAAAAAGTGCATTAAGTAGTATAAATAAGCCAAAAACAGGCAAATTATGGTTTCTGGGGAGCTCAGAAGCCTCTTGTCTGGTATTTCATCTCAGCTCAGCTTGGTACCTTCAGATCAAACATTAAAGAATAGCAAACACAGAGAAACAGTAATATCAAAACACAAACAGGGAGCTAGTGCAAAGCATATAGGAAAAGTAAAACCATTTGCTAATAAAATAAATATTTCAAAAACTAATTGCCTGAAAAAAGATCAAACAATTTGTGATGCAATTTCCAATAGTTATTGGTGGGAAGTGAACCCCAAAAACATCTTTTAAGACAGGTATCTAATCCTGCAGTCGCTCGGGATAACGGAGCTGAGCCAGTTAGCAGAGTGGCACATCTATGGACTTCAGTCAATTTTCAAATTATTGTAGATTCTCTTCCACTGATTTGAACACTTTATGCTAAATAAGCCAAAATACTAGAAGGGCATGCACAGCTACAACATTTAATCCACTGAAGATCTATGTGCAGTTTTGGAAGCTTCAACCACCCCTGATATTTTTTGAAAGCTATGGGAAAAAAATTTATATGGGTGATAATATTTCCACAGATGATGGATTCCCAGCTGCTAGGAATAACTTCTTAAAAGCTATTACTACAGAATGCCCCCAACACTTTACTGGGCAAGAATCAATGCCATTGGATATAAATAAAACACATCTATTGATGCAAATTTACAAAGTATGACAGATGTGTTTGAAGCTTTTTCTGGGCATCCAGTACCTACAGAAGGGGTGGCAGCTTCAGGTTGCCAGCTGCTTTTCTAGAAGGATTATAAATCACCAATTCAAGAAAAATCAAAAAAAGTTTGCTTAAACTGGAATAGTTTAGGTGTCTACAAAATTGTTAACCAAGTCCAATATGTAGCAGATAACATACTCTGGGAAGAAAAAGGGCAAAAGAAAGCATTAGTAGATGTTCAGCTCCAACACTTCAGTACTGACTTATGGGGGAGGGGAAGAAGGAATGACAGATGAAGAGGTAGATTTAGCTTCTTCCAACAACAAGCCTTAGGACAAAATCACCAGCATCATCTATGCACCACAGTCACCATCAGGTGACCTGCATATAACTGATCATTTCTTTTTTTTTCAATAATAATTCTTTATTGTTTTTCTCCTTATTCATACAGAATATTTGACAGAGAAATACACAGATGGTTTCCAAACAAAGTTTCTAACAACATTCTGACAACATATATACACTATTTACATGAATGCTTCCATACTTTCCATAATTGTACAAATAAAGCTTATTTCTCCAGGAATAGTATCTTATAATAATGTGGTTCCAAGTAGAATTATAATTTATAATATGTATAACAAAGGAGTATTTCAGATTCCATGTTTTAAACCAGTATAATATTTAAGATTTGTTCCCATAGTTTCAAATTATAGGAATTTTTGTTTTGATTATTAATTACATATTTGTGAGCTAAAATGTGATTTATCACTAAGGTCCTAAAATTATCCCATGAGGTTTGAGATGGAGTCAGCCAGTTAGTAGCTATGTAAAGCTTCATTAGTAGAAACATATTGATGAGTATAATAATTTGGGATCTAGATAAGTTGTTTGGAGGGATATGCAATATCATAAATTCCCAAGAAAGTATTGAATTTTGGTATCCCGTTTTTTGTAGTTGTAGTTTTAAGGAATTCCAAAGGTTATATATGCATTTACAGCTCCAGAACATACGTAAGAGGTCAGCTGTTTCATCTTTACAATATGGGTACTTAGGAGAATTTTTTTTGGTTAAATTTATGCAAGCTAAGGCGTGTATAGTAGGCATTATTATATATCATGAGTTGGGTAAATGTTAACTTTTTAAGGGAGATGGAATTTGCCATTAAACTGATTGCTTTTAGTATTTTACTTTCTTCAACCAATGGTAATTTTCCTTTCCAATATTTGGATAAGAGAAGGTGGTCTTGATATTTGATGTCTTTTATCAATGTATATGTGCATGTTATAAATTTGGTACTTTGTAAGAGGGCTTGCCAAATTGAGATACATTTCGTTAAATCCTCTTTACTAATGGTTAAATGTTTAAAGTAACTTGTGGACAATTCTTTGATCTGTCTCAAGATCAATAAATATGATTTGGGAAGACCCATTTTCTGTCTTAGTTCATGAGCAGAGTAATTCAAGTATGGGTATATATCTTGTGGAGTTAAGTTAATTATGAGTGGGAAGCTTTTCAGATCTATTAGCTGATTATTAATTTTCAGGTTAGGATTTTTATGGAAAGGTTGTAGGATCATTATGTATTGAAAGAGATTTAATGATCTAAAGAGATTTTGTGATAGTGTTATATAGTTTTTGATGTAATTCATTAGATCATATGTTTTAATATTGTCTCTGTTTAAAAAGGGTAATGATTTAGGATTTATATTCAGGTTCTCAGCATGTTTATAGCTTAGTCTTACCCAGTTTGGAGACCAATTATTGCTTCGTGTATCATAATTTGCAATTCTTAAAATTTTATTGGCATTTATGATTAAGTAATAGTTTTCGAAGTTGGGTAAGTCTAAACCACCTCTATTTTTCGGGATCATCAGATTATCATATGTTATTCTAGTTTTCTTTGGTTCCCATATAAATTTAGCAAATTCGGTATGGATTTGTTTAAAAAACTTCTTAGGTATTATCAACTGTGTAGACCTAAAGATGCATAATAGTCTTGGCAAGACATTCATTTTAATAATAGAGACCTTTGCTAGTGGTGGTAGTTTCAGATTTTTCTATCTCTTTAGATCAGATACAATGTGATCCCAAATTTGTTTAACATTATTAAGATAAAAGTCCTTGTTATCTGTAGAAAAAGTAATACCTAAATATTTAATCTTTTCTTCAGATTTTACTTGACCTATCAATGATAGAAGTGAGAAGGGTTTTGGAGTTTTTAAAGGAAATATATTGTTTTTTTTAAGGTTTATTTTATAGTTTGATATTAATGCAAAATCATCAATAGCAGATAGTATTTTTTTGATATCTGAAACTGGTGTTGTACAATATATATTAAGGTCATCAGCAAGAGCTGCCAGTGAGATCTTAGTACCAGAAATTACTAGGGTGTTATGATACCCATTTTGTTTATTGTGTAAAAATAAAGGTTCTAAATATAGGTTAAATAATAGGGGGGATAAAGGACATCCTTGTCGGGTACCATTTCTGATTTGGATTATTTTAGAACACATTTTATTTATATATAAAGTTGTATAAGGGTTATTTATATAGTATTTGTAAAGTTAGGATGAATTATTGGGGTATATTAAAGTAGGGTAAAATTTTCAATAGAAATTTTACATTGACTCTATCAAAAGCCTTTTGTGCATCTATAATGAGTGTGTATATATTTAAATTCTTTTGATTAGCATAAGAGATTAATGTGTGAAATGTTAAAGTATTATCACTGGCCTGTCTAGATGTTAAAAAAAAACAGCTTGCTCATTAGAAATGATTAAGTTTGTTATTTTCTTCAGTCTATTAGCTAAAATAGATGTCAGAATTTTAGTATCAATATTTAAAAGTGATATAGGTCTATAGTTATCTGGGTTCTGAGGATCTGAGTTTTCCTTGAGTATAAAAATTGTTTTGGATGCATTAAAATGTGGATCATTAATTTTATTATTGACAATATAATTGAATATGTACAACAATATTTGGGCAATAATACTATAGAAGGTTTTATAAAACTCTGTTGTAAGGCCATCTGGGCCAGGAGCTTTGTGTGATTTAAATTTTTTAATTGTAGTTATTTCTTCCATGGATATTGGTTTTATTAGATCTTTCTGTGAATTCTCGTCTATTTTCGGGAAGTTAATTTTTTGTAGGAGATCATTATAATTTTCATTTGTAGGTAAGTTTTCTTGTTCTCCATAGATTTGAGAGCATATCAATTCAAAAGTGTTAATAATATCATCAGATTTCGTATAAGTTTCATTTTTATAGTATAATTCCGAAATTTGAGAGGGAGATTTAGATTGCTGCAGATTTTAGTGCAGTGCTTTAGTTGCCGCCCATTCAATATCAGGTGGGTGCTTAATAATTCTTGCTAGTGCCCTTGATGGAGTTTGAATATGATTAGCATATTTTGCAAGCATTTTAGTTTCAAGAAATGACAATCTATTATTTTGGATCAAGAAAAGGTCTTTCTGACATTTCAATAGTTCTGTTTCAGTTTGTATGTTATGGTTTCCCATTAATTTCTGATCTAATGTTTTAATTTTAGCCTCTAACACTTGTTCTTCTCTGAGTTGAATTTTTTTATAATAAGAGGCGTTTTGAAGAAAGATACCCCTTATTTGTGCTTTAGTTGCCGCCCATTCAATATCAGGTGGGTGTTGCGGTTTAACTAACTTAGCTAAGAAAGATTTAAGAATGTCCTAGACTTCCTGGGTTATTTCCTTTTTATTTAATAAGTTGGGGTTTAAGGACCAATTATAGCCCTTGTGTGATACATTATTTCTGGAGTCCTTGATAAAAAGTAATTTTAGAATGATCTGATAGGTAGTGGGCCTGAATAGATACTATGGGCTCAAAACTAATTAGTGCTTCCGAAGTAACTGATCATTTCAATTGTGGTCAGTCTGGAAATTGGGGAAATGAATGCCCAGTGTCTCTACAACCAACACATTTGTCAAAGGTCCATGTGACACAGCAAGTGGGAAGATATTCTCTTGTGTGGAATACTGCTTAGCAGCCACCAGTGTGTCAGCAATATCATTAGGCCAGCCATGAACAGGAACTGCAGCTATTTCATTTGGCAACAGCTAGCCAAGAAGGCACTTTTGTCAATGTTACAGTACAAAATTCACCTTTTCCTCTTCTTGTCAATACAGGAGCAACTAGATTTATGATTACTTCAGCAAATGCTGGACTTTCCACCAAAATAATCCATAGAATGAGAAGGTCCAGAGCTCCTTCAGATTATCCAGAAACATAACCTGTCCCTATTAAAACTGGTCTGTGAACAAAACAACATGATTTTATTACAGAAGATGCTGCCCCATTTACTGCTTATTGAACAGCAGATGGTGGTTCTTTTGATATCCAAACTTAACCTTTACGATTGTAGTTAAGTAATATCTGCACAGATGAAGATGCTTTTTGCTATTATAACAATAAAATTAGACCCCAGATACTGGTGATGTGAAAGGCTTTGAAGTAATCCTTCCACAGCTTTTTACTACATATGAAAATGAGGTAGGATTCATAAAAGATGCAGAGCCTGTGCAGATAACTTTAAAACCTTGTGTGCACCTGCCCAGGGTAGTCCATTATCTCTCATTCACTGAAGTGAAGAAAGGGATTGAACCTGCTATTTCAGCCTTACTGCACCAAGGTATAATAATCCTGACTCAAAGCCCATGTAATAAATTAAATTTACTAGTCAAGAAGCCAAGGTGTAAAACACTCATAGATTTGTACAAGATTTACAAAGTAAGATTTGGGGCTGCAGAGAAATGCCAACTTTCTCTGCAGTCCATAACCTTGATTCAATACCCAGTTCCATCCCTCCAACCACCACCACCTTCTCAATGATAGATCATTTTTCATCTTTCCTTTCTATTGCTATACACCTTGATAGCCAGTATCTGTTTGCATTTACATATCGAAGACAAGAATATACTTGGACTAGATTACAAGGTTATGTCAAATCAACTACTCCTTTCCTCTAGGAAGATGAAAAAAGCTAGACAAAAGTGATTTTATATGTGGTTATACATTAGTTCAGTATGTAGACAATTTACTTTTAGCATGGAAATCTTCTCTTGACTGTAAGCAAGATGTTATCTTTCTTTTATCTAAGTTATCAGAATTAGGAATTAAAGTAAATAAAGACAAATTGCAGTTGTGGAAACCTCAAGTACAATACTTGGGACATCTTATTTCAGAATGTTCTACACAGACTTTGCCTTCATGGGTCACCACAATACAATCTGTAACACTCCCTACTACACTAAAACAGCTACAAGGCTTTCTGGAACTGGCTTTTTCTGATAAAGGATTTCTAATTTTGCAAATGTAATAAAACTCTTATTAAAGACCTATAAAAGAAAGATAGTCCTGAACCTTTACCTTGGTAAGACCAACATGAACAAGCTTTTGTTCAGCTAAAAATATTACTTTCAAATCATCCTACTCTTGGGTTACCAGATTATTTTAAAATATTTGTTCTTGTTCTGTTATAAAAGAAATACAGTAGCATTAAGTTTATTAGCACAATGCAAAAATGATTTTAGACCTGTTCCTTATTTCAGCACAAATATTAATCCTATTGCAGTTGCCCATACCCACTCCATTCAGTCAGTGGCTACTTTGGCACACTTAGTAAAATTGTCAGCTGCCCTGACTCTCAGGCACAAGACCTACATAATAGTTCCTCATTATGTAGAAGCATTTTTACTAAAAACTAAGACAAAATATTTATCATCAGCAGAATTATCTAATTATAAATTGCTTTTACTTAATAATCTATCTTTACAGATTGCTTGATGTCAGCTACTTAACCCTGATTCTTTAATTCCTACAGAAGATGAAGGAGAATGACAAAACTGTGTTATTGTTGTTAACTGTCTGCTTCCTCCTAGATTAGATCTAAAACATGTGCCATAATGAAATCCAGACTGGCTTCTTTTCATTGATGTCTCCTGTGTTTGAAGAGAAGATGGAATGCTTGTAGCATCCTTTTCCATTTGTACCTAGGACAAAATTTTACCACATGACAGTTAAATGGAAATGTGTCCTCTCAAATTTTTGAACTTGTGCTATTATTGAAGCCTATAAAATTGCAAAGGACATGTCAGTTATTAGTTTTACAGACTCACATTATGCTTATTGGGTAATTCATGATTTTGGGACATTTTTGAGAGAACAGGACTACTGACTTCAGCAGTGAATGTTACTAAAACACTGGGTTTATAGGTAAATACTAGACTAACTGCGCTAGAGGGCCATTACAAGCCTAACCAATAATCCAAGGTCTGAATCAAACCATGTACCTTCTCTCTATGAGGTAAAGACTTTAACCATTATGCCAATCCCACCCTAATTGTTGATGAACTAATGAATGCATTGTTATTACCAAAGGAAGTCGCTGTTGTAAAACATGCTGCATGGAAAACTAGCAATTCTTGTATCACTAGACGTAACAGTTTTGCAGCTGTGGCAACAAGACAAGCTGCAATGTCCTATCCTATCCATACTTTATTTTTTACAGCAACTCCAGGAGACTAACAGCAATATTTCTTTACAGGAATTTCTATCTTTCTAGAATCAGACTGAGGATTCTGAATGGGTGTGGAAGATTTGCAATGACTGCAACTTTTCTCTGGACCTTTTGTGTTTCCACCCAGATGGGTGGCTGGTAATCCCACACAACTTTTTAATTCAACTGGTAAAAGCACACCACTTACCTTTTCACTTCGGTAAAAATGCCTTAATAGAGCAGATTTCCAGTGATTAGTATGCCTCTCACCTTTCATAAGTCACTCAATGATTTGTTAATACATGTATGATTTGTTTAGAACATAATATTTTGAAAATTGTGCCAGCACTCATTCAAACCTTGAGACACTTTAGCCATTCTGTACCATATGGTGGGACTTCATTGAACTCTCACAAAAGCAAATATTGAAGTATGTTCTGGTTGTTATTGATGCTTTTTCTGGATGGCTAGAGGTAAAAAAATTATGCTACAATCTGAATCTTACTCAGGACATTATCCCAAGATTTGGTGCCCCATTTTATATTCCATCATTTCAGGGAACTAATTTTACCAGGTAAGTGATACAGCAGATAAGTAAGACATTGACTATCAAAATGCAATACTGTTGCCCACATATTCCATAAGCTTCAGGAATTTTAGAGTGGTCAAATCAGAATATAAAGACCTGCTTCGCTAATGTGTATGAGGAGACTAGTCCTGGAAGTTCTACCTTTACTTTTATTCAGTATGCAAAGTGTGGTCAGTACTAATAGAAAGTTGTCCTATCATAACATTCTCATGGACAGACCTTTGAGAATGCCTACTACACCTCTCGCTGACTATTTGGAGTTACAAAATATAGATGAATCTTTTGTGTGTATATTGCAAGCCTTTGTGTTCTCTTTTATAGTGCAACCTGTCTTACAGAAGCCTACAGTAAAAGATGATCATGAATTGTAAACCAGAGACTTTGTCTACATTAAGGCATTTACTCAAAACAATGCTAGAAACCCAAATGGAAAGGACCCTACTTGGCTTAACTTACAATTGCTACTGCAATCTGGTGTGAAGGACTGCCCACCTGGATCATTGTGTCAAACATCAAGAAGGCCCTCCCTCATGAAAAGTGTAGCCGAGATGCCATCAATATCATCCCTAATGCCTCAGCCAAGGATATTGCAAGTCAGAGCAGACAAAAAACAGGAACAACATTGCATCAGGAGATCATGACTAAAGAAACTTTCACTTTCTTATCCACACTAAATCCAGAAAAGAAATTAAATAATTAGGCAATCATCCTGGATTTGGATGCACAATGGAATGACTCTATACCATCATCTTAGTCAGAGATAAAAGATAATGAATGACTCCTCCTCTTCTTCATCTACATTATTTTTTTCCTTGTTGCAAAACAGACATTGATGATTTATCGTGTTTTTTGGTCAGTGGAATAAGCAACATATCTAGCTATCACAACTCATTTGTGGAATTGCACACAAACAGCAGTTCTAGTTGGAGCTTATTTGAAAATTGACTGCATATGAATGACAACTAAGCAATTCAGCAACTATGTTTACAGTTTCTTCAAAACCTCCTCTATCTCCCACAGACTTAATTTTCATATGGACCTATTATAGTGACAGCTACTTTGATTTTCATCATTATTTTATTTTGACTACTTTTTCCATCTGGAACTGTGATTACATTCCCATAAGGACCCATTGAAATTGTAAAATAGGATCTGTTTTATTAGAAACAAGTACATCGCTACAACTAGGGACAGATGCTTGGTGAATACTGCATCAAGAACACCTGACTGGCATCCTAAATTCAATATTTTTTCTGCTCGCCTGGACATATATGCCAAGACTCTGAATGTTAGTGACTGTTGGGTTTACGCACATATACCTACTGTACATGATGGGAGTATTCCACTCATTCCAATACAAACTGACGCAGATCTTCATACAGTTTTTTGGACTATTTTTCTTACTAAAAAGCAGAAAGCAAAACATACATCTACCATTTTTTTCAGTAGTTCCACTTCGTTTGGCAATGACTGCTAAAGGATATATCTGCTATCTCAAAAATGCTACACGTTTTGTTGGACACAGTACTTTTAACTTCACTTGGAACATTTAAAATAGTGCTAGATGGATGAATATGGCAGGATTGCATGAATGCTATTATATCTGCAGAGATCAAGCATTTCCTGGTTACCAGCAAACCAGTCAGATTGCTGCTATATAGGCTGAGTTATTCCATGGAAGAAACATACAGACACTTTACTTAATGAAAAAAAATTATAATGCTAACTGCAGGGGAGATATCAGGGAGATTCTAAATCTGGTTGGAAAAATGGATGTTCCTTGGGTTTATTATCATGCTGTTCAAAAGACTGCTTTTAAAGGACTAGCTCAAATCCATCTTAGTGATGGTATTTCTAGAGCAGAAGTTATACTTATGGGGTAGTCAAGTCCATTTGGGCACATCATATATCTAAACTTCTAGATATATGGAGTAATACAAATTTTGAGCCTATTAATCTGATTACTCAAGAAGTGACTGCTATCCACAGTGTATACTGGTTGTTTATTCCAGATAACACTGGTTCCATTCATAGTCACCTTAAAATTATTCAAAAAGTTGTTGAACTGACTCACACCAAAGAAGCTGACAGTTCTCAATGGACGTAGTTAACCAAACGCTTTTCCTAGTTGAGGAGATATTTTGAAATCCTTCCTATTAGTAGCTATTGTAACATTATTATTAGGACATGTTTTCTTTTTGATTAAAGCTCTGATTTTGAGCTTATTGAATTCAGAAAAAAGTATCAAGTTTCAAAGAATAAAAGTTGTTGTTCTTCTTCTTTCAGCTTTTCCCAGTTAGGGGTCGCCACAGCAGAACGCCGGTCCGCTAATTATTGGCAGTTGATTTTTATGGTGCCGAGGTGCCAGCCTGATTCCCAACCTTCAACGAAGGCACGCCCATAATAAAAGTTAATAAACAAAAATAATTACCACTGACCATGTTAGTTAGAAGTTATAGTAAAGAAAACAATGCAGGTGAAGTGTTACAAGAATTTAATAAATTGTACAATGATTTATATGAGGGGGAATGTGTAAATGAAAGTTATTCAAGTTGCCTTGTTATTCCATCAATACTTAGATGTGTTTTTATTGCATTTTTAAAATGAATGTATATATATTGCGCATGCCAAGGATAGAAAGAAACTACATGTGGAGAATTTCTGATAGCAAGTGAGTGTCAGTCCATCTGAAAACTTACAGCCATTGATCAGCCATAAAACATATGGCTTAAGTGATGCTTCATAGCATCACATGGAGGAATGTGAAAGATGAATTAAAAATAATAGAAAAAAATATGAGTGTTGCTACTTTAAATACATTTCAAGATGAATTCCTGGTTGTTTTAGTCTGCTTCTGATGATTTATTTCCTGACATCACAATAGTGCCAACATGGCAAGTGTATAAAGTTCTCTTTTGGAATTTGTGTCTAAAATAGAAAGGTACTGACAGAGAGAGTCAAGTGATCTAAGTTAGTTAAAATAATGTTGTAGTGTTCATTTTTAATTGGTCAGTGGCATTATTTTGATTGCAACAATAATGTTTCATTTATTCAGAAAATAGCATGCAATATTCATGTTTTACATAGCTTGAGGTGACAGGACCTTGATTTCCTCATGTCCCGTCGATTGATGGTCACTAAGTTATGGTTTTATATCTTGTTTAGCAATGAAGTGATATGTTCTGATGATTTGTTCTATACAGTTTAATGTTATGATTCTACATCAGCATGTCTCCTATTATGCTTATTTTGCTATTAGTTTTGGTACCTTAACATCTCTTAGTTTGAATCACTTTGTTCCTTGCTTCATCTCTAGGAATAAGCTAGCTTCTTATGTTTTAATATTTTCACCTGAAGCTAATACACAGTACTATATTGTTTTTTTTTCTCTTTCAGAGTCCATGGACACCAGATTCTGTCCTCTATCAATTAAATACCAGGTGCCCTGTTACAAATCACATCACTGAACAGTAGCTTACTGTGATTATTGTATAGTGCAATGTAAGCAAGTCTAACACAAAGAATCTGGATGTATATTAACTTAAATTAGTCCAATAATTCCCAGGTCTGTGCTGGAAAATGGGTGTAATATCATTGACAAAGAAGTAGTCATTGCACTCTATGGACTGATTAATTAATCAGTCACTCTCCATTCAACTGACATTAGATTATACCATCTAAGCCTGGTATTTCCTACCTGTAGCTCCTAGGCCTCTGCATAGATTAACTAAAACCAAACCTTGTGCTATACTTCCAGGCTAGTGGCTGAACAGCATCTCTAAACTGATTGTTTTCTGCAAACAAAGGCCTCTGAGGTCAGGTAAGTCTTGCAATACTTGACTTTACATTATCTCATACCTACCCCCACTTCCCACCCCCCAACTAACTTAAGCTTTATACTATCCATATCCATCTATGACTAGTGACCCCTAATCCCTATTCCTTTCCAAATGAAATCACTACCATCACGGAATTACTCTTTTTTTCTATTCATCTGTTTTCAGATTCAATCTAATAATTAACATCATTACCAACATCATTTCTTCAGCCTATACTGCTCTGCACTATATTGTCTCTTACTCACCCCATCCATGATAGTATATTTAAGCAAATCATTAGCAAAAATCTTTTGTCCTTTCATCTAATCTGTCTTTTCCCATATAACACAAAGAGCTTAATAACACTCCCACTCTATTTTGCTGCACTCTATTACCAAACGTATGCACCTCTTCATTACAGCACCATTCTACTACTCATATATTCCTCATACTAACATTCCAATACAACGCATCATTACACTTCTCCCACATCCCAGTTTCTTTGGAGAACACTCTTTATAATCTAGTTGCCCTATTCAGCATCTCTGTAATTAGCACATCTTACTCCTATCCACACTCTAACTTCTCATTGGCATACATCAACATCTCATATATCCACATTCAGCTTCCTGTTACATAGAATTATCACACCCAAAGTTTTCCACCACTAAGACTTCCTTCCTTTTATTTCTTCCATTACTACTACTATACCTAAATGTCACTGCATAACAATGGCTGTGCCACTCATCATATTAGCTCAATCCTTAACTTAACTAGGACATCTTATAGCCTATCACTAACAACTTTCCTTCAACAATATATACTACATTAAGGTTCAAAACTTCATTTAAAACCCCTCCAGCTCCTACATTCTATATGTCAACCATCTACTACATCCCCTTCATTGATTTCTACAAAAACATGTGTACCCCCCAAAAAGGAAGGCTATATAAAACAGCAATAATAATCAAACCAAAATACAAATGGCTCCATCCTAATCATCATATATATTTGTCTCTAAAGCTGAGAAGCAAAATCCATCAAAACCCCAGATGAGGTCAGATAACATCCTTTTCAAGTACTACATAGCCACATATTCCCCCAAATACCCTCTCTAATGTTTTCAAGTCTCACAGTTATGTGACTCTTAAATTTGAATCTTCAGAGTATCTCCAACAGATTATCTAACTTCCACGCAATTATAACCCCATATTCTCCAGGTTTCCTCTTGGGCACTGAAATCCAGCAGTAGTAAGATAAATACATTGAAATTATTCCTCCTGGCTTCCCTGTCCACAGATACACAAAAGGAAAGTGGAAACAGAGGCAGAGTTCTACAAAAGTCACTGAAGATCCCACCATATCCTCATTCTCTTCCTAATTTATGTGTGTGTGTGTGTGTGTGTGTGTGTGTGTGTGTGTGTGTGTGTGTGTGTGTGTGTGTGTGTGTGTGTGTGTGAGTGTGTGTGGGTGTGTGTGTGTATATATATATATATATATATATATATATATATATATACATATCTCTCTCTCTCTCTCTCTATATATATATATATATATATATATATATATATATGGGTTCCTATCACTTCATCGAACTGTGTAATCACCGACACTCACCTCTTTGACACCAATCCATCGACGTCCATATCATCGACAATTCCGGTAAGCGATCTTCCCCCTCACAGGACCCATGGTAGCGCTTTCAAGGTAAATTATACGGAATCACGTAAACCCTGATCGGTGTAACACAGGAAGAAGTGCTACCATGGGTCCTGTGAGGGGGAAGATCGCTTACCGGAATTGTCGATGATATGGACGTCGATGGATTGGTGTCGAAGAGGTGAGTGTCGGTGATTACACAGTTCGATGAAGTGATAGGAACCCATATATCTATATATATATATATATATATATATATATATATACACACACACACACACACACACACACACACACACACACACACACACACACACACACACAGACACCCACTTGATAACAATATCTCTATTCTAGATACATTGCTGAGAAACTTCTAACATGCAACAAGTATTGTACTGGGGACATTGACAATGACTGGCTATCAGTCAACAGTAAAAGCGCTTCTAATACCATACAACTCTTAAGATTATTCCAAGTAATTAGTACCCCAACTAGATAATATACAGCATCAGCTGGAGAATCCATCTAAGACTCAGTTCTCTCACCCACACCCAGGAAAATGACTTCCTATGTATATTGCCTGCCATACTAAGGGCCAGATTCCAAAAGATAGTTATGGGCAGTGCAGCACACTGAATGAAGACTTCAGCTCATCATTGGTAGATGTGGTTCTGTAACAGATGCTAAAATGAGACAAAGCAATTATCTAGTTAGTGCAGGGCAATTGCAGACTCTGCACACTGCACACACCTGCTGGATTCCAAAACACAATGGGTGAGCCCAGCGCAATTTAAAATGTGTCCCAGAAGACAAGACACCAAGCCAAGTTACAGTTAAGCCAGAACAGAAAATAATAGATATATACTGTTCAGATTGAAAGATGGTGCAGGCTGTGTGCCGGACATGTAAAACTCACAAGTCTGCTCAGAGTCTGTGGGGTAACTTAGTATCAGTATAAATAAACATGTGTCTGATTCTGCATATACTGGCCATTGGGACATTTCAATGGCACATGGGAGGTGCTGCAAGAGTGTCTCAAACAAACCTCAGTCACGTACTCATACAATTAGTAGCAGCAATTTGCACCAAGGTGGACAGATACATGCAGTTCCCAAAAGTAGCCATGGGAGTGCAGAACTGTCATACAGCAGTTCTATGCCATTGCCAACTTACCTCATGCCCTCAGTGCAATAGACTGCTCCCACACCCCAATCAAAAAAACAGCTGTACCTGATGCTGAATGGTACATTAACAGAAAGGGAAAGCCATTGCTCAGTTGTTACGTGGTATGCTCTGCAGACAGCCTCATTATTACCCGATAATGTGCATGATGCAGCAATCTGGAAGGAAAGTTCCCTGAGGTTTGTTTTCTAACATGGTGAAACTCTGAAGGGGATCCTACAAGGTTAAGTACATGAGCACTGCTATATGGTAAGTATTAGTGAGTCATTGCAACAGGAAGCAAGATGAACAAATATTCCTTCTCATCCCCATAAAAATAGGTGACTGCTTTTATCCGTTGGAACCTTGGCTTATGACACCATACAGACCCCAAACAACCCCTGCTGAGGATGCATAAGATAGAGTACACAATATAACATGAAACACCACTGAGCATGTGTTTGGTATGCTGAAAGCAACATTCTGATGTCTGGACACAATACACCACCTGAAAAGGCATCACAGCTGATCACAAAGGGTACCATGCTGCATAACACAATAAAATCAAAACATGGTGACCTATCAGCTGCAGGTGTGAATAAACTACCCCAAGAACTTTAGATGTCAGATATGGTGCTATCAGATTTGTCACAGGATGATGAGGAAGACACAGGAGTGAGAAGAAATTGGTGTGGCTGATGGAGGATGGGGCCATATGTCCTACCTACAGTAGTGTCTGACATACATGCTTGAGTCATGACAAGCAACTTGTACAAATATTGACAGACTAAACAGTGATGCTCACACAGTGTTGCCTCATAACATTAGCAAAGAACATGACTAATGGAAAGAAGTCATTAGTTGTCCACATTGAACATTATAAACAACAAAAGCATATGAGGAAGTGTCTCTGTAAGGTACATCACCAAAGACAACTACACTGGTGTATGTATGGCACACAGGAGGTGTGCACAACAGAAGGTGTCTTTGTGTAGGTAAGATATCATCATACCGATAACTAGTATGGGAAGGCATCTGTAAAAGTGCAAGGGGATGTATCAGCAAAAACATAACATAAATGCAGGGCTTGTACACTAACAATGAAACATCACATATAGCATAGTCATGTGTAACAGTGTGGTACACCACGCTAAGTGGCATACAGTGCCTTGAGTAATAACAGACATCCCAAGGGCCAGCCAAAAAGAAAGCTTTCACAAACAAGCCATATATCACATACCTGACAAGAAATGTCACACATAAGGCAAGATAATAATAAGAGATAAAACTATGTTCAATCATGCAGAGCATCAATGACAGTGAGTATGCATTAGCCATGGAACATGCAGCAGTATTTTGAATGCAGCAACATAGGTGTGTGTGTGTGTGTGTGTGTGTGTGTGTGTGTGTGTGTGTGTGTGTGTGTGTGTGTGTGTGTGTGTAGGTCCCCCTGCATTTTACTGAATGCACATTTGTCTGACAAATGCAGAGGTGTGATTTTGGATGGCCAAATGGTTAATATGTCAATGGTTTGGAATGTCAATACAAGTAAATGCAGTTGAGGGAGTGAGAGCGCAAGTGTATGCGTGTATATTAGAGAGTTAGGGCTTGGATTGGGGATGTGTGAAGCATGGAAATTGTATGTTTGATGTGCGTTTGTGTATTTTAGGCTAGGGGTTACGTTAGAGGATAGATGTAGTGTTGTTTGTGCATTTTGTGAATGTTTGTGTGTCTGAGTCTGTCTTGTGTAGTGGCAGTGTTATGGGTAGCTTTTAATGACTTTAAGCTATAGGTTAGGGTTAGTTAAGGGGCAGTGTTAGGGTTAGGGTTAGCACTAATTACTAAGGTGGTGCAGGAGGAATAACCTCTGTGATCTCTTTAGTAATGGGTGGTAAACCTATCCTTAATGCTTGGTATTACTCTAAAACAGTCTAAAGCACTTGTGCTGATAGTTCACACCATGGTCCTGGCTGTCTCAGCCACATCCAGAAGCACTCAGCCCACTGTGCTGTACTGAAGAGCTGGAAGTGGTGACACTAACATTTTGGGATACAATGCAGGTATGAGGAGTAGTGCAATCTGGATATGATGGCTGGGCTCACAGTTTTATGACCAGCAGCAGTGTGCATGCATGTTACAGTACAGACATTGATATCAGAAGGCCATGTGTGGGTCTAATGAGAGGGGTTTGTTTCTTCTCAATGAAGGTAATTTGCTTTGTACAGTTAGGGCACATAACACCCTCTTCATACTATGGCACTGCTCTAGAACCACCATAAAAAGGCTTTTAACAGACCATGCAGCAGACACCAAACTGTCAGGCCATTGTTGCCATGACCTCTCCATGTCTGTGCTCCTGATTTGCATGTAACCCATACAGCTGGTATGTTACATGATCAATGACATGTGAGCAGGTAAGTGCCATAATCTCACTGTGAATTTTCATGTGCCTATAATAATAATAATAATAAGCAGACACCCTCAAATGTGCAGTCCCACGGACAGTATCATTCCATCACAGGGAAGAGTCAAAATCATTACCAGACTCTGCATGGAATAGTGGGTCATGGTCATATTATGTCCATCATCTGATATTCCCACATCATCAGAATGGCTGGCCATATTATCCTCCCTAACAGAGGCTACACCATTAACCACATGTCTGTCCCCTTACTGGCCAAACAATGAACACAGTGCTGTGGCCTGTGTGCCACTGGCCACATTATCAAAGTGAGGCACATCACATCCCACCTCAGCATCTGTCAACAGGTTACTGGAGAAGGCAGGTAGTGGATGTGTTGCAAAAAAAAGACAGGTGACACATATGACATATATTCCAAGAAGTCAAATGAGGTAGCATAGGATGAAATTTTGGAAAACTATATAACTGCAGTGCCTATGATGATATGGACTTACCAGGTCATTGTGCCTGTGGATGGTGCAGTGACCATATAAACCAGAGACATGCTATGCCATGTACAAGAAAATATATGGATAATGCTAATACAACTACTAAAATATACTTGGTATGCCCTCCTGTGACCTCAGTTCTGGTGGTGAGGGTGAAAATGCCACTGTCACATGAAAAGATAAAAGTACACAACTCAGTAAAAAAAGCACATACAAGGCCATTATGTAGCATTCAACATGATATATAACACACAGCAAATAAAATACACATACTGGATGGTCGATAATGATGTTCAAATTGCAGGTATGCTATGCAGGTGAATAAGACCATATTACTCATGAATGGCACAGATGTAATTATCAATAGTGAAAATAAGCAACCATATAGACTGTCTTACCAGGTACATCCTCCCTGGTTTGGGAAAGCACCATATGACGTGTTACCTGTATTATAAAATTGCATACAAAGAACAACATGATTATACACCTCAGTCATAACAGGGGCAAAGGCACAGAACAGCTATGAATCACAGTAACAGAATATGGAGCACTTATGTGACAAATAATGCAGATGTTGTGAGGAATAATACATCATTAATATCATAGATAGCAAGTGTGCTAAACAGTTTTGCACTATTCTAACAATATAAACAACCTTATCAGGTCAATCTATACCTGATCATTCATAGCCCATGTATTTCAAAGATGTATCAGTAGGTCAATGTGGTACACAAACAACAACATGTGAGTACACTCCACAATCATAACAGGAGGCAAAGGCACACAACAACAACATATGAGTACACTCCACAGTCATAACAGGAGGCAGAGGCACACAACAATAACATGTGAGTACACTCCACAGTCATACCAGGAGGCAGAGGCACACAACAACAGCATCTGAGTACACTCCACATTCATAACAGGAGGCAGAGGCACACAACAACAACATGAGAGTACACTCCACATTCATAACAGGAGGCAGAGGAACACAACAACTATGGATCACACTAATAGGATATGGACGTATGTGACAAACTGTGCACATGTCGACCAGATGTATCACACTAACAGGATATGGAGACATAACTGGAGCACATGTCAGCTAGATATACCTGTGAAGGGAACAAGGCAATATTAATATCCTAGATTACACGTGTGCTAAACAGTGCTTCTCAATATCAACAATATGAGCAATCCTACCTGGTCTAGCTGTACATGTAACTTCCCAGACCATGTCTTGCTATAATGTAACTGCAGGTTAACATGGCATAAAAGCTATCATATGTGAGCATCCTTCACAGTCATAACAGCAGGCAGACACACACAACAACATGTGAGTACACTCCGCAGTCATAACAGGAGGCAGACAAACACAACAACATATTAGTACACTCCACAGTCATAACAGGAGGCAGACACACATAACAACATGTGAGTACACTTCACAGTCATAACAGGAGGCAGAGGCACACAACGATTATGGATAACACTAACAGAATATAGAGACACTTAGGTGACAAACGGTGCAAATGTCAACCAGATGTATAACACTAACAGGACATGGAGACATAACTGGTGCACATGTCAGCTAGATGTACCTGTGAAGGGAACAAGTCAATATTAATATCCATGTCACAGGTGTACTAAACAGTGGTGCCCAGTATCAACCATATGAACAATCTTACCTCATCTGTCTGTACATGCCCATGTCTTGCTATAATATATCTGTAGGTTAACATGGTACAAAAACAATAATATGTGAGCATCCTTCACAGTCATAACAGGAGGCAGGGGCACACAATGACTATGGATCACACTAACAGGATATGGAGACTTTTATGACATGTGGTGCCATTGTTCCAAAGCTGATGTGGTTATACAATTGAAACACAAACATGTTGCTGACAGTGTTGTGTATTATTGTGTAGGTAAGTTAACATGCTATAACACTTAATGTCGTGCGTATGCATCTGGTGTGCTGTCATGGTTACAGCATAGTTCTGCTTCTGTGACAGAAGTATAACATTACAATAAGAATTGAGAATGAATACTTTTCAATGAGAATTGGTGTATGCTGCAGTCTTTGTGAACATCGGGCATACTTGTACATTGTGGAACACCTACATCTGTACCTCCCCCTGGTATCTGACAAACCTGAGAGGTGTTATGATGGGAGGTGAGGAACATCATTATCTCATCCAGGGGAGGCAATGGCTGCCCACCTCAAGTGGCATTCTACACTCTGTTATAGTGGCACAGTGGATCATGTCAGAGAAACATTGGCAGAAGGCCTCCCTGGACCTATCATGTCCACCCAGAGCATCGATCATGTCTGTATGATCTGTCCACAATTGGTTTCTCTAAACAGTATTGCCTGTACATCCTAGCAGGTTCCATCAATGCTAGTGCAAGCCTCTATAATTATTTTGTTTGCCTGAGGTGAAACGTTGCCCCTCCTATTTTGACTAGACTTCTGAAAGACAGGGTGATATGCATGCTTTAGCTTTTATATAGGGGTTTACATATTTGACATAACAATGTTCAAAGATATGTCAAACAAATACCTCACCTCTCATTTACAGTGCATGGCTGCACAAAACAATCTGTGACATCACTACTGCTACCATGTAAAGATAAGTGGAGAGAATATGTCTCTATACATAATCCTTATGGCCTACCATTTTCAGCATACATGTGTGCAGCTATCAATCCATTCCACATGGTTGGATATGTCATACAGGAAGTAGTGTGATTTGAAGCCATAGTAGTGGGTATTATGACAAGTAAAGGGCAAACGCATAATCAATGTGCCACAACTTAGTACTATAACAGTGCTGTTGCCACAGTTTCATGCACATCCAGACACACCTACCAATTCGACCTCAAGCAAGCAGGATACTTCACAGATGTTATCACAGTCATTGACAGACAGCATCATAAATATGACTTTCGTGATATGATAAACAATACAACTATTATAAATGTTACAGAAACAGGAAACTAAAACATCAGCTTATGAAAATGATGAGTTATGCAGTAATGCCTACTTATAGCAAAAACAAACAATGTAAATGCTATGCCATCCTAAGTTGTCATTCGCCTCAAACCTACTTCAGAAGTTAGTTAGTTATAAATTAATCTGCAGTAACTATGGATAAAACTGAATCCTGTCTGTACCTGTAGTTCACTGGGGCTGGTTTACTAGCAGCCATATAACTGCATATGGGGGAAAGCCTCCTTGACAGTCATGGGCATGTACCCATATGCATGCATATTGTTGAAGTCTAACCCAATTCTTTATATTACAGATAGATTGTAATGAGACTTGCACATACCATATGCATGAGAATATATTCCAGGTGTTTTACACAGTGATAATAACACTGTATTCCACAATAGCAATGCAAACAGGTGACAGCTTATCTTCATACCTCTGAACTGCATTACATTTATTTTTTATTTATTTATTTATTTATTTATTTATTTACAATTTGTTTTCCAGGATAGTCCATTGGGCAGAAGGAGCCTGTTTTCAATGGAGTCCCGGGGAGAAAAGCTCCAAGAAGGTTAAACAAATGAATAAAGCAACAATACAGCAAACCAACAAAATATAACAAAAGTATAAAGAAAAAATATAGTATACATAGTAATAGAAGATATATTAACATCGGATTTAAGAGAGAAAACAATATATAAAATGCCTTTACAGAGAAAGCAGAGTATGTACATATATTTACATGGTCTACAATAGTGATTTCTGAATTAAAATTCACAAAATGAGTGATAGTGAAAGAAGGATGGAATAGAGCAATTAATAAGAGGAATATGGGTATGATGTAATAGAAGGAAGTCAGGAGGAATGGTGTAGAAGGAGATTAGGTAGGAGGGTATACAGTGAAGAGATGAGATATAAGAATTAGAGAAGAGGGGTAGGTGGGGTGGGAGGAAGTAGTGGATAGAGGAATAGAGAAAAGAGGTAGATAGGCTATAGACAACTAGAAGAGAGTCAGGAGGGTGGGAGCAGGAGCATTCCCAGAGTGATGAGAGGTGGGAGTGGAGCAATGTTTTAAAGGTGGAGTGGTTGTTGGTGGTACAAATATGAGGAGGGAGAGAGAAGGATAAAAGGAATTTTCCTGGAGTATGAGCTAGTTTATGTACTTTGTAGGTTCTGATTATTTGACCTGAGTAGTCTATCTGGCTGGTCTGGTAAAGTTTGAGGGAGGTGTTAAGTGATGGGCAGAGAGAAGGTTTAAAGATAAGTTTATGTGCATAACAAAGTTGAACGAAAGAGAGGTGGTCAGGTAGTTCAAGCCAGTTTAATTTTCGAAGGGCATTACAGTGGTGAGTGGAGAATTTGCACCAGTGGCAAATTTAGAGACTTTGGTGTAATAGAAATTTAGTTTTGACTTTAGACCACTTGGGAGATTAGTAAGGAGGGGGGGGCACCATATAGCAGGGAGTGGATGAGGTAGGTGGTAGAAAGGACATGTTTAGTCGCGGGAGTAAGGTAGCGGTTATGGCGGTAGGGCAGTCCTAGTTTTTGGTGTGTTTTCTTTATATTTGTTTAAAGATGTATGTCAAACTTAACTTGTGTGTCAATAGTGACACCTAGTAGTTTTGCATGGGGTACAACTTCTATAGGGGTATTGTTTTGGCTAGTTATGGATAAAGAGTTCATGTCAATATTAGTGTTCTTTGAGGGGGTGAATATCATGATTTTGAACTTAGAGACATTCAGGGTTAGGTGGTTGTTAAACATCCAGTTCTCGGTAGTTAGGGAGGCTTCCTGAGTAATATTCTGGAACATGGGGAGGGATTTAGAGGAGCAGATTATTGCAGAGTCATCTGCATATTGGAAGAGCTTGGCATTAGAAATACATTGGTGGAAGTCATTTATAAAAATATTAAATAGCAGAGGGTCTAATATGGACCCCTGTGGTACTCCTGTAAGAGTGCTGAGGAATGTGAAGTACAGTTTTTCCACTTGACTGACTGCTGCCTATTAGACAGGTAGCTGGAGAACCAGTTGATAGAGGAGGTGGGTAGATTAAGATGAGAGAGTTTAGACAAGAAGAGGTTGTGTGAAATTGTGTCAAAAGCCTTGGACAGGTCAAGCAGTATGGTAGAAAAAATATGGCATGAGTCACGAGCAGAATTGACAGTTCTGAGGAAGGAGAGGAGAGCAGTACTGGTGCCATGTCCAGGCCTGAAGCTGTGCTGAGTAAGGGTAAGCAGATGGTTATCAAGCAGGTAGGGTAGTAGTTGTTGGATGCATTTTTCTAAGATTTTGGAGATAGGGGAGAGAATGGCAATTGGCCGGAAGTTGGAGATTTCAGTATTGTTTACTCCTTTGTGAAGGGGTATAATATAGGCTTTCTTCCAAAATGTGGGTACATAAGATTCTTGGATTGACCGGTTTATTATGATGGAGATGGGGATGGCTATGTCATTGGCAGCCAGCTTAAGGAAGTTAGATGGAAGGTCATCTGGGGCATTTGAACATGGCTTCAAATTGAGTAGGAGTTTTTTTATGGCAGAGATAGAAACAGGTTTGAGTGTAAAGGGATGGGGTTGAGAGGTTTTATTGCTTGAGGAGTGTGTTATGGGGGAGGTAGGTGACTGTGGGTTAATTGTAGTATTAGTAAAAGATGCAGTAAGTTTAGTGATAGAGTTAATGAAGAAGGAATTAAATTGGGTAGCTAAGGAGAGGTCTGGGTTGTTAGGATCAGGGCAGAGGGTGACTTTTTTACCTGGATGGAGGAGGGTAGAGATGCTATTCCAGAACTTTTTAGGATTAGTTTTATGGTTGTTTTGAAATATGGAGTAATAGGATTTGCGGTCAGAAGCTATGCATTTTTTGACCTTGTTGCAAAGTTGGTTATAATCAGTTAGGCAGAAGCACAATTTGTGTTTTTGGTAGTTTTTCCATGCTTTATCACGGAGGTGCATGCGGGTTATGGTATCTTTGGTTATCCAGGGGGCAGTATTACGTTTAACTATTTTAGTTTTGATGGCAACGAAGCTATTTAGTAGGTTGATAAAAGTAGTATTGAAGTGAATTACATCATCATCCAATGGCAGGGATTTTAGAGGGGTCCAGTTAGTATGTTTTAGTCAGTCTGAGAAGGATGAAGGGTTGACATTTTTGAGAGAGCAAGTAGAAATATAGTTATGAGATAGGTGCAAAGGGGTGGGTGACCGATGAGTGAAGGCAGGGAGGTGATCACTAAGGGAGTCAGGAAGGGCACCCTTATTGAAGATAGTATGAGGGTGAGAGACTAGTATCCAGTCCAGGATGCTTCCTGAGGAGTTGTCTTTAGAGGGTCTAGTAGGTGAATTGGTTAGCTGGGTAAAGTTATAGAGGTTAATGTTGTGTGAGGTAGTGGGGTATTGGATGGTGGCCCAGTTAATATTGACATCACTCATGATTATAGTTTCATTAGTTATATTAGTTGAGAACAAGGAGAGGATTTCCTCAAGAACTGGAATATTGTCACCAGGAGGGATGTATAGGGAAGAGATGCATATTATTATATTTATTTATATTTGGTAAGGCCATGGTTAGCTCAGCAGTACCAAATTATGGGATGGGTTTGGTATATGGTGTTATAGACAGGGAGGAAGAGAGCAGTAGGGCTACTCCACCTCCCTTCTTATGGATTCTATCATTTCTTATGATGCTATAGTTAGGGGCGGTGATTTCGGGGTCTTTTATATGAGGTATTAGCCATGTTTCGGTGACACAGAAGATGTCTTGGTGGTTGTGCAAGAGCCAGGCAAGGAAGGGGGGCATTTTATTACATAAACTTTGGGAGTTCAGTGTCACAAAGAGGAGAGATTTATTTTGGGGAGATATAGGGGATGAGGGCGAACGGCTAGGGTGATAGGCAGGTGGTCCAGGGTTGAGATGAATGTCACCAGAGAGAAGAATAGATATACGTTGATGAATGTGGGAAATAAGGATGGTAGAATATTTAGCACTGGTTTTAGGATCAGGGTGGTACTTGGAGATAAGTTTGTTTGGAAAGAGAAAGATAGATTTGTGACTGAAGAGGTATGGACAGATTATATTAGAGAGGGGTGGGTCTCAGAGGTGGTGTGCAATGGTTATGTGGAATGGGGGGAGTGGTGTAAGTTAAGTTAGGGAAGCTAGTGTGGAGGTGAAGGCAGGAAAGGATGAGAGGAAGTACTCTGAGTGTGAGTGTGGTTGAATGTTTGGGTGACATGATGGTGTAGTGGTATGTGTGTTGTAGTGGGGTAAGAAGAATGTGCTTGCGTATGTAAGGTATAGTAGGTTTTGAATGGGAGGAATATGGAGAAGATTGGTATGTGGAAAGTGCCTAAGGATGAGAGGGAGGAGTTGTGTATATGGGGTGGGAAATGGAGAGAGAGAGAGAGAGATGTGTGAGTGGGTGGGGAAAAGAGGTAGAAGATTATGGGTAGTGATTGGGTGCTGTAGAGAGGGAGTGGTAATCGGGCTATAAGGGGTGGGATTTGGGGGCAGGGTAGGGAAGTGGAGTGAGCCCGTAGGGCGAACAGAGCGTGTTAGAACACTATAAGAGGCAAGAATGCTGGACACCAATCAGTCAGGTACAGCTCTAGATTAGTAGCTAGCAGGTAAGTTACATTATGTGTGGCAAAAAGCCATTAAAAGAGGAGAGAACTAAGTAATTGGAAAAAGGAAAACTACATTCCCGTAGTAGTAAGGGAGTTGTGCTTAAATGTACGGGAGAAGGCTGAAATAAGTCTTATTCGTAGATATGTAGAGCGGAACGTGGGGATTATGCTATATTCATGAACTATGCCTTGTGTTCTTATCCCATCTAGTGGCTAAAAAGCAGAATGGCAATGTAGTAAATTAAAAAGTTAAAACTATGAAACTGGAGAGAAAAACTCTGAATTTCCCAGTTTTGAGGTTAATATAATGGGGTACCACGAATTCCTAATTGGCCCCTTGAAATCACAATTTTTTCTTTATTTACAATTTTTAGTTAAACTTAATGCCGACCTCACCGCACATTGCCAGAGTTTCCTGATGACATCAGCATTGTGAGGCAGTGCCTGATGGTGTAGGGATGCTTCCACCATGCTCATGGTATGGTAGTGACATTAGAAACTTGTTTGAAATCCAAGAAGCAGGCAAAGTTATATGAACAGTAGGAGATAGCTGAAGGGGAGAACAGAGAAAGAATTCTGGTAAGGACCTGCAGATTATTTCCACCTTCTGATAATAGTAACTGCTGTGAGTTTGCCTCTCTGTTTGGGAATAATTCTGCCTTTTCCATACACAAGTCTGTTATCTCTTTTTCGTGGGAGGGGTGTTCTTAGTTTGTTTGTTAATGTGCAGTTAAGGAATGCTTAATGATCTAAGATGTGCCGTAAGAGTTAAATATAATTGCTTTGAAAGCATTTAAAAGAAATATGAAAAAAGTACACATGCAATTCTTTTAATTATGCCTTTACTTTCAGAGCACAGCTATTCGCACACATGAACAGTCCAAGTAGCATAATTTACCTTCCCAGTTTTATTGTGCCACAGCTTTTGTTATGCAGTTATGTGCTATCTTATCATAATGAAATTAGAGATTATAAAATGTATATTTTCTTAATGGCAAAATAAGTATTTTACTTATTTGTGACAGGAATAAGATTACTGTAGAAACTGGCATGGAGGCTGAGTTGAGTTCACCTGTAGTACTGTCAGTGTGACAGTGATGTTCGAAGGTATAATAGAATGCATTGCATATCTTTTACTTTATTGTTTTGTACTGACAAATTTTAAATAACTTAAACCAAACCTCAGACTTCCAAGCCGAATGTGCTGAAACAAGAATGGTTATTAAAATATATGCCGCTGATGCAATCCATCATCCCATCTATTCTATATTAATTTTTGCTTTAGCTGTACTGCCATCATGCTTTGCTGCTTGATCCACAAACATAGGTCTGACTTAGCTAGAAATACATGAAACTTAAGCATGACACTAACAAAATTATGTGCTTGTAACCTAATGACCACTTCTTACTGCCAGATCTCAAATAATTCACATAACTGATTTGACAATGCTGTACTTCGACCTTGCAGACAACTGCCACACTGCAGCAGTTACTTAATCTTATTACCTGACTATGATAAGAACTTGGCAAACTAAGAAAATCTGAACCCACTCTGCCTCCAGCAGCAGCAGCATTCCTTAGTAAATTGCACGTTATGTTTTGTTTCCTTAACAAATACCTCATTATCATGCAGGTGGAGCATAGAGGTAATTTCTCAACAAAGAGATGACTCAGTGCAGATTACAAACATAGTGGAATGCTGAACAGAGCCTGTACCAGGTCACAGAAGTACAATCAAATTGTGTTAGTAATGCACAAGTCACTATTAATTCTTCACAAAGTTGTACAAGATGTGAAGATTGGGAAAGATGGACGAAGTCTGCCAGCCTAGTCAAATATAATTTGATGCATAATTCTATCATTTGTATAAATAAATGTAAAATACAGGCTTGTGTTCTTAAATGAAAGAAAACACTGTAAAATGTGAACTTCAAGATTGTTGCAACATTGCCATCTGCTGTAAGGAAAACCAAGCCAAGCATTTCAAATGTTCTTTGAAGTTACAATTATCTAAAAAATGGTGCTGAAGCGGCTGGCTGAACACATTCTTTCTATAGTCTTAACTTAAGGAATAATTGTTAGAGTATACATGTGAAATGTCTTTTTTGTTGTAGTTTCCTGAGCAGGTGTTAGCTTGCTAAATAATGCAGTTTGTGGCCTGGGAACTCTAGACTAAGTGTCAAAATGATGTAATGTGTATACTGGGAAAACCTAAGTGTCAAAATGATGTAATCTGTGAGGGCCTTAGCAGAGCTGTTAGTGAGTTTAAAAGCTATTGTTCAGTGAGAAACTACAGCATTTTGTCTTGGACCATCAACACCAGCATTGCTTATGCTCTTTATGTATGTAAGTAGGATTATAACACTGTGTTTTCTCTTAAGAATAGCTAATGATTAGAAAGTTAGATTAAGTGTTTTTTTTTTTACATCAGACCTGTCCTACTGTACTGTTTTAAGTTTCTGTGTGATCTCTGAACTCTTAGATATCTCTGTAGTATAGTAGTATTGTCTTGTGTTTTTAATTATTTATTATTAAATATTTTAAAACCTTTACATGTGGCTGGTTTGTGTAGAGACAAAGTAGGCTCTAGAGTACATTGCATATTTATAGAGTTCATTGTAATAAGCCACTCTAAAAAGCCTTAGACTGAATAGTCACATTACCAATTAGATAATAATATTGCACAGTAATAATTGGACACCCTTTTAAGGGCCTTTGGATAGCTGATAATTATTAGCTGGTGGTGGCAGGAAGTACTACCATATAGTCTGAGTACAGGGGCACAGCTGGAGAATCTGTGTCAGCCTTTCCTAGGAGTGTCTGTGAAGTTGTATAAATACTTATCTCAAAGTGTGGATATGTGCCAGCTACCTGGGCAGCGGCACAAAGCACTGGTGGGACACAGAGTGTACTGGAGGTTAGCTTGCCAGCTAGGCTGAGATCTGGACCCTATAGCTGTGCCAGTGGGGAGTCTTATTGGGGACCTGAGAGCAAGGGAGCAACTGGCCCCAGACTGACTGTGATCTCTGTGTGCACTTAAGGGAAATTGTACTTTACTGCGTGTATTTGTTATCCTTTCCTCTTTTGTGAGATGACCTCCCTGGTGTTAGTGGTGAGGATTGCGACTCCTTGATTGCTGGGCCAGGGCACGGTCATCACACAAGATACAACCTTCTAACACACGGGGCAGAGAAGCGGACAGCAGTGTATTAGTGTGTGACAGTCCATCTCCAAATAAAGGAGTGTGTAGATACTGTTGCATAATGTTTCTATCTTCATGTTTTGTAATGACTTAGTAGGTGTACGGAAGTGTGGTCACTGTTCTGGACTTATAACACTCATTGGTATAACCTAATGCATTTCACAGAGGCAATTATTTTGCTGACATATCTACACTAGCATGTATGATAATGATGGAAGATGTATAGTGACAAATAGTTCTGTTTCCTGCCTGACTTCACTACAAATGTTCTTGTTTACCACATAATGGCTACTATAGCAAGTGTGTGTGTGTGTGTGTGTGTGTGTGTGTGTGTGTGTGTGTGTGTGTGTGTGTGTGTGTGTGTGTGTGAGTGTGTGTGAGTTTGTGTGTTATTGGGCGTTTCAAACTAATGCACTTCACAGTCACATTAGAATGTTTATGTCTTGACAGTGTAGACCAGCTGTTTTTCAGATAGGTTAACCCTTTAAAACTGAAACACTATCCTAAATTTTTGATTGGTTTAGTAGTATGCGTTTTTGAAAAAAATAATCTGCAAACTTTAATTTAAATTTTTTAGGTTTATTGCCATTATTTAAGAAGGTTTGGGTAGACTATGTGCAGATCTGAAGAAATCCTGTCTTTTGTCACAACTAGACCTTACTCTGCAGAAAATGCATGCCGACGGTATCCGAGAATTCCACTGGAGTGAGCAGGGTTACATAATTATGTATGCAAATTTTTTGTTAATCAGTTTGCTGGTTTTTGGCCTGTTGTACCCACTTTTCATGGGCCTTTGTCCAGATTTTTGACATTTCCAGGTTGAAAGGTATGCTTATCTTTGGAGCTACCAGACAGCTGTACCCTAGATTGAGGTTAGCTAAGCACTTAGAGCTTTTAAGTACCATTTGGACCATACATAATTAATGATTTTAAGTACCATCTACTCCATACATAATTAATGAGGTTTATTAGCATTCATTGTTTAGGAATCCCATTAATGAATGCCCATGTTAGTTCCTGAATGTCAGTGCAGTAACCAATAACTAGGCATAAGCGATGAACAACTGGATAATAGGTATCAATAAACAGAAATATCTGCAACATGTGCCTGATGCCCTGCAATAGTCTGCTACCATTCTATATGCACTAACTTTAAAATGTGATATTGATACATATTCTTAGCTTCCCATTGCAACTTGTATACTGAGTGGGATCTCAGCAATTTTTAGAATGTGTTTTTCCACAACTTTCAAATGTAATAGTGAGGATGTTGACAAAGAGGATGTTTTGGTGGGTCTGGATACTGAACTGGAAAGAGGAAGAGGCCACTCATATGCTCATTGTATATGCTGAACATGAGCAGAGAGTGATCATGTGCCCCAGGAACGTTACGATGATCGACATCTGGATCCAGATTGCAAGGGAGCACCACAGATGGACTGGGATCTACCAAACTGACATGCAGTTCTACTACTATTATGATAACCTACATTGAAGGGACATACAGGATCTTCAATGGAGGGTTGCAGAGGTCCAACACCAGCTAGCAGATGACAACAGTTAGTCACATAATCCACACCTTAACACCTCCATTATCATATATTTATTTTGTAATTATATGTGTTTCTGTGAGTCTGTGTTTCAAGTGTGTTCCATGGATATCTGTACTTATAATAATAATTTTATGCAGAAAATTTAGTTCTAATCATTAAACTTAACATTTATGTGCCAATGCATTCTGCAGTTATCTACAACTATACTGGGTCATTGTTCAGATTATACAAGACTGTTGATCCATAGCTCTCAACCTCTTAGCACAAAAATTCTGGACAAAGCCAAAAATAACTGGGGGACAAAACCTCATAAATTGGAACACATTTTAAATACTGCCCTTATAAACTTAGAAAGTTGCTAGAATAAATGTCTTGTGTTACCATACATCTTCTGAATGATATAAAGTCTGAAACTGAATGACTGTCATTATTTAGTGAATTCAGTCCTCACTGATTAGCTACAAAAATCCAGGAAATTGCAAATTTTATGAGGAACAGACCAGAAATATGAGGCAAAAATCTGACATTCTGTGAAAATCTGTACAGTTCAGAGGTATGATTATGACTGTATATTAATACGTACCTTGCATGTATAAGTATTAAAGCTTTTCCATAATATCTGTGTTTAGAACATCTAATGAACGGTAATATCCCTTAGTTCAACTGGAGAAGCAATATGACAAACTGACTGTTGTGTTGTTCCCTATGTGTGCAATCACAGTCATGACTGGTTAGCTAAGTAGGTAGGTTTCTGGTCTGTAGTGTGAATATATCTGACAGATAAAGGTTTAAATCTATCTTCCTTATGTTTGTTTATGTCAGTGCTTATGTGTGCACAGTATTGAGAGTGACATTATTGACTGAATATTCATAATGTGATATTGTATGTCAGTACTAGCTAACATATAATCACTATTTCTTCACTGTCCTTTTGTTGTACACAACAGTCATTGGGAACTAAACTTAAGCAACCCTTCTGTTGCTGTAATACATCAGCTTTCCTTGTTTGCAGCTGATAACGACCACTCCACTCCTGAAATCATGAATTATGCGTAGAGTGTATGCATAGACTTGAGGAACATCGGAGGGAGAGAGGTATGTGTTGTTACTTTCCATCTTAATTTCTCTAGAAATGCTGTTACCATATTTAATTCTTCAGGTTTAGATGTCTAGTCTTATGACATTCGGACATGCTAATGTTTATATCAGACTTCAAATAATGCATCTATAAGGTAAGTGTGATACTTAGTCATTTATTGCGACTAACAGTAATGTGTACATAATTTTAAGTGGAATATTGTCTTAGGAGTTATCAGCAGGATTTTTTTTTTTATTAAATTAAGGTTATACAATGTTTGTTGGCATAACCTAAATGAAAGACATATGAGTTCAAGGGGCATATTGATTTGGATTTGCATGTAATTTGCTTGTGATGTTATTGTTGATTGAGTTGTAGAAAGTAGCTGACTTGTATGTATGGTAGTAGTTCTCAATGAGATGTATGTTGTGCATAGCCTACCTATCCTTTTACTGAACCGGTGTGTTATCTCAATATTTGTAAGTGTGTTGGCAGACCTTTTCTTGAGTTCCACCTCTCTTGCAAACAAAGTTCCTTATGACGGTTTGCTAAGCAAAACTTTATATTCCATTTCCTGTATACCACAAGCAGGTCATAGTTTTATTTTATGTTTGTGGTATTACACGGTATAGTCACGATCATTATATTTTTTAACTGTACAGTTACATATGTAACCATAATGCAAACATAGATAGTGATGTATTTGTTAAGGGACAGTTATGTCTGTATGTCATTGTAAAGGGACAGTTATGTTTGTGTGTCATATACATAATTTCTTGCTATTACATGCTATCACTGTGCTTGTGATTATGGAATTGTTAGTAGTTTTCAAATTACATTCCGATTATATGATGTTATGATGTCACCTATTAATGATGATGCATTGCTTATCTCATTTGCATGCATATTTTAATTAAGTGTACCACTGCTTGTTAATCTTGCAATATATTTTAAGCAAACATATTTAAATCATGGGATGTAAACATGACACATTACTTGCACATAATGGTATGTTATAGTGGAAATTTAAAAGTGATATTGACATTTCAACATAAATGTGTGAGGCAGTTTATCTGGCAGCATGGTTATAGCAAGTGCCATTTCTCCAAAGGTATGTTATCAATGTTAGTGTTAATATTTGCTGGACCAAGTTTTTTTGGAACGTATCCCAATGTCAGTGTTGCATGCCTGAGTGATATGACATACTTGTCTTGAGACTTGTTGATATACATGTCTGTGTGCTGTACATTTATGTATTTTGCATGCATATTGAAGACTGTTACATCAGTAAATGTGCAAGTAATAACATAAGCATGTCTGACAAACTGAGTACTGCATGCCACGTTATGTACCAGAGTAACATAATGACAATGTATGATGGGCACGTTGGCCCATACATGGCCTTCTACTCATATCATCAATTAATAAATACTATGACATTTAGAATGTTGCATAATCATGACAATTCACTTGTTATTATTACACCTTTGTGTTGTTTGTTATAGAACATAGAAATAAATATTATGGGCCAGATCCGTTGACCACTGCTATGTCATGACAGAATGTACTGCACCATGAAATAACTTGAGCAAACATTTCATATGTCCTGTTTCATACATTGCTGCTATTGTTAATTTAACATCATATACCCACTTTACAATTACGTTTGTGCACATTGGATTGTGTTTTATTGCACACATGTTTGGCATATGACTGTGATGTATATTACACACCATTTTGTACATTAGTATGAATTAGAGCTATGCCTTATGTCACATACAGTGTTAGAGTTGTATAGGGTCATACAGTAGTAACATCAGATGCGTAATAGTTACAACATGCTTATCTCATTATCTTATCAGTGTAAGTTTGTATAATGCTTTATTCATTCATTCGTCGATTTTAGCTTAATGCCTATTATTTATGTATATGTTTTTCTGCGTTAACCTTTGACAGAGTATGAAACTCAAGCTGGTTTACCAAGGAGAAGACAATAATGATGATGATGATGATGATGATGATGATGATGATGATGATGATGTGCCAGACCACTGTCAGCCGAGTTGGACTCCAAGGAACATGATGATGACCTTGATGGGGATGATGACAACAGACAGGGACCTGCACATGACATTGTTCCTTCTGCTCAATGTACAAAAAAAATCACCTTCATGCCGGGCAGGTGATTATCAGGATCTGGTCCTGGAAATAGTGACAGATGTCTTCCAGCTGCAGGTAAAGGACCTGATTACATAACATCTTTGAGGACATTGCATGGCGATACGCAATTTTTTTTTTGCAGAACACTAGAGAGATCTTTTGTGATTTTTGGCTCCATCAGGTTGGTCCCTCCTGAAAGTTAGTATTGTCTGTGTGACCCACTTTTGTGACACTGCTACACTCAGATATTTGCAGTCTAGGCTCACTTATGCCAACATCCCATATTGCTGACATACTTTTCTGATGTATGTCATAATGTACACAGCACATAGAATGCCATATATGGCTTCATCTTACTGCTGCATTCTGGTGCACATTAACAAATGACACGTCTTAACCCTTATTATTTATGTGATCATGCCATTATTATTGAATACTTTGCTCCGTATGGGCAGGGGTGCTACTCCTTCAAATTATGTGTGTGTGGTTTGTGTGTGTGTGTGTGTGTGTGTGTGTGTGTGTGTGTGTGTGTGTGTGTGTGTGTGTGTGTGTGTGTGTGTGTGTGTGTGTGTGTGTGTGTGTGTGTTATGTCCGATAGGCTCTGGCCATGTATGTCACAGATGTGACTGTTGTAGTTGCATAATGTGAGTGGGACATGATTGTTATGCTTCTGTTGTTCTTGTATATACTTAGAAGAGATGACAGCAACTCACAAACTACATCATTCACATTCTTCTCACATAACACAGTGTGGTTGGTCAAGTGTATTTATTGCACGTTACCCATATGTATGTATTGCACCCATACGTATACTGATTGCTGCTGTATCATCTCTGATTAACATGACATGTCCTTGATTTTGTAACTTGTGTTACATTTTTGAGTCATGCTGAACCACTGACACAATGACCTTGTGTGTGGCATGCACTGGCAAATACTTAGCCATGTAGTATTGAGTATTTTTGATTGGTACACATGAACATGCATCCTTGACAAACTAGTTGACATTCATAGGTCCCTTAGGGAATGTACAAAATTGATGCTTTGGTTAGTATAATAAATGACTCTCTTGTATGTCCACATCAGGCTTGTGTTAATGACTGGTCTTTTTGATAATAACTTATATTAGAATATGTATACACAGATTGATAATAGCTTATATTAGAATATGTATACACAGATTTGAATACATGCCTATGCATATGGATTGGCAGAAGATATGCAATGATTTACAAGTATGTATCTGTGTATGGCCATAACATGATTGACACACAAACACACATGTAATATGTGAATGGCTGCATGCAGTTATTCTATTTGTATGTGCTGCTCTGAACTTATGTACCCAGGACTGCCCTTTGATCAGTCCTACACATTTATGGTGATAATTATATCAAAAACAGTGATTGTCCAGAGAAAGTAAACGATCAATTATATACACAATAATTAACAATGAAACAAAAAACATAATTGATAGTTACTGGAATTACTTCACATTAAATAATAAGAAGTTACATTCTGAAGTTGATAAAAAAATCATCTTGGAATCATCTAGGCAGACTACATCCTCTCTCAAATGGAGATTATACTCCTGGAAATTTATGAATAGAGCTTTCTATATACTCCATAAGTTGGAACTGATCAGTAAGGAAAAGGTATTGTGTTGGAGATGCAAAACAGAAAATAAAGCAGATTGATCACATATGTTTTACAACTGCATAGCTTTGAAACAATATTGGGAAAAAAATTAATAATTTTCTCCAAGTTTTTTTTTACAGATAGGTTTACTTTACCTAAATCTTTGATTGTGTTTAATACCCCAATTCCTAACGGTATTAGAAACATTAAATAGCATGTTTCATGGTCTATATTAACAATAGCTAGAAAAGTAATAACCAGGAATTGGAAAGCTTGTCCTCCTCCTTTATTTGCAGAATTCAAGAGTATTCTTACTGAAACATGCCAGTTGGAAATGATGACTATTAAATCAAGAACAATTAGAACATCCTTCGCATATAATCTGTAGTCTAACTTAAAATCTTTATTAGAAACAAATTCATACATTACTCAATGAAACAATTACAGGTTTTATAGTGTTTTGTTGTATATAGTAGACACCGATGTAAATACTTTAGTTGCTGTTAATTTTTGTGTATATCTTGTTTTTGTTTTTTTTTTTATAAGCAATTTCCTTAATGTATTTCCGTAATTGATTTTGTACTGGTAAAATCTTAATAAAAACTATAAAAAAAAAATATGGTGATTGCACCACCTGTTGTATTATGCTTGCATGGCAGTATATATGGGTATGTGATATTCAAACTTATTTTTGTTGTGAATTTATACCATTTTCTGTTTAATAGTTGCACACAACTGTGTTGTTTGTGTAATTTGTACATAGACATGTTTATAGCCATCACCAATACACTATATCCATGTGTCAGATGCTGGCCATTTGCTTCATGCACTGTACAGACCTTGCAATCTGTCTTCTGTTGTGGACACATGGATGTGCACTGTGACCTCTTAGCTAGTGTGATCTTGCTTTATTATGAGCCTACTTTCTCTTGCTGACATTTCCTCACTGATGTGGGCCTGTGTTGCCCATCTTCCTTCCCCTTATAGCTTTGATCTATATGTCTCACATATACATGGCATGGCAAAATGCATATGCATTTTATATTATATATATATATATATATATATATATATATATATATATATATATATATATATATATATATATATATGTTTACCTTCCTCTATGCTATTATTGTTGTTATGAAGGTGCACTGGTACAATATTACCTTGTGTCACCATCTTGGGTATCATGCACATGCAAGGCATATGCATATAAGGTGGTGGCAATTGATTTGATTCCATCATTGTTTTTGTTGTATTGTGCATTACTCAGGATTTATATGCACAGGCTTGAATTCCTTAATGTTCATTAATTATATGTAAATCACCATTTATTTCATATTTTATTGGTGAGGGCATGTGTGATGAGCATATTTTCTGTTTGAATTATGTTATACCATTGCATGCCAAGCATATTTGTTAAATACCTGACAACCCATCCGTGTTGCCACTGGCATGTTATCACACTTTGACATATGGATCCTATTTCTAATGTGTTTGTGGCATATATAATATAAAAAAGCTAGTTAAAAAAACAACCAAGAGTTTATTAGCAAAAACACATTAAACAGTAATTGCTTTCGTCTTAACTTATAAGACTTCTTCAGACTGATTGAAACAGTCTGAAGAAGTCTTATGAGTTAAGACAACATTGCTTACTGTTTAATGTGTTTTTGTTAATAAACTCACAGTTGTTTTTTATCCGGCTTTTTTATTTTATTTTCTTAGTTTGGTTTACACTGCTTTTTGTTGCGTTTGTAGTGTATATACTTATTTCTTTATTACACAGCCATGTTAACATTTAGCAGCACTACTGCTTTTTGGCACTGTGGTTGGCTGTTTGCCTTTCATGTGCAGGTTTTGAGGTTGTAGTCTGCCCCCCAATTGTCTGCTCCTGCACTTGCTCATCCTTGCTGGCAGCCTAGTGGATGGCAGTATTCAATATCCGTAGTGCACTGCAATGATGGCACTCCCAATTTAGTACTATCCAGCACACAGCGCCATCAGACTTACTAATTTAGGTATGACTGTCACACAGTTTGCAACATCTCAGCAATCATTTTGTGTATTGGTACATATGTATTTTTGTGTTGCACCATGGCTGGTATGCATTTTTTGTCAATTTTTCTTCACCTGTGTTGCATAGTCTGTGTGTATGCTCTGTATGTACCTTACCTCTCCTTTATGTGTATTTCCAAACTTCGTCTGTCATGTCTTGTGATATTGTTATATGATTATACCTGTTCTTTAGTGCTCTTTCACTTTCTGTGTCTTTTTCAGTTCTTCTGTTCTCCAGAAAACAAATAAATGGGGCCTATGCCCACACAAATGCTCATGCAATTTGCCTCGCCCTCTGACCTTCCTATTCCTATCATACTTCTTGGGTGTTTCTCTTCTTCACCCTCACCCCACATCTGTTTTTTATCACCCTATTACCTTATTTATTTATGTATTTATTTATTTGCAATTTGATTACTGGGGAAGTCCACTAGGCCAAATTGACCCATTTTCAGTGGAGGTCCGGAGAAAAAAGCTCCAAGTTGCGTTATACAATTTAGATACAAATGATAGTTAATATTAAAGATCTTATGTAGAATAGTTACTCATAAATGCATTCAATATCATGCATAGTTAACAAATTCATTAAGCTTGAAGGTGGGGATCACACAGTTTCATTTGAGGAAAACAGATATGGGTTAGGTGTGGGAACAGTTATGCATTTACCTTAGCGGTCTGCTTTACATGTGTTCTTCACACATGTCCCACAGACCCCCCCCATTAACTGCTGTTAGCAGTGGTGAATTGGACATGATTTCCTTTCACCTTAGTTAATTATTTTTTTATTAGAAATGTTGCCGATTATGCCAGATTCTGCAAACTGTGATGGGTATATTTATATATGTCTTTCTGTGTATTACGGTGATATCAATAATTATTTCTAGATATGTTTTACTTTTTGGACATAACGACCGATACACATTTGTCTTTCTTTAGTACTTTCAACCTATTACTGAAAGTTCCATTGTGCTTGTATATCTTTTATAGATGTGCATTGGTAATGCACACACACACACACACACACACACACACACACACATGTATATATATATATATATATATATATATATACACATATATACATATATATATACACACACATGTATATATATATATATATATATATATATATATATATATATATATATATATATATAGGATCCTTACAGACGCTCGACTGCGTCTTCCACCGAATCCCAATTGCTGAGCATAGTTGCAAAAAAGTGCTGTTCACTGAAGCAGCACTTTTGCGTAAGTATGTTTGTTCCGGTCGTACTACTGTGAGGTAAGGGAAAATTCCCTTTTCCCCACTGTAGCGCGATCTTGGAGTAAGAATATTAAAGTAGGGGGTGGGGGGCAGAGCTCCACACATCGGGGGTGCAGGGGGGATTGCCCCCCTACATTCAAGTAGATTTTGTGTGTTTTTTTTTAACATACTTTAACGAAAGCGCTTTTTTGATGAAAGCGCTTTCGTTAAAGTGTGTTCGGTGGTAATGGATTCGGGCTTTTGATCTTTCAATCAAAAGTCCTAGAACTATATATATATATATATATATATATATATATATATATATATATATATGCATACCTTACTTTATGATCAGGCTTTCCTGGAATACAACTTTGACATGACGAATTGTGGTTGAGCTGACATCTCTGGATATGTCTGCTTTGTGCTAAGGTGTTTTCCATAAACTGGAGCATACTTGTATATTACTTGGTTAGCTGCAAGTCTTGTGTAGAACTTGGTGCAATCTGCCAGAGTCTGTGAACTTTATTAAATCTGACCCCTTGTCTGGATGTACACAAAGTCCTTTTAAACCCTATGAACATCAAATTAATACACTTCAATCCCATGAATTTGTCAAATAAAAACAAATCTTTTCAAAATGATATCATCCAACCACACGAAAATTTAAACTAAGCTATCAGATGTGACCATAAATGGTGAGATAAAATGTGATTATCATATCTGTTAGGTAATATAAAGAATGCACTAACAACTAAGCTCAATATATAGAGCAAAATTCATCCTTATGGATAAAACCAGAGTTAACATAGACAAAGCCTACTTACTATCAATACTTTTATATGCTGCACCAGTATTTAACAACCCCAAGTTTTGTCTCTTAAATATACTTCATAGGTTCATAGGTTGGTACTAGGCTATCGGCCCTAGGAACTATACAAGCCTAACCATAACAATTCTCTGGCTATTTCTTCCCACAATATTTACTTCCCTGGACCCCTGCCTAGCAGAGTGACTGATGTGATCCCCATGGTAAATTTCCTATCTCCCACCCAGTCGTCAAGGTTGCTTTTGAAGAGGGCCAAGGAAGTGCTCTGCTTGACATGTATGGGCAGTCTATTTCAGAGTATGGGGAGTCTTTGGGTCAGGAACCTATCCCTCCAGCATGTTTTGTTCATTCTGATGACAAGGTTTAGGTCCCTGGAGTGTGTGGCTCTGATGGATTGGGATTTCTTTGTGTAGCATGTCTAACAGCTCTGGGTTTGACATTGTCTTGTGTGTTAAGCAGAGATCACCTCTAAGTAGACAATATGTGACAGAGTATAGCTGGAGTTTTTTTAGTCGGTCAGCATAGGGCATCTGTTTTAGGCCTGTGATTATTTTAGTGTGGTGTTTCTGCGGCCTTTCCAGTTGTTGCAGATGTCTTGTGAGTTACATACCAATCTGAGCGTTGCACTCTATGATGGGTCTAATGAGGGATGAGCACAGTGAGACAATGACCTCAATTTGTCCTGGATGGTGTGCCACATAGAAGGATTTCCTGATGATTGTGGTGATGTGGTTATCAAAGGTGAGACGACTGTCCATCTCTTTTCCTAAGTCTCTTAACACACTTTCGGTGTTTAGTGTACTGCCACCTATGTGGTAATTCATGGGTACATGTTTTTTCCCAAAGGGGATAACTATACACTTCTTGGTATTGAGCTTGAGCCCATGTCTCTGGCACCATGCATCTATTTCTGTAAGGCCCTTTTGTAGAATATCCACATAATTTGGGATTCAGTAATGGCTCCCAGTTTGCAGTCATCTGCCAACTTTGTTAGCCAGAATCCCTCAGTTTTGGCTTGTACTTCAGAGAAGCAGATGCCAAACAAGAGCAGTCCCAGGACTGAACCCTGAGGTACTCCACTTGTCACTTGTCTGGAACTAGATTTGGAGTCAGCTACTTTTACAGTGTGGGTTCTGTCAGTAAGCCAGTTGGCAACACATCGAGTGACATAGGGATTTATGCCCAGCTTAGTAAGTTTATCTATGATTCCAGAGTGGGTGATGGTGTCGAAGGCCTTGGCGAGGTCCAGATAGGCTGTGTGGACTGCCTTACCCTCATCCACTGCTCTGGAGACTGATTTAAAGAAGTCAGTCAGGATCAGGAGATACAGTCGGCCCTTCATTAACCCAAACTGGGGTGGGGGGGTTCCAGTGTTTGAAGGTTGCCAATGTCTTTGTTTACAACTTCCATGATAATACATTCCATGGCCTTGCAGATCAGGTTCGTCAGACTGATGGGACAGTAGCTCCCAGGTTCCAAGGTGGACCCCCCCCCTTGTGGAGTGGGATAACTGTAGCTGTGTGCCACTCAGTGGGCACAAAGCCTGAGGTGAGGCTATGATTAAACATGACACTTAGGTGAGGTACCAGTTCATTTTTTAATTCATGTAGTACAAAGCCAGGGATGTCATCTGGTCCCATAGATGCTGTATTCTTAGCTTTGGAGAGTGCATTTTTTATCTGTGTGGCCATGATTACTGGAATTTGGCAATCTTTCTGCATTGAGATGGGCCCTTTAGGGGGTGAGAGGGGGGTGAAGTTGGCACCTAATCGATCTGCCAGGATAATGGCAATGTCCTTGGGATCAGTATATTTAATGACAGAACCGTAGGGCAAAGATGTTGGTGCACAAGTAGTTTTCCCAGTTAAGTCTGGGGTAGTTGACATCACCCAGTACTTGGGTGTTTGGTTGTATCTTAATATTTTCCAGTAGGTTTAGAAAAGTGTAGTGAGAATCTTGGGGCATGGTGGGGGATCTATTACAAGCTACAATTTGGATTGCAGTCTTACCCAGTATTAGTTGCATCTGGAGAATTGCAGATGCATTGTGTTGGGCAACTAGCCTAGAGGTGTGAATACCCTTGGTGAATATGGACTTTCCTCCACCTTTAGTGCTTCAGTCCTGGTTTGGTGGCCGGAAAGTGTGGCAAGAGTTGTAGCCTGCTATTGCAGGGGTGCTCTCTGGGGCCTTAAACCAGGTCTCAGTTACTGCACAGATATCAATTTTCTCCATTTTTAGGAGTGCCTTGAGAGAGTGCATTTTGAGGTTTAGACTTCTAGCATTGAGTAGCATTACCTTCACTTGAGAAATATTACAATGATATAGCAATATTGACTGCACACCATCACTATAGAAACCACCACTGCTTTTACACTAAAACAAGGAAATTATCAAGAACTGCCATATACTTTAAACCCACTCATAATTACTGATAACATACAAACTACTCCATAATCCAGAAAAAAATATCCATCTCTAAATACCATCATTCATCCCTATTCCCCAAGCAGAACATTATGGTCTATAGACAAATCCATACCCATCACAACTAAATCTAAAACCACTGCAGGTGATTCATTGTACTCTATCTGCAAATTGGTAAACTGGAACTGATTCCAACTCCCATGAGACTACTGAGCACCTTAAAATACTTAAATGAAACAGCAGCTCATGGACGTATGGCTTTGTACCTTTCTATCTCCAGGGTTATGTCACTACCCTATGAAATGTTAAAATGCCATGTCATAGATTATCTCCTAGGACTCTGTTCCAGATTAAGTCTTCCTCCAGTTCTCTTCAATATCTCTACCAGTTACACTGCTTCACATCTATTTGCTTCACCTCCCTATTTACATCTCTAATTTACTTAAATCTTCACTTTGTCTATGTACTTTTCATATCTTCTTTTACTTTTTATACTATAATAATGATACTGGGGACTATAGCAGTCAAATTCTAAAGAATTCCTCTACTTCTGTTTGGATGTATAAACTCCCATCAGTCAAATATGCCAACATTTTACAAATATGTCCTTGTTGCTTGTAAGTAGCACTGTTACCTGCTCAAAGGTATTTATGTATTCTGCAACTTCAGTGTATATATTCTTCACAATTTTCAAAGACTGTACTATGTCTTAAAGCCTTATACCTTATGTTTGTTTATTGCATATAATTATGTTTATTGGAGATTTTTCTCTAAGGTCCTCCACAGAAAATGGGTTTTGGCCCAGTCAGATTTTCCCAGTACTCAAATGCCAGGAATTACATAAACAATATGTGTGTTCTTAGCTAAATACTTGGCTATCTATCTATTTACCTGTCTATCTATCTATGCAGAGAGTGCTATATCTGTGTGTATGTATTTGTGTGCATATATCTGTACATATGTGCATATATGTACATGAATATGTATATATGTGTCTATCTGCACATAGATGTGCATGTTTGCATGTGTGTGTGTGTGTGTGTGTATATGTGTGCATATATTATGCTCAAACTCACACTTGCATGTGCTAGTGGTGTATGAGTGACTGTACCTATGTAGCAGTGCTTATGAAGTGCTCTGGCCATACAGTAAATATACTTTTGTAAGGGGACATGACAGAACACCATTGGTTTACTGTCACATGTAGATGTGCATCAGTACTTATGATGGCAGACATTTTCCCACAGCCTCACAATGGATACCATCCTGATACCTTACCTATGTAACTATATTCCATCGTTTTCATTCTTGTGCAATTGTGGTCTCTATCACTTGAGGCAAAAGTCCATGCTGTGCAGCTCATTTGCATAAGCGCACTGCACAAACATCTCTCTGTGTTTGTTCATTTACATACACTGATCAATGCACAGCTATCTGTCAATAGGTACTTGGTCTGTCCCCTTTATTTCTCTGCTCTCCATTCATATAGCATACACACTATGCCTTTGAATATAATTTTCAGAATTTAACATGAAAAGGAAGCAAGATAATAGTGCAATTAACTTATTTCTGTTATTAAACTTGTAAAAAGCCCAGTTAGAGAATCATTGTCATTCATTATCAAGGCAATAAGCATAACATGACACACTAAAAATTTTCCACATACAAACTATATAGAAGACTGGGATCTACATTAGTTTGCTGAAAGTTATTTTAAGCGGACACTTCTTCATCTATGCATATTCAGCAAAAAGCACTTCAGCGATTTCCTGAATTTTCCAAGAGCAATGAAGTAGTTGGCCAACTGCAAATGTTGCCTTTTCCCCACTGTAGTGTGATCTCAGAGTTGGTATATATAGTTAGGAGTGTGTGGGGGGCACAGCCCCTCACTTGTGTGGCTTTGATTTGGTTAGTTGTGGGTTCTGTCGTGCTGTTGGGCAATTGTTTCATTGCCCTTGGAGAATTCAGCGAATTACAGATTTTCACTGAATATGGGTTGACAAAGAAGTGTTTTTGTCAAACTAATATAGACTCACAAAACTGGAAATACAATCTGCATATATTCACAAAGCAGGAGACAGTATTTCAAACCATATCTTTAGTAATGAGTTTAGGAGGGAAGTAATCAAGTGAGAGTGGTAGTACAGAGAATGTTAGAGAACAGAAAAGAAGACGAGGATGCAGGCCAGCTATGAAGAGTGGGTAGAGACCAGTAGATACAGGGGAGACTACTGAACTGTCCAGCAGATGCTTCCTGATCTTAGTCTATTATCATACCATTTATGGTCAGCACTATAGCCCATTAAACTAGCCTAAACTATATATGAAACTAGCCCATCTTTACAATATTTTGATTTAGAATATTCCTCTGTCTTCTGTTAAATTCCTTATGAACATGGAATAAACCACACTGTAGTATGCTGCAAATTCTATAATGTGGTTGCCATATTTGTGTAATACAAATATACAAATTAAGCCAGAAATATGGAGTGAATAAATAAATCTCTCTCTCTCTCTCTCTCTCTATATATATATATATATATATATATATATATATATATATATAAAACTTATTATTTATTTATTGGCATTTGATTACCAGGAAAGTCCACTGTGCCAGTGAAAGCCCATTTTCGGTGGAGGGCGGCCTGAGGAGAAAAGCTCCATGTTATACATAAAACACAAGTAACAGTTTTTTTTTTAGATGACAGACTACAAAATTTACATACATAAAGTTACATGGAAATTATTACAAAAAGAATTAAAATGTATTTATTTATTTATTTATTGACATGTATTGACCGGGAAAGTCCACTGGGTCAGAAACCCATCTTCAGTGGAGGACCAGGGAGAAAAGCTCCATTAGTATTACTAGTAAAATGAGTATAACATGAGTAATCAAATATTACATTTATAAAGCAAACAATTATACAATACAATACA